>NW_026844214.1:1200000-1517813 GCF_029955315.1 Cylas formicarius | reverse complement strand
GCAAATCACACACGTCAACGCGACGATACAAATTTCGCTCCGTAAGGACATGCGGCACCCACACATCGAGCTTCGAGGTTAAGCCCATGCCTTTCAAATGGTCATAAACAGTCGAATTCGACAAATTTAATCTCTCACCGATCTCTCGTGTGGTTATTCGCCGATTTGCATCAACTAATGCCTTTATCGCATCTTTGTCAGCTTCGACCGGCCTTCCAGACCGTGGTGCATCTTCGACATCAAAATTGCCGGATCGAAATTTTGCAAACCAGTTCTGGCACTGGCGTACTGTTAACACGCCTTCTCCATACACATCCGTCAATTTTTTTCTCGCTTGGACAGCATTTTTACCTTTTCTGAAGTAAAAAAGTAAAATATGACGAAAATGCTGCTTATTGCTCTCCATATTTAAAAGGGCACCAACCAAAAACTACTGCGTAGAATTAATAGAACTTTTTCACACACAAGCCTTGCAATATCAGCTCTCAAGACATATAATGGTTATGCGGCTTAAGTGTGAAGTTGGTTTCGAAAAAACGTAATTAAGTCCTCTGACGGGAAAAAACGAAATGACTTTCCGAACAACCTTATAATAATTAGTATCACATTTGTGTGCATTTCGAATATCGATAGGAAATTGCATAGCCGGGAATTGCCACCAATTAGCGCAATTAATACAACCGGAACGCGATGTGAAACGCATTTAAAAATATCGGCGGGAATTGGAACATTATTATTAAAGGGGAATTTTATTTTATTTGGATGTAATTAGGCTAAACTTACGCACATACGCTGGGAAAATCTCTTATTACCAAGGAATTTCTTCGTTACCATAAATTGTTAAGTACTAAATAAAGTATGACAGGTGTTCTGGACATCATATTTTTTTTAACCAAAATGTAAAAATCTATTTCGAAGCCCCGTATTAGCGAAGCCGTTTAATGCAGCAAAGTTTAAAGGTTTAAGGGGATTTTATTGTGGGGAGAAACGTTATAGCATAAAATATTTTAACTGAATGCTAGCTAAAAGACCTCCGAAAAGTTACGTGTGTCTAAGAACGCAATATCTCAAATAAAGACAGACGTCTTGATTGTGAATATCATGTCCTCTGCATAGTGTACGAAATCTTATTAGAGTTCAGTAGGCCAACTGAACTTGAACCATTTCGAATCGGAGAAGTCCTGGGAAATGTGGTCATATTTTAACTAAAACGAATACAAGCATTCTGGAGATCCTTATCTCGATTTAGTATAGCTGGCCAAAACTAACATATTACAGAGTTTAAGTTTGACTTTCTCCCTGAAAAGATGTTGCGGTATGCAATCTCCTCAAGATTTTTGTAACATCGAGCCAACGTGTTTAGAAAACCGCAAGTCACTGTCAAACCATAACCTTAATTTTTCAAATCGAAGAAGTAAAGGTAATCTCACAATTTCTTCATTTTTATTTCCAAATGTAAACATCTGCGCATTCAATAAAAAACCATGAACTTCACCAGCAACATGGCTTTGATAAGAACTAAAAAATTTAAATATAGAAGTCAACTGAGAACAGTATAGGTCCCAGAAGACTCTCCGGGGGAACACTCTACTCTAAAGTAATTGAATCTGAACGAGTATTTACTATAGCCAGTCTTTGGTATCCCTGACAAAGTGAAAGAGCTATTACTGCTGTCGAACGCTTTACTATAATCCAAAAGTATGAGACAAGAGTTTACTTAGTAGTGCTTTGAAGAGTTCGAAAACCCGACTGAGTGTCTGGGAGGATTTTGTTATCCCACAGGAACTCTGTTTTTCGAACGAATATAACTTCAGCTTGCTAAAAAGACTCAGGAAAAACAAAATACACCGGGTAACAAGGAAAGTGATATAATGCACTAAATACGAAGTAGTCAAGGGAATCTATTTGATACCAGTATTGTCTGAGGCTTGAGAGTTAGTTTTATTAATCATCAAACTATCTCCCGCAAGACTTTAGCAAAACGGAATGAATTAGGACCAAATACCACCAACAGCTTCAAAAAAAGTAAAAGCAGCATCACCACTAATCTCACTACTGTTTTATCTAGGCCCCGATGGGTTTCAATGAACGAATATGCTATAGCCGGTTTGCACTACCCGTTCTAGTTCAACGAACAAAGTCGTTAAAAATGCAGATTCAGACAATAAAACGGCTGGCCGCGCGTGGGACATGGAATCACGATTTTCGTTAATCAATGCGGCGGTAGCAAATACCACGCGGATCATATATCAAGTCAGAAAAGGTCATTACCTGAACTTCACATTTAAAAAAATATATAACCAAAAAAACGGTATGATGTCATGTATTTATTGCTTGCTCGAGATGCCAATCTAAACGACAAAAAAAGGCGTTTGAAGCTTCTCCAAGCGTGCGCTTGGATTCGGAATTGGTAAACGAGCGGAAATGACTCACGACGTTCGTTGATTGATGGATCGTTCTGGGCATTAATAAACCGATGGCGATGATCGACTTTTTATCAGCAATGGTACCCAACCGATCGTTCGCAATAACCTAATTCGTAGTGAATTTACTAGCATTCCTTCGGATCTGCAAAAAAGACTTTTTCTCGCTTTGTATCGCTTCTGTTTACACGAACGTAAACTGGCTTTTAACCCGTTTTTTAAATCACTGTAAATCAAATTTTCCGATGCCACATAGTCCCGAAAGTAGTGACTAACCAGCAAAATTTTGCTTGCGTTACGCCCTGTTTCAATAGGTTTTTGGTCTTCCTCTTTTCCGATGTTCTTTAGGTTGCCATTCCATTGCTTGTTTGGAAAGTCTTGTATGTGGCATTCATATATCATCTGTAACGGTTCCTCCGATGCCCATTATTTCTTTGACTCTGTCGTTTCGAACCCTGTCCATCCGAGCAATCCTCAGTGACCTAAGCATTGCATCCATCTCAACAGCTTCTACCCTTTTTTTATATTTTTCTGTAAGTCTCCAACTTTCAGCACCATATAGTAGACTGGATTTTACTAATCCTTCATATATATTATATTTTCTTTTTCTTTATTCCATAGTATTACATTAAGACATTTTATTGTTTTCTTGTTTGTTTTTTGTTGTATCGAAAGTAACTTCCAGATATTTGTACTCTTGGCAATGTTTAATGTGCAACGTGTCGTTTAATTTTGGATCACCAGGTTCTCCATCAACACATAGATATTTGGTTTTTTCTATGTTAACTGCAAGGCCCCATTTCCCACATTCTTCGATCAGTTTACGCATCATGTACTCCAATATGCTCTTTATCATTTGATATTACTGCTTGATCGTCTGCAAACTGAAGGTGTATAAAAAAAAGTTCTTAAGTTCAATCCTCATTCCGTGTATTTTCCTTTTCCATTGCTTCAGGGCTGCAGCCAGATAGATATTAAACAGTGTTGGAGATATACAGCATCCCTGTCTGAGGCCTTTATTTACTTCTTGGTGACATATTTGCCTCTTGATGTTGTTCAATTATATAAGTTTTGAATTGAAGCAATTAGTGTATGATTGATATTTGTGTTGTAAGATTTCTTGAAGATCAGCAAATGTTATATGTGTATCTCTGTGACTATTTCCTTCTCAATGTTTTGCTTGACGCAGAATAAGTTGTCGTTACAAGACCTTCAAGTTTCCTTCCTTCCTTCCTTAGTTCTGCATTGTCGTGTGGCATTAAACAGGATAACAAGTCAAAATAAAATGACGCTGTCATCGGTAACAGGGCACGAAGGCCACGAAGTCAATGAAAGCGCGAAGTAGCCCATCATTCGTCAAGGTGTATGATCGAATCGGATCGGAACCCTACACCTGGTCAAACCCGTTGCGAAATCAGCAATGACACAGAAGACCTGACGCACCACTGCCAACATCTAAGCCTAAATCGAGTGGAAGAAAACACTGAATGCAGAGTCTGTCAAGAAGAGGAAGAAAAAACCATACACACAGGTTACGTCAGTGTGAAAGCCTATCGAGAGCGCGTAACCAAACCAGGGGCAATGATCTACACCAAGAAGCCACTATCTAAGTTATGGAGTCCGGTGAGAAAGACGAACCTGGATAACGTTCCATAGCTATGGAGAGAGTCACAATAGAGCCCTGGGCGGCAGTGGCAGATAGCTGGCTCGCACAATATGGAATCTGAATCTATGTGGCTTTTTAGCTTTTTTTAAAAGGGTAGTTAAAATACGGTTATAGGGAACCTTTTTTTTCCTTCTTTGATAGTTACGGCGTGTCGTTTTTTATAAGTAGGCCCCCTGTATCCTGTAAAAGGATTTTGATATTCATTTTCCTTGCATCACGATTTCCTCTGATACAAGTGTGTCAAAAAATGTTTACAATCGCTGTTCGTAGCCGAGTCAAATATTAGCGAACTCTTGTTTCAAATGAGCCGCAAACTTCCGTAAATGCGCTTAGCAGTGTGGGCGAATGTAATATAAATCTTATTACTTTTAGATCAATTAACAATGCCACTAGATTATTACAGACAACGGATTGATTTATGGGCACGTCATGCAAATCTATAACCGCAACCTGCAATTGTTTTACTCTTATATGTGTCGATTCTTATATTGATTGAAACGCGGTGGGCAAACAATTAAGACCGCAGATTGATTGGCAGATAAGTTCTTTTGAAGTCGACGCTAATACCGGGCGCACTAACGATTAGTTACATGCAAATAATAATTGTTTTGTTATCGGTGTTGTTTTGCATTTGGGATAAAGACTCCATCCGTAGCATATAATGAATACTTCTAGAAGACTGGTAATAAGATAGTTATATACGAGGTGTTTCAAAATTGACAATTATTTTATCAATTTTTCGACCAAAACAATGAATCCAGAATAAAGTTAAAAGTTTAGGCACAGCTTAGGGAGGTATGGAACAGAATTTCATCATATCGAATTTAGTTCTATATCATACAGGGTTTTTCAAAACTAATGATTGATTTGCCTCCGAGATACAAAAATTGTATATTACTACGAATCCTAAGAGAAAATCCCTTTGGAAAAATGTATCATGTTCCTACACCTAAATAGTTTGGTTTCTAAAATAAAAACAAGTTTTCCTGGGTCCTCATGCCACAAAAGAAATTTGATTTCAAAGGAAATATAGTTTAAATGTATTTCGCGTGTTAAAACATAACAATGTAAGATTTTTAATTTACGACGACCCATTGGATGCTGCAAAACACCTTCAAGTATTAAAGAGCACTGTACTGAAGATGTGTAACAAGAATTATTCCAATAATTTAAAGACCATTGGTTTTGACAGTGGGAGCCGCGGAATTGGCCGGCAAGACGGCCCGATCTCACGCCATTAGATTTTTATCTATCGAAGAGTTAAGACTCATCGGGGATAAAGAATGCTACAGACTACTTTAATGGAGTTTAAAGAGTTCGAACACCTAATTTGAAAATATTATTGTTAATATAATAATATAAATATAATAGTTAATTAATTAAAACAGCATTAGAATATCGGTTTCTTTCCGCCACAATCAATAATGAGTAAATCTTTATTGAACTGTCAAATTAACCCAAATCCAGTTTTCATATAAACTTGCTTTTATTTCAAAATTCAGGGACGTGATACATTATTCGAAAGTTAATTTAATTTGCTCTTAAAATGTGTGACAGTATACAGCGTGGTCATAAATTATCGTAAAGTATCATAAAGAACTAATTTCGATAATAAGAAATAATGTATAGTACCTCCCTAGGCTATGTTACGGACTTGTAAAAAAAATTAATTGAAGCTGTGTTTTGGTCGAAAAGTAAAGAAAATAATTGAATCGCCCAATATTCACAGTCTTGCCAAATAAAAAAAAATTCCATGTTATGTAGCTTTCAAATACATAAGAACAACATATTAACGCAGCACAGACTTATTTGAGCATATATCAAAAATATTTTTATTTATTTCTCAGGCAAAAAGATTTTCATTGCCAGCTTGAAGTTATGCCATTTTTGTTTAGTCTGATGTAGGTTTAATCCGTGGGTTTTCTTTAGTCATTTGAGATTTAAGCGACATCTTCTATTAAACTCTTTTTTCTTGGCAACTATAAATTCGTGAGTGTGGTTCTCAGGATGTGGATATGTGGAGGGGAAAAGTGAAGCAGAGCGAATGGAAATTGTAAAAGGATGGAGAAGTGCAGAAGAAGCTTGAAGCTAAAAGGAAGGCAAACAAAGAACCATTTGACTTGTGTTGTTATTTATCGATTATTATTAATATTTAAATGGTTTATAATACTTTTTTTTTGTAAAAATATGAATTAAATGGTTAGTTCACTTTTTTAAAAGAAAAATCAAAATTTTGCAGAAGTGCTACACACAACGTATGTCATTATTTTCAGTACGTAAGCTGCGACAAAAACAGCGCTGCTGATTTGATTTGTTGATTATTTCCGGAGAATGAATCGACGACTCAAAGCTTCGACCTTGGGTGGCGAGATGAATGAAATATTTCTAACTTTAGGCGTCGGGTTTTTTTTGTTTGTTTAGATCGCTAGTTTTCAAAACAAGGAAGGTAGGAAATTAATTTTTGCCCAAAAAAAAATCTAAACTTACTAATAATGATACGTATTTTATAGTAAATTATTATGCGTTTGTGATGTCCAATTTACCTATTAACCTAGTCAAGGAATATCCGAATACGATACTTAACGATTCGGGGAATCTCAATAAAAATATCCCGCCATTTACTATTCAGAACGACATGATGGCGACGTAATGCACAATATCAATAAATATAAATTTCATTGAATTTTTAAAATTATTTGGGTCAATTGATACAAAAAAAAATGACTGGTCAATTCCACAACGCTAAGAGTAAGTCTAATGTTATTCAATTTTTTTTTTTTTAAAGTAGTTTTTTGCTCAAAAATAACTAATTGAAAACTTTTAAGCCAAAAAATACCCAAAAAATAATTAAAAGGCGTCTCTAAAATTTCATAAATAGTCTTGACGATAAGATTTCAAAAATTAAGGGGGCTAGGGGGGGTACGATATTAACTTTTCTACTTAACATCACCCAAGACATCTAAATAATAAACACCCCGTATAATATCAGCAAAATCAGATACGGCGTTGTTGGTAAACACCCACTTGTACAGCGTTGCCAGATTTACATTTATCTCTTTGAAGCATTCGCAGGAGATATCCAAAAAATTCCATTCTCTTTGTCCGTCAGTTGTAGTTAAATAGAAAAAATACGTTTTTCTTTTAATTGTTCTTAAAATAAATGCATAATATAAGCGGAATTGTATTTATAAAACTGCTGGATGCTTAATGCGGCGGTTGTGGATGAATCGAACTTTGACGTTTCGCCAACCATCCATCGGATATTAATTGACACTGGAGAAGCCAACAGGTTGGCGAAACATCAGCAAGTTCGACTCAGCAAAAACCGACACAGGAGGAATCCGGAAGTTTTCTGAATATTAATAACAATAGCCTGTGAAAGTTTCAACTTTTGTTGCAACTTAACTATTGGGTTTTGATATTTGGTGCGGCTTATTTCTATGCATTTTCAAGAGCTCTCATCCAGCGTTGCCATATTTTTTTTTTCTAACTAACCAAAGAGCATTCTATTCTTCTATTCAATGCCGCCAGGTTTTCTTTCGCGTTTTAATAACCCTCTTCTAATGCTGAGGGGACTATACCGACAAGAAAACGTGGCAACGGCGAGACTAGTTCCAATATTTGCGGATCCGATAACGCTCCTAAAAGGACTGGCATTTTCTCTTCTTACGCGATCACTTTTAGATATAGTAAAAATATAAAACGGGTGACGTCAAATATTATAACGCTTTCGCTGGGGCCCGTAAACAACAGTAAACATACAAGGCGCCTAACCTTGACTCGTTTCGCTTTGACAACCGCGGTGTCGTACGCGACATCCTCGGCACTCTTGATACTTTTCGTCTGCGCCCGTTTCGTCAAATCCTCGGGGGTGCTTTTCTCTTCGCCCCGCGTCAGCGTCGTCACTTTGCGCACGATTTTCGTGGTGATACGCCGGCTACCGTCCTCTCCTTTTCGACTGGTCTTGGTCGATTCGAACGAACTACCGAGCACTTCCGTCGACAACAGTTTTTTCGTGCGAACCGCCTGCAAATCGTCACCCCCGCCGTCTGACGTAGTGCCCTGTACGAAGAGACGTCGCGACGCGCCCGCCGACTTATCTTTCACGAAATGGTACATATTGTACGCGCGCACGGTGCAAAATGCCGACTCGCAGGTGTGTTACCTCAGGTGAGCCGCGCCGGTGTGTACTGATGAGGATCGCGTTAGCCTTGTTTCGGAGTGGAACACATTGTGTGGGACTATCAGGGCCGTACGGGGGACGTTTCGGAGGGGACCGGGTGTTTGTTTGTTTGTTGTCGTCGTAGGGGTCGCCTTTTATGGACGCGCGTCGCTTAATTCGGCTGCATTAGTTAATCCGATCGACATTCCAGACGCCGTTTTTTTTTTTTTGTAAAGTAAAATTTTTACATGGGCGTGACTTAATTTTGCACCGACGTAACAAAGATACAAGATGTTTATTTTCTCTTGTTCTTCTGTGTTCTGTGTTCTTGTGAAACTTTAACGTCAGAAAATCTTGCAGATTCAGTTCGGTAAAAGTAAGTTTTCAGGGAAACTTTCACAGGCTACTGTAATATTTTTTATAAAACTTCCGGTTTTTGTTGACTCGAACTTGCTAAGTTTTAGTTTCTTCAGAGCTTGACTGAAACTGGCTCCCATTTTACTCTGGACCTGCATTTATATTGTTTGAGGGGGCGGAGCTAAATGAGGGCCATAAACACCGTCTCATATTGGTGACAGGTAGAGACCTGAGTGGCGGATAAGATCGTTAGGTTGCTTATAGATTTCTATAGACTCTCGGATTTTTCGTTGGTAGAAGAACTGATTACATGCAAGAATTTTAATTTTACGAATAACATTTTATGTCCGGTTTCGTGATTATGTTTGGCAACCGCTGATGGGCTTAAGGCTCTTTCATGTTCTTTGAGTCTAGTTGATATTTTTAGATGAAAGGTGTCGAGAGCTTTCTTCTCAAAGGCTTCCATAAATATATTCGCGATGACTGGTGATAGTGGAGAACCCATAGCTGTTCCCGACGTTTGTTCAAAATTTTAACCGTTATAAGAAAAATATGTTCCAAGACAAGCATTTTTCAGGAATAAGAACTTTGGTAAAGAGGGATTCTACGTCGAAACTAACAAGAATATCTTGTGTATCTAATCGGTAAAAGTAGTTGTAAAATTGGATACGAAAATCCAACACTTTTCCTTCTCTACTATGTCCATATGGTCTGTGTTAGAGCCCATTATTCTTATAATTTTTCTGTTATTTTCTTCACTTCCGCCGTGATGTATAATCTCCTGCGTTTTTTGAGATTGCCGACAGCGCAAAACCGCAGTTATCTCCATTTCTTGCGGTTATTTTGTCAAAATTTGATATTTTAAACAAGTATTATGTTTAAAGTCTCTTGTGGTTAAAAAATAAGGTACAATAAGAAAAAAGTGTGATTAAGTGACCTGACATAAACCTTTTTATTTTATTTTCTCAACGTTTCTGGATAATCCGTATTTTTTAAATCCTTATTTACTATTTCAAAGTTTGCAAAGTTTGTGGTTTATGATTTTATCGTCTTAAAACTTGGGATTTGTTTTTTTTTTGTACTAGTGGACAGACCAACTTGCACAACAGTTCGAATTGCGATTCGAACAGTGAAAGAATAGGTTTCACCAAGGAGAGCTATAATTGGGAAACGCAATGATCTTTAATTGATACCTTAATTAATCAAACGAAGACGAGTTTCAAGGGCGATTTAGAATGTTTAAGAATACTCGATTTTGATTTTACCATATGTGAATGATCCTTGATTTTCCTGCTAGTACTAAATTGAGATTTTATTAAATTAGCTAATACGTGTTTGTTTACGACTTTGTCGTTGTGACCGCTAATAGCAAGTTCGCAATCAACCCCTAAACAATTTAACCCTATATTGGTGTTTGAGTAATTTAAAGTTGAATCCTTTTTTTAGCAATTCGGCTCTTTCTCAGAGACTGTAGTGTTAGTCAAATTTATAAATCTATTGTAAAATTCATGATGCTTGAAATGACTGACTGTTTTTTAGTGGGTTTTATTAAATTGTCTAACAATTTTTGGTTTCCGTCGCCCTAACTAGCCAGTCAATGTGGCCCAGATGATAATTTATGTATTAGTAACTGACTAATGTATCGCTCGATAAGCTGCGACTTTTTACCACTCACTTTTTGAGGAAAGACTTTGACCTTTTTTCGATTGAAAAAAAAAACCTTTGAGAAAATATACCGTAATAACCTCGATAGAGAATGCGAACAATTTTGCAATGTTATTGAATCGATCGACAAGTAACGACCGTTAGAACGCAATTTAATTTCGTTTTGTCCGTTTTCCGTGAACCGGCCAGACGACAAAGGAAGCAGAAAGCGGCCGCCTAAAAAATGTTGATAAAATGATCTGCCGGGATGTTGAGAAAGAAGTGCGGTTTGCTCTAGTTGTTCGGTGATAAAAAAAAATGGAAGTAGCGTTCTATTGATCTTTCGGAAACATTAATATATAATACAAGTATGTTTTGAGTGGTAAATCTGGATTTGACGTTATATTTTTGAATATAAGGACAACAGTGGCAAGTGTGGGATTGCTTTCGGCCTCACTGGTATTGGAAGCTTGTAATGTGGACATTATTAGGGAGGAGAGCGGAGGTATGGTGTTTTAATTCTGGGTTCAGTGATTCTAGTTGAGATAGTTTTAGGGCTCTGTAAACTAAAGAGTTGATAACGGATGATTTTTGGGTCGGATGGTGATGTGCCATGCATTAGAGTATCGGTCTGTGTGCGTAGGTTTTCTGACAATGACCCAATGTTAGGTCTGATTTCCTATTTATAAGAATATCTAAGAATGGAAGGTTGTAGTTT
The DNA here is from genome assembly GCF_029955315.1 of Cylas formicarius. Classification (NCBI taxonomy): domain Eukaryota; kingdom Metazoa; phylum Arthropoda; class Insecta; order Coleoptera; family Brentidae; genus Cylas; species Cylas formicarius. Next base: position 1,506,843 of record NW_026844214.1, on the reverse strand, counting down.
CTAATTCAATGGTAAAATGTATGTCAGGGTCTATAGAGTTTAAATGTCTAAGAAAACATAACAAAAGTATCATTGACGTACCGTTCCCATAATTTTGGTTTTTGATCGAAGGTGTCGAGACCTTTCTTTTTAAAGGCCATAAATATATTGGCGATGGCTCGTGATAATGGAGCTGTTGTCGACATTTAGGTGAGAAGGTTTGGTTCCAGATTCTCGGATTTTAATATATCTGGAATGATGGTGAGAGTTTCAGGAATAGGAACTTTAGTAAAGAGGGATCCTACGTCAAAACTAATCAGAATATCTTTTGTATCTAATGCTTTTCAACTATTCAATGAAGTGAAAGGAATTAAGTACGAAAGAATCAAGAAATCAAGAAAGGAAGCTAGATATATTTTGCTAGAGAATATGTTGGAGAACCAATGGTGCTGGCAATAGGTCGGATGGTTAATCCTGGTTTGTGAATTTTTGGGAGGAGGAATTTTAGAGTTTTTCATGGAGTATCATAGAGAAGAAACCTTAATAACAGATTTAAGGTTGCGATTCATAGATGACGTAGGATCTTTTTTAAGTTGACGATATGATCCGCCTATAAGAATCTTGACTCTTTTCCTGATATTCACAATCACGAAACCTGACAAAGTTTTATTCGATAAAACTAAAATTCTTGCATGTAATCAATTCTTATACCAACGAAGTTTTATAAAAAGTTGGACAATTCTTATTGATGTTTTCTTAATTTGCTTGCTTGTTGCTTTTTAATTCCGTTGCGATGCGATGCCAAAGAACCGCAACAGCAACATTCATAAAGAAAACTGACACGTTAAACGTTCACGTTAAATAATTTACCTCGACTGACAATACCAATTATCGTAATTACATTTATTTACATATGGGTCGCGAAGAAATATCAGGAAACCGCCAATTTTACGACATACTTAAAAGAGGAAGTAAGTACAGTAAAAACATTTATAAAGTAAATATAAAGCGGTCGAGACGTATTGTTTAATGTTCTCCCAACCGTTAAAAAAAAAAACGTCGCTATTATCGCGGCCATCTTGTCTTTGTTGCCTCCCGTCTCGTCGGCGGTAAAAAAAAAGGTCAAAAATGGTCAAAAAAATGATTTTTTTTTATCCTGTACAGTAATAATCGAAATTTCTCTTTGACCTTTTATTATATGAAAGTATCGACACGTATTTCACTCACGGTACTTCAGTTTCACTTTCACGATTACCGGCTGAAATCGACAATTTGTTCACAAAAAAAAGTCCGCATCCAAACTGCGCGAAATGTAATTCGCTCGTTGCCTTTCACGGTACGGTGTCATTTTATACAGATCACGAAAAAAAAAATTTTTGATTCCACAGATCGACATATTCGCGATAGATCTGATGACGCTAATGTAAATTAGAATGACCGATTTGCGGTTGCTTAAACTTTTGGAGAATTCTCAAACTTAACTTGAGTGACTTTCTTAAGTTTTATATTGCCCAATTTTAAGTCGACATTAATAGGTTCTTTTTTTCTTGTAAACTGTATTATTTGGTACCTATCGAGATTTAAAAAAGCCTGTGGTTTTTACAGAGTTCTAAAATGTGAACCTTGTCAAAAGCCTTAGAAAAGTCAGTGTATCCTCTGTTCGATAGGTATTAAAGGACAGGACATTAGGAACGGACTCTCAAAAGTTTTGGTAATAATATAATTTTTTCTTTATTTAGGTACGTATAATCTTATCAAATTACAATAAATTCATAGCTGGGAATATCTATACATAATTACAAATGTCTGAAACTAATTCTGTTTTACTATCGGAATCGTCATAATTATAACAGAATTTATGTTGTTTTGTATAGAAATGTAAAAGTTCTCAATTTTTATAATGTGCTGTACTGAATTTTTTTTCCCCGTCTGCAAAATAACTAATTACATACCGATTTACATTTTCGGGATTTTACCGCACGGTTTTGGGAGCAATCGGATGTTCTCGGAGATGTTTCCTACGCCTTGAATTTTGACGTTGACGTTTTGAAGTATAGTATGCAACAAGTTCAAGTAAACTTTTTAACATTTTGGTAAAACATTGATTAATAAAAAAGTGGTACGTGTCCCACAATTTTATCCTCTTCAATCCTATGGTGCACATATGGCACCAACTAAAAGGTCACAAAATTCTTCTCCCACCGTAAGGGCTAAATGATTTAAAAAGAGACGTCCCTGGATAATCAGAAAAATTCGATTAACCATGTTATTACCGTAGATAATATATAAATAAAATAAATTTTTGCATTTCATTACATTAGCTATAGACCTTTTGAGTCGGCATCATCTTTCATTTGGAGGTTCAGGCTTGCATTATATCGTTTTACATTACTCATTTACAGCATTGCCGAGATCTTCTCTACACAATATGATTGACACAAGTAGTTATCGTAATTAATTATCTTCGAAAGTATTGTCGATGAATACCTCGGAGAACGCTGTTTAGATTATATCGGAAAATAAAAAAACAACGAATACATTCTTTGTTCTGGAATATTTCTTTTAGAAATATGATCTTCGATGATAAAATTTTTAAAATTTGCGTTCCCTCTTCAGGAAAAGGTACCACCCACATGGTTTACTAGTTAGCGAAGCGCGCTGATAGTTGATAGCTGAACTAGCCTGTTTTTCCGGACAGATGGCGTCTACAAAAACGATAGTCATAAATATCCAATCACGCCACGTTCCAGAACCGTCTCTCCCAAGTTACAAAATTCATTAATATCTCGGACAGAACGAGAATAAACAAATAAGCAATTCCCATCGGACGTGTTGTCCGTTTGACACACATTGTGTTCATTTTTTGAAACGTTCTTTTCGCGTTGAATCACCTTACGGCCATGATGTCATTCGGCGGTGACGCAAGAGTCCGATATCTCTTGGCCGGGGGATTTTTTTTTGCGAAACACCGGGCGCCATATTTAGAACTGCTCGGTGTCGTTCGAAGAGGATATGCCGGCGGATTATTGCGACAACAATCGCGCCCAATGGTATAGCAAATAATAAATTGAAAAGTCTATACCGGGTGATGGTTTTGATAAAAATACATTAGATATACAACGCAGAATATAACAGGGACAAAGGAGTGTACGAGTTTTGAATCCTTTACTTTGCTCCAATCAAATATCTATAACAACAAAATTGACAATATACGATGTTAGCGCTGTTTTTTTTTATTGACAGCATTTTAAACAAGACGTGTCCGAAAAAATGTCGCAAATAACACAAATTGAGTATAGAACAGTCATAAAGTTTTTGACAAAAGAAGGATTGGCACGTAAAATTATTAAAGAAAGGCTGGATGGTGTGTACGGCCAAAGTTCTCCTTCGTATTCTGTAGTGAAAGAATGGGTAAAACGTTTTCGAATGGGGCAGGAGTCCCTTGAAGATGATTCAAGAACTGGTCGACCAGTGGTCATAACGGAAGATATTGTTGCGATTGTGGAAGAGGCGGTATTGAGCGATCGACGTTTAAAGGTCAAGGAAATCTCAGAAATAACTAAGCTTTCTGATCCAACTGTTCATCGGATCCTGCATGATCATTTAGGTATGCATAAGGTTAGTGCAAGATGGGTTCCTAAAAACCTTTCGGCTATTCAAAAACAACGCCGTGTTGAGTGTGCGCGGTCTTTTTTGGAACTCGGTGGGTCGGAACCGAAGCCTGTGATAGAAACTATTGTGACGGGAGATGAAATTATAGTTCTCTATTATGATCCTCCGCCGAAAAAAGAATCAATGGAGTGGCGTCGTAAGGGTGAAGCACCTCCAAGAAAATTCAGGAGTCTGCCAGCCAACAAAAAAGGTGATGGCCACAATATTTTGGGATTGTGAAGGAATTCTTTTGATAGATTTTAAAGAAACTAATACCACTGTCAATGGTAAATATTTCGCAACATTACATAAAGACGTGTGTCTTTTGCTGCCATTTTAGAATGTGGGTTCCAACAGATAGATCATCCTCCCTACAGTCCAGATATGGCCCCCAGCGACTATTATTTGTTTGGATATTCGAAAAAGGACTTACTTGGACGGCGGTTTAAAGACGAAATTGAGTTAAAAGCTCACTTTGCAGACAAACCAAAAGAATATTTTTTTTTAAAGGGATTGAGTTGTTAGTAAAGAGATGTAATAAGTGTATTGAAGTTAAGGAGGGTTATATGGAAAAATAATAAAAAACTGTTACTCTACTTTGTTTCTTTCATATTCAGGCCGGGAGGAAAATTTTCCAAAGAAACTTCCACAGGCTACTGTACAAAACTTCTGGATTGCTCCTGCGTCGGTTTTTGCTGAGTCGAACTTGCTAAAGTTTCGTAGCTGGATAATTAAAACAGAACCGGCGAGTCCATTAATCTAATTTTGAGATTAGTTTTTAAAAGGTGACGACTGAGATAAATGTTTTTTAAACCCAAATAGGCTATTTGAATGCACTTATTTACGTTAGGCTTGAAACGCAAATCACTATCAGAGTGAGAAGATGTAAATAACTTTGGTAAGAATAACATAATTTTCTATATTACAGTTTGCCCCATTTTCTATCACGCCGCGATCATTTCAAGTTGAACTTCCTAGATATATTGATGAATTTTGGTACTTAATACCACTATTTTGTATTAATTTTCCTGGCGTTTCTATCGCAATGGAAATTGTGCACTATGAATGGATGGTAATAACATAACCATATTAAAGCAACACTACGAAAAACTTCGTAGCTCAGTAGTTGGCATTTATTTTCTTTTCAAACTGCTACATCAATTATTCCGTATCAATGAAACGGATGGCTTTGCGGAGAACAATCCCGTGCAACTTCCAGCAGGAATGGGCTTTTTGGATTTACAATTACGTCTACTTTCCCATTTAACGCGTCCACCAACATATTACGATATTTAAATTTCATTTAAAAAAGCTTCTAAACAAACAATGGGGAAAGTTTTTAATCAAGATTACCTTACGCACGGAATTAATTCCTAATTAAAGCCGGGAATTTCGCTATATATGCTTTAGTGCAGCTGGAATTTTCAATTTTAAAAGAAAACCACGCGCACAATGCACAATTACGCGGAGTCGCAAGTTCTCGTTTAATTTAATAAAATCCGTTATGTAAGCGGGCATCTGCAAAAAGCGGACAAATTAGCACGATGCCGGTTGAACAGGTTCCTTCCGTGCACTTTGTGTTGGCCCCGAATTATAACTGCTTTATTGGCCATATGGAACAGCGATCTCGTAAGGTGAATTAAAATCGTTCTATTGTTACAAGTAAACCTGCTACTTTAAAAGACGATAAATAAACAGGTCCGGCAGCGTATAAGAGCATAATTAATTGTATAAATGTTTTGGTTGTCGGCACCATTCGCGATGCAAATTTTATGTCCTACAATCTGCAGCTTTACTTCATTTCTGTCGTGGTCGGAAAGTATTTATTATTATTTTTTTTGTATATATGAACCTCCTCTATTTAGTTTAATTTATTTCTTTATTTTATTGCATTCGTAACTAAAATTTCAATGTAGAGGCAAGGGATAAAATCAAAGTGTACAAATATAACTTGGGACATTGGATCTCGTATTGTTTGCTATTTTCCTATATGATGTTCGCCAGTGGTTTTTGCGTTTTTCCTTGTGCGAAGATGATCTAAAAATTTCAAAATCTACGTCTCGTTGAAGAGAGATTTGTCAAAAATATTTTTCTTCGAACAGAATGTTTGTTAACCCTAAGAAATGTCACTGTGTTTTGTTTACAAAAAAATCACCACCATTGCAAATTAAAAATGATCTCTACCTAGATAACTACAAACTGAACTTTTCGGACTCTGTAAAAGACCTTCTTTTTGAGATGCACGTAGAAAACATTGTCCAAAAGGCTCCAAAGAATCTTGGATTTATTTTAATTTTAATAAGAATACTTTTTCACAGTCTTATCAGACTCGTGTTGGAATACGCTACGCCAGTCTGGAATCCAACGTATTTTAAATATATCGAACATTTTTTTAGTTATAGTGAAAAACTTCATTTTTATTGTATATAAATTCACAGAATAAATTTTGATTTATTAATTTAATTCCTTCAATTTTTATGTTGTTTCACATACGTTTTTATATTTATTTATTTTTTTTTTAATATTTTTATTCTATATAATTGCGGTGTTCTATATTTTACATATGAATTTGCTGGTTCATATTTGACCTCGGGCAACAAAATGCACAGACTTTTGGCTAATTTAAGGCTACTCCTTTTATTCCTGGCCATTGAAGCGTCTAAACAGCTTTAAAATATTGACAACGTAACGGGCAAAATACGTCACCGATAGAAAGTGTCGCATATGGCTTAATATAATAAAAAATACGGGCGCCAAACAAAGAGAAAAACAACGCCTGTCAATTAAAACTGTAGAGCTAATCGACGCTAAACGTATTCGAGCATAGATAACGAATCGGTAATGCGATTCCAATCAGACAGGTTCCGGCGCGACCATATGTTATTTTTTTCACAATGCCTTCCCGTAGGCGTAGGCGATCGAAAGCGAAAAACAAAAACATATTTGTTTTACGCTTGCGCAATAATCGGCATGGTAGCAATGTCAAATTTAAGTGGATTTTGTTTAAGTATGTCGGCCCCAAAATGGCGAAACGCGCCACATAACGAACCCGATGCGTAGGATAATTATTATTATTATTATCATCGACTCCGGAATTTTAACAATATTTGCTCAAGCGAGCGGATAAATATAAACGCTTACCCGACGAATTACGTATGTATTTCTTTCTCCGTCCGCAAAAGGGTATTACTTATTGGTTTTTCGAAAATAAATGTAAATTGTCCTGCGGCGTATTATTTATTTAAGACAAACCGCGCACATGTCCATTTTAACCATTTAACTAACTAGTTCGATGATTTATTTATAATATTTCAAACTCCTTATGGTTTTTAACGAGAAAGGTAAACGCGAGAGCAAATTTGATGCCCAACGCCAGTAACGATAACCAGAGCAAACGTCAACCTAATTGTTTTTCGTTTACTTAATGTGGTTAAAAAATACAAAATGAAATTCAACATCCAACGTTTTGTACAGAGTATCACATTTTGTGCACTTTTACGGGTAGAATCCACTGGAGTAGTTTTTTTTTACTCGCCCTAACCGTTTTTTAGTTATGAAGCAAAAATATATATTTCTAAATCGAACACCCTATATATTATTTTTCATATTAATTGGAAATCATTTAAGCTTTTCAAAAAATTAAACCCAAAATTATTTTTTTTTTCATTTTTTACTTCATTTGTAGCAGTGTGCCATAGTAAATCAACTAAATCAAATAAAAATAAGATACATCTAAGCCTATGCAGTTATTACTATACAAGACTCTTAATTTAATATTTAATATGATAAGTAGATAGTTGCCTATGACTTACCTACGAAAAACAAAAGAGCAAATATGTCAAAAACTTACGAGACTGTTTTTAATTCTATTTTTATTACCTATCCATTTGTTCTTTCTGTGTTTATATCATTTGAATTAATTTTCGACAATGCAATGAAAATGCCGAAGAAGCTTCCGAATTATATTACCATAGGTAAGGTTTTTAAGGAGATATAGTCAGTATAATTTTTATATTACGAAAATGTATTTTGTTTATATTAGATATCCAGAGAGACGACAACCGTTTCCAGATATATTTGAAAATAAATCTAGTTAGGCACGGATCCTCTATTCACCCACGTACTAAAGATGATTTTAAGTAGAATAGGGAGCAAAGAGGAACAAAGAAAAAAAAAACAATTTAGATATAATGTAATAATAATGGACTATAATTCGTTGAAAATTATTACATATAGTCGTCCATAATGTATAAAACGCAGTTAATTATTTGAGTTTTGAAGTATTGAAATTCTTTTATATTTTAGTCTTTACTTGGATCTTGTTTTTAATACATTAATCATGGCCTACTGTTAAAAATAAAATAAAATATGCGAAAAAATTAAATTTCGAACTTAATTTTCATACAGGGTGTTCCATTTACAAAAAAATGTTTGGTTCATAACTAATAATAGAGCAAGCAACGGAGATACGCGGGTGGTCCGAAAATCTAGTTGTGGATTTCACCCTGCATAATATAACAAAAAATGAGAAACGCGGTACAAGTTGAGTTGAAAAAATGGGTGCTTGGTGCTATTATTATGCCATTTTACTATTTCGCGCGGTAAGCACAATAATACAATAATAAAAACAATATGTTTATTCAGTAGACAGCGGGAATTATAAATTAAAAATAATACATCACATACAAAATATATCTACAAAATAAACAAATTCTCCCTAACAAACTTAAATTGTGCGGGATCTCATTTCAATTTTTTTTCAAGAAATACAAAGCCAACAAATATTACTTCAAATTTGAATAATCAAAAAAAAAATCTCACATGTAAATCTACTTTTTTTTTCTAATATTTCGTTTACTTCTTGTTCTTTATGCATTTATATTTAGTTCAGTTATTTATTGCTTCGAGGCTTACAGAATTTTTTGAAATGTCTTTTTTAAAAAACCTTGCCGTGAAACATTTCGCTAAACAGTTGTACACAAGAGTAATTTCCAGTTTTTTGGAAAACGATTTGTAGGAAATATTTTTGCACAATTTCCAATTTTTCAAGATCTATATCCAGTACTCCTGCTCAGCCCAAAACACCATACGGTGAACGTAACTGCACTAATGCATAATAAAGAGTTAACATTTAGTGTTAATTCAAACTATTTGTTACACGTAAATGCCATAAAAACTGTTTTTTGTTTTCATTAGCCGAAGACTTTTACTAGCTATTTTTCTTTTTCTCCATTTATAGATCTTTTTGGGACATCACTTAATAAATTTAAAAATAATGTTTTACTAATAATCAGAAATAGTTACAGAAATGTTTTTTTACAAGTTTTTAGGATATGTTTACACCTATTTAAGCGGGCACAGTATGCCTGTTAGAATAGCCGTTTAAAAATTAAATAAAACAACTATAGGTGGATGTCAAAATATAAATACTGAAAATTTTGCATCATTTTTTCCCTCCCGTTTAATTTGAATAGCAATTGTAATTTTAAGCTATTTTTGATTATAACTGAGTGTCGATTATAATGAAAATAGGCCCAATTTTCACGATTAAGAATTTGTTGTTATTGTCCATTAAAATAAAGAACTTTGTTGCCACTTATTTTTTACAAAAGTACATAAATACTGAGACATTAACAAATAATTACAAAAAAAGGACGTGAAAATAAAACATGGCATAATAAAAGCCCCAATATTTTCACACCAAAAATCTGTAACTAATGGGTTGCGCCCAAGGGTATTGTACAAAATGAATTCAATTTGATAAGATCCTGGACGCCTTACATTATAAACAGATTGCAAAAAGATGGAAACCACGTTATCGCTCACTAAAATCGAAGTTAAACGGGAAGTAACGAGGTACGTTTTAATATTAACGTTGAAAGTGCAAAGAACATTACACTTTAATAGTTATCCGAAAACAGCTGCTCTAAAGAATGCAAAAAATACAAAATTTAATATGCAGATCATATTCCATGACTTTGAGACAATTAACACGTTCTCACATCAGAAATTAACGATTCAATGAAAAAGAAAATGACCAGTCAACGGATAGAATAATACCAGTGTCTTCGTCGACGGAGCAGAGACCGCCATCTAGAAGCCAGGTTTGAAAGCGTGGACGCGACGCAAGCAGTTTTCTGCACCGTTGTTTAGCTGCTTTTATCGCCACAATGCGGACAACAAGTTTTCCAAGTCTATTTATTGTGTTCCTACATTGTTATCATCGAAGATAGATAACAATAGTGTCAAGACTTCAAACGATGGCAATATAGGTATGTAATATTGAATTATGTTTCTAAAGCAGCTAAAAAGGTTAAATAAAAAATTGTGGCTTCATATTTTAAAAGTTGCAGAACCGTTTTTATTTTAGGTACCACGAAATCACTGTCAACTATCGACTAGTAGCAATAATATGCGCAAAATGTTTATAGCAACGCATTGTTTACTAATATTTGAGTTTGTTAAATTTGGAGAAACAGAATATAGATTGTCAGTCATCTTGTTACTTGGCAACAATCTTTAAGTTAGCAATAACCACGATTGCTAACCGGACACACAATAAGTATGTTTGTAAATGGAGCTTACCTGTCTAGTCTAATGACGACGGTGCAGCGAAATACAACAAAACAGGTTATTTACTATCGTTATAAAGATAAAAATCTGGTGATATTGACTTTTATAATCCTGACCAGATTTTCTACATATTTTCAACATCGTAGGGTGGCTTATCAACGAAACTGTACGGGTGCTTTAAACAACGTTCTTAAGTTCAATTTTTTAAAACAATTTAATGTTATTTTTTGTGGCGACAAATCCATTGTTATAATGGGTTTTGTGAATAAATGATCTACCTATTTGACGCACCGTGTATATAGTTTAAGTATTTCTGAATAAGAATTCGTTGCCAATTTATTTTTTTTTAATCCCTAATAGCGTGCTTCTCTCTTCTCGCCGTTTTGTTAAATAGTCACAGTTGGCCGTGATTTTAAGTTGAAGGGATAATCGCAACAAGGTTTTAGTGCATTTTTCAGAGATCCATCCAACAGAAAAAAATGTTTAAAATCGATCCATAGACAAACATTTCACAAGGGCGTACAGCTCTTTAGTGGGCCACACCGTATATGTTGACGGTTATTTTTTAATGTTCTGTTTATCCTAGAAATGAGACCAACGTTTTTTTAAAACATCCAGTACAAAATAAGACACCACAAAACGAATAATTACTTGATTGGAATTTTGTAGAAAATTAAAGTCTACAATGTAGGACATTCACCTCCTATTTGGGTTTATGCATTTCTGGAATATAATTGCAAATAAAAATTATCAGCATTATCAGAATTTGATAACTAGAAAAGTTTTCTTGATTTTTTTAAACCTTCCTGAATCGTTCAATGATTTATAGTTGAATTAGTGGAAATTAATTAACAAAACTTACAATCCATCAATCAACGTATCGCATAGCGGGTTACAGAATTGAAACCCGATTATTAAATAAAATGAAAAGTTAATGCGAAATATTGGGTTGTTCGGAAAGTCATTTCGTTTTTTTTGGGGAACATGAAAGACAGTTTTCGCATAATGAATAAATATTTTATTAAATTATATATTGGCCATTCTGGTCCAACACCTTTTGCCATCTTTCTGGCAGTAACATAATTCCCCTCTCATAAAAGTTTTGGTCCTTGCCGGCAAAAAACTGGTTCAGGTGGTTTTTGACATCTTCATTTGAGGTAAAGGTTTTGCCATCCAAAAAATTTTGCAGGGACCGGACCAAATAGTAGTCGGAAGGCGCCAGATCTGGAGAATATGGTGGATGTTGCAGTACGTCCCATTCAAGCCGTAAAAGTTTTTGGCGAATGACCAAACTTGTGTGAGGTCTCGCATTATCGTGGTGGAACACTACACCCTTCCTGTTGATTAATTCGGGCCTCTTCTCTTTAAGTGAATCATTCATTTTGTCCAGTTGATGACAATAGACTTCTGAATTAATCGTGGTATTGTCCGGCAAAAGCTCAAAAAAAACGATTCCTTTGACATCCCACCAAACGGAGAGCATCACCTTTTTTTGGTGAATGTTGGCTTTTGACACGCTTTGAGCCGGTTCATCCATGACCTCTTGCGTTTAACATTGTTGTATACAACCCATTTTTCGTCCCCAGTAATAATACGCTTCAAAAATGGATCATTTTTTTGACGTTTGAGGAGCGAATCACACACGTCAACGCGACGACACAAATTTCGCTCCGTAAGGACATGGGGCACCCACACATCGAGCTTCGAGGTTAAGCCCATGCCTTTCAAATGGCCATAAACAGTCGAATTCGACAAATTTAATCTCTCACCGATCTCTCGTGTGGTTATTCGCCGATTTGCATCAACTAATGCCTTTATCGCATCTTTGTCAGCTTCGACCGGCCTTCCAGACCGTCGTGCATCTTCGACATCAAAATTGCCGGATCGAAATTTTGCAAACCAGTTCTGGCACTGGCGTACTGTTAACACGCCTTCTCCATACACATCCGTCAATTTTTTTCTCGCTTGGACAGCATTTTTACCTTTTCTGAAGTAAAAAAGTAAAATATGACGAAAATGCTGCTTATTGCTCTCCATATTTAAAAGGGCACCAACCAAAAACTACTGCGTAGAATTAATAGAACTTTTTCACACACAAGCCTCGCAATATCAGCTCTCAAGACATATAATGGTTATGCGGCTTAAGTGTGAAGTCGGTTTCGAAAAAACGTAATTAAGTCCTCTGACGGGAAAAAACGAAATGACTTTCCGAACAACCTTATATTTATCTCGGGACTATGGACGATGACACAAAATATTGTTTTCATATGATGAGGCAGAGAATACGAACATGGTAAAAAACCAATTGGAAAATTATTAAAATCGAAACGATATGATGACATTTTCAACATTGCTTAATGATACGGTGGAGTGAGAGTCGCGCCTATATCAAAAATGAAAAATAAAACCACCCAACCAATTCTACTAATAGGCAATTTAATTATAAATGTCAAGAAAGATTAAGAAATTCTATGAATCCGCTGACGTCGCGAGAATGCCTCTTTTGGTATTTTATTAAACCCGAAAATGGAATAAATTACGTGTATATGGCGCTTTAATAAACTAGATACCGAGTCATTTTTGTGGAATTAATTCATATGTGAAAATGCAAATAAAGGCGAAATTAATGTCGACAGGACTTAACGATCCATTTACTAACAAACCCATTAATATTTCCAATGTTACGAAATAGTTAAGAGCCAAAACGGAGGAGAATGTTAATACAAGGTGTTCATAGAGTAACACATCCATTTTATTATTTATTTTAGAGAAAAATGTTATAGATCGGACTAAAAGATTCATAATTATGTGGGAAACCAAACTAATATATTTTTTAATGGAAAACCCTGTATATTATGGCATGTTTACGAACAATATTTAAAAAATTTGTCACATTATGCGAAAATATCGAATTAAGCCAAGAAAAATAAAATCTAAATTGATAAATTTTTAATTTTGTGGTCTATAAATACCGAAATTCGTATACAGGGTGTTCATATAGTGTGTTAAAGTAATATTAAGTAATACATATTGTGTGTTTTATAAAAAAAATGAAAAGATGGACTAAATCGACAATATAATAATTTAAAATTATTTTCAAGTATTCCTAAATATGTGGGAAACACCCGGTATATTATTGTATTAGTAGATACCCCATTTTATACTCAATCACCTAATTTAGGGTTGTTATTGACAATAATGAGTGTTTTCGGATTTGTGGCCATTTTTTTCGTCATTTCATAACTACCTTACTACAGTCTTTCCTATAGGTTAGATCGAATCGTTAATATAGAGTCAGTAAAGTGAAAAATATTTATTTTCGTAAAAAAATCACTTCTATTAATACAACTTCAATTTTTTTTTTTAACGAAAATTTGTCAAATAATAAGAAAATATCGCAGTAAGCCAGGAAAAATAAAAATTAATTGGTAAATTTTTGCAAAAAAAAAAGTTAATTTAGAAATTCCGGCTTTCTTAAACCCCAAAAAATTATCGAACTCGAAATAATGGTTTCGGATAGCGTTTTTTAGTACAAATGTTCGTTCACCAAGCAAATAAATAATTATTTAAAACCTGTCAATTTTTTATTAGTTTTTTCAATTAATTTGGTGTTAGTTGCTTAACCGATGCAACTCGAACCATGAATTTTTCGATAAAACAAAAAAGTTCGACACGAAAAGAATGCATTACTGCAAGTGTTGCCTATGAACAGAACGAATGTCCCAAAATAAGATGCAACTTCGTGAAGAACTAAATGAAAATGATTATCAAATTAGATAAACATTTTGTGTGCACCGGCACTAGAAAGATAACGTTTTCGTATATATATTATTTTCGGGTGAAACGGGCATAATTTTCACTATTTGGTGTGGTAAAATCCGAAATAACGTTATAGGGCCTCATTTTTTTGAAAATACAATATGTTAGGAACTAATCAGAAAGAAGTGAGGCAGACAATGTGCTTCCGTCACTATGGAGGTTTCGCACAGAATGCCCATCGAGTTACGAAGTGCTTAAATAATTTATTTTTTCAACGAAGGTTAGGAAGAGGTGGCCCGACCTGATGCCCACCTAGATTTCCGGACCTAACGTAGATGTGTATAAAACAACCATCACATCATGAAACAGAGGATGAGAGAAGACTTTCAAAGTGTTAATCATGAAATGTTGACCAATTCTGCCCAATCGTTTAAAGATCGTGCATTGAAGTCGGTGGGACACATTTCGAGCAACCAATAAAATTAAACTTAATTAAATAGTTGCTTTCTGTTTTGCAGTTTCGTTCTTAGCTTTTAATCGTATTTTTCTGGAATTATTAGCAATTTTAATATTATCCCTAGCGAAAAATACTGTTTAAATTGTTTTTCCAAAGTTGCCCAGTTCATGGTTTTATTTTTATTTACATCTCGAGTATAATTAATGTAACACGTAACGAATCTGAAAAAATTATACTTAACTCGTCTCTGTTCACTTTTGTTCGAAAATGTTGTTCTTAAAAATATGTATAACTTAAAAAATTCTAAGTTTAGGTATAGGTAATGCTTAATAAAATTGATAGAGCATTAATAAGAGTAAGGAATATAAATATGATATACAGGGTATTCTTCCATTTGATTTTTTTCACAAAAATTAATATTTTTCATTTTGATTTGCCCCGTACAAACGATTCGAACTAACTTCAAGACAAGTATAGGATAAATGGCTGTCCCACTTGTTGGCGTTATAAAATTACATCGGTCTATAAGTAATAATAAAGTAAGTTACTTAATTTCTTACATTTGAATGAAAATAATTTTAAATTGTTTGTATTAGCGGAATGCCGACAACCAAAAAAAAAACACTATGGCCGGACTAACCTGGAAGTGCAGAATGATGGTCCAAATCAATCCGAGCGTCAGTTTTGGGTTACCGTCGACGATATCCTCCGACCGGATGTTGACCAGTTTTACGTTTTTGCAACGTAGAAAATGTAAGGCGGTATCGATGTTGTGCAGCATGTGGAAGCGCATTTGCCCTCTCTCCCTCGGCTAAAACGAATCAAAAATTTCCGTGAAAACCAGAGACGATAAGGAAAAAAAAAAGCGGACACACAGATCGACTAAACTTTTTATTTCATTTTCAAAAAATAATCCGTCACGCCACTGGCAATGGAAAAGCGCAAGACAGAGTGTTTTTTTTTTTAAGTTGTGGTCTATTTTATTGTGTTTTAATCAGGTCGTATAGAAAATGTAGTTGTAACCGATTGAAATGAGAAGAAAGAAAAAAAGTAGCAAAAGGAAAAATTCAAAGGGGCTTTCCCATCCAAAAATGCTCTAGAACATTTAATTTCTAATAGGCGCCATGTCGCATTTTTTTATTTATATGAATGATGTCTTATGTTATGCAAAATCGACAAATTCAACGAGGGCACCATGTCGGTTTCTTTCCCGAAGCAGGTCATTTTTTTAGACGAATGTTATCAAGATCGAATTTGAGCTATTCCGTCTGCTTGAACTTGAATGAATGAAATACCATTTTGACGTACACTGTGAGTA
Organism: Cylas formicarius; assembly: GCF_029955315.1. NCBI lineage: Eukaryota > Metazoa > Arthropoda > Insecta > Coleoptera > Brentidae > Cylas > Cylas formicarius. The sequence goes on along the minus strand of NW_026844214.1, from coordinate 1,491,106 downwards.
CGGAAAACCGTACAATGCTAGCATTGTTTTATTTACTTACTGTTCGGAAAGTGCGTTAAGTTTTATCAAAAAGTATTTGTTTATTCATCAAAGTTAATGCTGTCCCCTTCAAAGTATCAAGTAATATGCAGAATGCTACTACAGATGACTGAGATGAAAAAAACGATCTTCTATTGACTGCATTGAAACAAATTTTGACCACATACAAAGCGAACTGGAAACAACAACTGAAACTATACGCTCATTTAAAACGTAAACCCTAAGAATTTTGCTTCTTTCAAATAAAATGGTAGTGGAAAATAATCGCCTTCTGTATGAAGATGTCAATGCATTTTTCCTCATAGAACTGTTTCACTTTTTGAAAAATAAAAAAAACAATTACTTCTAACCAAAATATGAATATCAGTTCCTCTTGGCGTTTTTATTTAATAAGACGACCCATTTCAACGAAAATTGTGGAATTCATTTTTTTACCAAATAATTCGAAGTGGTACAATAAATTGAGAGAAAGTAAAAAAAGAAATTGTTAAGCCTTTTTTCCAACTAAGGCTAAATTAGTAACAAATTCAAATTTCTCATGCTAAAAAATTCCCAGGTACTAATTTCGGTTTATAAATCGACGTTATATGGGAAATTGGGCAGAAAAAAATATAAAATTTGTTTGTAATAATCAAAGTGAACTCACAAGTTGTTCGCCAGTTAAAACTTCCAGGAGGGAGATCAGGTTGTGGCCATCTCGCAAATCTTCGAACAAGTCTCGAATACTCCTTCTTGCCTGTAAAAGAAAAATCCAAATAAATACACCCAATAAAATTGCGTGTTCATTAAAAAACATAAACTCCTAATTCTATACTGCAGGCATAAGTAATCTCATGCAGAGTCAATGGAAAAAAAAAAAAAAAAAAAAACTGTACTCGCTGAAAATCTCAGCAAACATAAACTAAGCGGAAGATCATGCAACACACCGCGCGCGTTTTTTATTTACAAAAGACTTACTGGCGGGCAACAGAGACTGTTGTTGACTATGACACAAACATGAAGGCACGTGTAAGTCTGGAATACCCAAAAACAGAATTTTAGTACGACGTATTACAACGAGGTTTTCATATCTGGCAAAACAACAAGTTATTTTCCAACGCCCGGTATAATTAATCTGTTCGCATAGCTGGCAAGCGTTTATTGCTTCCTCCTTGGTATTTGGCCAAATTTGACTTCCTACAATTTTTTGTAATCTATCGAAAATTGGCAAGGCGCTGTGGGTCAGCTAATTTTTTTTACGAAACCCGGGGAAATATCAATTTTTAGTAAGACATTTAAAACTACACTTAGACATTTTATACTACCCACTACTTTTTTAAAATATTGACCATTTGGGAAGAATGAGCAAGCACGTCAGGAAAATCTAATCAAGAATGTATCAAAGGAACATGATGAAATAACTATTATATGTCTAGAGATGAAGCTTTAGTAAATTTAAATAAACTACAAACTATTTCTAATTTCCAAGGTTATGATTGTTATTTTTAACGTACTGATTAAGTTGTTTGTCTTTTCATTCATAAAATAAGATATTATAACATGTAGACATTATATATTCAAATGCAATGTAACATAGTTATTGTACGACCAAAAATATAGTGCATTGATTGCTTTGACGTTTTAAGTATTTTGCCTTCGCAGAATCGAGATACAAACCCAAGTAGGCCTTGCCTTATATGGACCGTAAGGAATATTTGTAGAAGCATGAAATTTTTACTTGAAACGAAAATGGACCGTTTTAAATTTGATTAAGCATTGATCCTGCTGAAGTAGAAGTGTGTAGTGTGTAGAATTGCAAAATGTTCGTATATATTACGGACGTATTTGACTGTGATCCTTCCAGTAAGCACATGTTTATCAACCTGATTCTCGAGCTTTGACCCTGCGATACTGATTTGACAGGTTAGTTCAAAGGGTAAAGGTAAGTAAAGTAAGAAAATAATCATTTTTGTCCTGTGTGCCTGTCGATTAACAACGATCTTCTTGTATTTTTGTGTCTTGTACATAGTTCTGAATATTTCTTACAAATAAACTTTGTTTGAAGGATCCTGTTTTTTTAACGCTTTAAAATGTGGAGACCATGTTATGAAGCAGTTAAAAGAATACATGGAAAAAAACGCAGAATTTGAAGACGAAGTGGTAGTCGAGCCTAATGACAATTTAGAAGCAAATAAAAAAAACGGATCCCTTTATCTTCGAATGCTAAACAAATTATTTTGAATGTTTACAATTTTATAAGAAATTCAGAAGGGTGAATAGGAGCAGCCGAAAAGGATTGAAAACATTCTTATATCCCGCTTGTTAGTGTAGGTAGATAAATTCCTAGGACGGTCCTGGAATGGTTACGGGAAATAGTCTGCTCGGCAGAGTGTTCTATAAGGGGTTGCCGTTTTGGTGTAATAAACACTAGGCAAAGTCAATCACGGGGTCGGTTGTAAAAGCACTACATTTCTGGTCGAAGTATACAAGTTCAATAATATACCGAAAAAGCTAAACACCATTTATTAGTTATATAGTTTTCAATTATGAACAACTTCTCTTTACTCATTGTTAAACTGGTAAACAGATTGTTTATCTATTCTTTTGTATTTCAGTTTTTTCACAAAAACTAAGAAGAACAAAGAAAGAGGACGACTTAATTGGACTTACAGTATAAAAAAAGAACTACTGTACTAAGATTACACAACAATCGATCGGTAACATAACTTACTAATTAAAAAAAAAATCCGGATAATTTCGGGAATATTGAGAAAATATGACTAAACGTTTTATATTTGTCTCTTGCCATTACACGCTCTATAATTTCCGGAATGCTTTTTTAGCCATTTTATATAATATATTGCTTTAATAATATGTTATATTTATTACTGTGTCATTGAAAATATTGCACTAAAGATATCGATTGAAATAGCGATTTGATACTCAAATATTATCCTTACACGGTATACATTTTAACTCAATACAAGTGTTTAGAGGTTAAGACAACAACAAGTAATTAATTTCCACGAACTATTTCAGACATTGTCCGACTTAAAGACACCAAGGCCCAAGGCATCTCGTGTAATTCACGACGTTTTGCCATAAAGTCCCATTATAACCAAATACGAACGTTAATTATCTACTAAAATCAATACAAATTAGCGAAAATTAGAAGCGCAAAGTCGATCCGTCTCACAGAAACGGCTCGGGGGATTATTAACGACGCCGTAACGAAAAAAAGTTCGTGCCTTAAGAAAGACGCGACTGCGCTGCCACATGACTAATGAATCGGAAAAGTCGTAAAACGAAGCTCAGCGAAGATAACGCCTCGCTGACACCGCATCGAAAGCCCCATTTATTCGATTGTACACATTGTAAAATAGCTCTTAATTATTCCAGCCTTTCTATTGGCTAGTCCAAATAAAACTTTATTTCGCTTGCCGTGTACGCTCACCCGAATTTTGAACATTTAAGTGGCGCAGTCGGTAGGATTTTCTAAGTGCAGTAGTGGTGGACAATTAATCGGAAACTTCTGGGAGTTTCTGTGAAATCGCCAATCGTGGAAAGTTCGAAACTTTTGGCCATTCGTTACAAATCCTTCAGCACACAGAACCAGCAGTAAGGGAAGCAGAACGCCGAAGAGTTGGAAAATTGAGTCGGAAAGGAGACGGAGGAATACGAAACCGTAAGTGCCATTTCCTTTTGCCCCTCCGACACCCCTGTATAAGGTCACTTGAAGGGATAGTTAGGGCTCGCATTGCACGCGATTAGGTTAAGAAAAAAAGAAAACAAATCAAATCAAATCGTAAATGTACCAATTTTAAGATCCCAATAATTCAAAATCGATCAATTTTTATACCGCACAAGAGGAGAAGAAGAGACAATTACTTTTGTAAACAGAGATGCATGCGTGGAGATCTTATTCGACGACATCGCAATGGAAAACTGTCCCATTACGAAAATTAACCTGCCAGATGCAATTATAGAACAAATCACTCAAAATTTAGTTCTTGTTCTGCCACAGAAGCCTGAAAAACTGCTAATCAAGTGTAACGCCGATCGATACATGCAAATCGAAGTACCAGTACTGATTAAGATATCAGTAGACTGTTAAATAGAAATTGATGGAGTAAAATTCTTCAACGATTCGGAAAACCAATATTTTTATCAAAAATCCAGTCTTTCAAAAATAATATACCAGCTAAGAGACTTAGCATAAAAAATAACTCCAATGGAACCAGTGAAAGAAGATAGAAATACGTTCCAAATAATTGTTATTGAGTTTGAAATAATCATGCTTCTAATTTTAGTTTTCATCACTAAGAAGGAAAAGGTACGAGTCGCATCCATAGACGAAACCTGCCAAGGAGAAAGTTTTGAAGCTTTTCGAAAAAACACTCCGCTATTTTCGAAAGTTAAGCAAGCCCTCTTTATTCGATTGTCGCATAATAAAACTTTATTTTGCTGTCTATATAAATAAATGTTTTTAAAAACGCTGTTCCGAATTTTGAACATTTAAGCAACTCAACCGCCAAAACTAGTGATAAAGAAGTTATTAAAAAAAAATTCTTTTACGAGTTTTTGATTTGGATGAATTCTGCGCTATTTTAAGCTGGAAATTCTAAAATTTATTCGAAAAGTCGTTATTTTGAAAACACCTTGTAGCGCGATGTGTACGAGATGCAGAAGCAGCAGTTATCGCAAATCCATCTTGTTACAATACGAGGGTCACTTGAAAAGTTCGCAAATAGCAGAAGGACCTCCGTAAAACGTCCTCGAGATATCTGATGGGACATAGCGAATATCTTAGGGATATACTGTTCCCCTACAAGATTAGGAAAAAGGTCATTCCCGGATAATTTAGCGTTAGCCTATAATTTAAGTTTAATATACTGTCAGGTTAAAGGTAAAGGTGTTACAGGTAAAAGAGTAAGGTCATAATTTTATTTTGCCCTAAAAACTCGTTACGTTTCTCAGAAATGTCTAATTATGATTATTATAAAAGAAAATAATAAAAAAAATAATTGCGCACTTTCTACATTACGGACGTCCATGAACTTTTTCGTGAGTGTTGCACTAAAAACTGTGAAAACAAATGGTGCCATCATGGATATTGCTGTTCAAGGTATGTATTTTTAATATTTAGAATTATTGATTTAATTAACACATATTTCTTTGTTTTTAATGGCCCACCATTGTCCCTTTTTTAGTTTTTTTTAACGTTAATACATGTCAACTTTCAAATGCTTTACCTCTCGATGACTCGCAAGTTCTTATCCCTTCATGGTTAGCTTTACGTGCACGTATTATCCAATAGCGATATCAACGTAGCGTTTTGTTAAAAAAATTATTTATATCATTGTTTTTGTTATAGTGCATTATATATCTAGGGACTACAATATCACTGTGTATCCCAATTCGCCGAGAGGCAAAGCAAACTTTAGTCACCTAGTATATATGCTATTTTTTGCACTTTTGGGCCCAGATTTATTAAAGTTGTTTACTAATCTTTTCTTTTTATCAATTTTACACTAAAAAAAAATACATAAAAGACAATGTACGCGAAAAAAAACGTAGCGTTATTTTTTTCTTTTGTTTCAGATCAAATAGTCAAATGCACTTTCACGAGGATGTACCTTTGTGTTACTTGGTTAGCCAAGAAAGCAGACAAAAATTCGGAAAAAATCCGTGAAATCTTAGCCGAGTTGACAGCCGCTTTGCCCAATAGAGAGATAAATAAAACTAGAGACTACCAACTTGGAAAACCGTGTCCCCTATCTTTGTATTAAGTTCAGTGAGTATTGGAGGCAAACTTCTAGTTCTAGATCGAAACTAGTAACTAAGCACCAGGAATGGCTTAACATAAGCGAGCCAAAAAGATTTTTGAAAGAGTTTGAACGACCTAAACGCCGAAGATTGTCGGAGTTATCTAAAGTAGATAGTTCTACAATTAAATATTTAAAAGAAGATCAGTCTCAAACCTCCAGTTCGCAAATCGATGCAGACGAAATACTCTCGCTTTGTGTTGAAGCTAAGTTGACCAGGCATCAATATACATTAACTAGAGATTTTGTTAATTCAAAAATGGCCTCAAATGTCTTTCCTTCCTATCACAAAGTTTTGGAGGCAACGAAAAAGTGCTATCCTTCGGATGAAAAAGTGTCAGAGACATCTGCAGAAGTTGAACTGCAGTCACTTCTGGATCACACGGCTAACCGGATTCGTGAGTCCCAAAAAATGGGGTTTTGATGGTAGTTCAGCGAATAGTGAATACAAGTAGAAGTTTTCTGATGCAAACACCAGCGATGAAACATAGTTTTTTTATTTATATTGAAGTTTAAAAATATGCATTTGTCTTGAAAAAGTTGAAATATGTACAAATATTATATATACATAAGACGGGACCACTGTGCAACGCCGCGATTAATCGAGGAACGTGGCAACGGCGCGCCGGTAATTGCATCGAAATCCCATAAATCCGCGCGAACGTCTAAATGAAACGTCAAAAAAACGTTGCGAGTGGGACTTGGCGCATTTCAATAATGCAATTGAGTTATTAACGCTCAAAATGTCGCGAAACAAAAAAATATATACTCGAGAAGCGACGCAAATTCGCCAGATGTTGTTTTTACGTTTCAAGGTAAACTCTGAAATAAATTACAACTTTATTAAATAAATATCGAACGGTATGGATTTGCCGATCGATTCAGAACGAGCGTAGGAATTTTGTTTGTCGCGCTAAATACGAAACGACAAGAGTTCGAGGTTTTGCGGTGTTATTGCGCGTCTTGCCCTGGAAAACGCGACCGAAGCCGATCCTGTAACGATAATAAACAATTAATGAAAAGAAATTGCATATGACCAACCACCAAGGTTGGATGACAAACGAATGAAAAGAACTGCCATTTTCAACTGGCTTGTCATGAATAAACAAAGATTGCGAAATAATTTAACACAGCCGAAAAGTCGAAGGTTAAATTTTTTAAACAATAAAAATAACTAATTACGTGGATATGCATTTATTCAGACTCTTGAGTTTGACGTATGTGTCCGTATGTGTGTGTGTTTCACAGCCCCTATATAATTAATTAAGCAGGAACCACTTTCGCGCACCACTAGACAATAGTTTTAGGTTGAGATTACATTTTTCACTGTACAAAAACAGTAAGGAAATCAATGTGGGCCCTAGAAGATTTTGGAATGAAATTAAAAAAATATATATGATAACGAATTAAACCAGGTGGGCGTTTGTAATAGCGGAAAACAAAACGACGCTCTGAGAGATTTTGAAAATGAAATGATGATAGGAAATTAACGCAAATAAATACAAATAAAATTGCAGCAGATTACAAGTTTTTTTACCACTGCTACCTACAACGGAAAGCAGGAAAAAGAAATAAATACTAGAATAGAAAAAACATTATTAAAATTTCAACAAGAACAAAACAACAAAACACCCTCAAGACCAGATACAGGACAAATCTAATCAACAAAAAAAAAATCAAAATTTAAGCGCCGTAGATGAAATAAATACCTTGGAAAAGTTAAAACAGATAAGGGAAGCAAAAAGAAATGTAGAAAATTTTGTGCCAAGTTTGTACATGAAGATTAAGCCAGTAATACTTAATATTGAACATATAAATGCAGTATAGTTTTTTTGATAATATATCCAAAATCCTACATTTTACTGCTTTCATCAATATGGATTTGTTTTTCCCATAAATTACAATAAAACTACAAAATAAATTGTTTAAAAACGTAAACAACAACAGGTATTATTATTATGATCATTATTATGATTATTATTATTATTATCATAAATTCTGAATCATTTTTTTCTCAAAACCATAATAAAACTACAAAATAAATGGTTCAACACCGTGAAAAAAAGAGTTTGTAGAATAATGATCGGGAATTAACTAATAAATATGGTAAGAAAGGTATACTCCAATACGTATCTCAAGGAAGTTTTATTAGTTATATTAGGGCACCACAAAATAAAAATGCCTAAAGGAATGGAATTAAACATATAACAGTTTCAAGGACCAACAACAACTTTTATTTAACTAACCAAAACTAACCAAAATTAAGCAAAAGTAGTCAAAATTAACAAAAACAAGCCAAAATTATCCTAAACAAACCAAAACTAACGATAATTAAGCAAAAATAGGAAACATTCACAAAAACTAACCAAAATTAACCCTAACTAACCAATAGCGGCCGAAACTGGAAATAATAAACCAAAGTAACCAAAACTAGCGAAAATTGAGCAAAAGAAACCAAAATTAACCGTAACAAACCCAAATCAACCAAATCAAAAAAAAAAAAACATGCAAAAATTCACCAAAACGAACCATAGTTGTACCGAATGTGATATGTAATAAAACAAAAACCAGCGTCTAAAACGAACCAATAAGCTTTAGTCTTGTCCAGCTTCTTTTCCATTTCTTTCTTGTGTTTTTTATTAGCAAAATAATAATCCAAATTTTAGCTAAAAATTTATTTCAATAAAAGAAGCACCATTTGTTTAAACTTTTTATAACTCATACATAAATGGCTAATATAAATGCTTACAGGCTTTCATTGCGGATCGAACATTGCTTTCTCCCGGTTAATTTCTGTGTCCATTCGAATAACGCAATCTAATTAAAAACAAGCGATGCGCTTTGCTTGTTTTTAATCAGGACCAACGAAATAAACGAAAAAGTCACATTGGAAAATTAAATTTCCTTACTTTTCGATAGTTAAATTACTGCCATTCTTTGACATTTACAGACCAACAAAATGCCGAGGTTTTCAGGTTATCCAGTTTTTGTGAAAACCTGAAATAACCACAGACGCGAAGGATGGAGTGTATATTACTGGCGTCCTCATTACAAAATATCTCCCCAGCGAGCTAATGCGCAAACCACAAGTTTATGAGTGTATATTACTGGCGTCCTCATTACAAAACATCTCCCCAGCTAGCTAATGTAAAAACTACACGTGCACGAGTGTATATTACTGGCTTCCTCATTTCAAAACATCTCCCCAGCTAGCTAATGCGCAAAACTACAAGTGCATGAGTTCATATTACTGCCGCCCTCATTACAAAATATCTCACTAGCTAGCTAATACGCACACTACAAGTGTATATTACTGGCGTCCTCGTTACAAAATAATCTCCCCAGCGAGCTAATGCGCAAACTACCAGTGTATGTTTGTATTACTCGCGTCCTCATTACAAAATATCTCCCCAGCTAGCTAATGCGCAAACTACAAGTGCATGAGTTCATATTACTGCCGCCCTCATTACAAAATATCTCCCTAGCTAGCTAATACGCAAACTACAAGTGTATATTACTGGCGTCCTTGATACAAAATATCTCCCCAACGAGCTAATGCGCAAACTACCAGTGTATGTTTGTATTACTCGCGTCCTCATTACAAAATATCTCCTCAGCTAGCTAATGCGCAAACTACAAGAAAAGACCATTTTGCCATTTCGCGTCGAAAAAAAAAAATTACGTCCACACGTGGGATGCCCGTCTCTACTTTCTCTCCACTTCGATACCCTGCGTTTATTTTTGGTCATATATCAATGTCCATATAAATTATAATTAGTAAAGGCAAACACCGGGTGTAATTAGGAAGCTAAATACGTGCGTCTATTTCTTATCCGACGGAAATATTACCGGCAGACTAATTTATCTCGACTCCAACGCACGCCGGCCCAGAGGGCGCTTTGATAATTAACTGCAAATATCATTTGGTGTCGGCGGCGAAGCAATTACCCGAGAATCGCATTTTTACGACGCGTTCAAACTCTTACAACACACAGGAGCATAGGTATGTATAATTATTATAGGCATAGTCACCCCAGAATTATAAAAGAGTAATAAAATATCAATATCACACACTACATTCTGTTTCATAGATTAAATCAGCATCTGATACATTGACGGGTGAATTTCATCTCTGCAAAGTTTATCAAACAAGTACGGCGGCGTCATATTGGAGTTAAGAAAAAAAAACAAAGGTAACCAACTGAACTTTATAGAACAGCTTGAGGGAACATGAGTCAGAGAGGCACTGGGTAATACTTTCTGAAATTATAAACTAAAAAGAATACAAGAATTCTGTAGAACCTTAGTATTGGTGGTTAATACTACAATAAGCGAGATGGGATAAAACTTACATATCACAGAGATTAAGCTTGACTTCTTTACTGGGAAAATGTTTATGAATATAATGTCCTTATACACGGATTTTTGTAATCTTAAAAGAGGAATTTCTTTCAATATCTTCCATTTTATTTCTAAATAATAACATCTGCGTTTTGATAGTATTCAATAAGATGTTATTAGCCGCAGACGACAATTTATTTATGTATGTAGTCCAAGGTTTTTATTTTTCTGTCCCCGACACCCATCGCGGCTACGTCGAGAAACGACGAAAACTAAAAATATTTTCTACCGTCTAACTATAACGCGAAGCCTCCCGAAAGGCCATTGCCGTTTTCTTTTCACGTCTAGCGAATCCGCAGCTGCGCCCGTTCGACAAAGAAAATGCAAATTCCCCGAAGAACGCGATTGTTTTACGATTTCCTCATTGCGAACGATCGAGATAAATTGCCCGGCCGTTTTGTTGTGTCGTTTGAAAGGCCGCGTGGCAAATACGCGGACGTTTCTCCGAAAACGTGTCTTTTTAAAAGCAACAACAACGTTTAATTCTATAGCCGGTGACCCAAATAAGTGCGTGTGTTGATGATTTTGTCTTATTAGCTACTTCGAAAATGGCTTTCAAATTTAAATTGTCTTAATTTTTCAAAGAAACTCCCACGCGCTACTGTAATATTTGGACTGAGTTGGTTTTTGATTCATTTAACACAAATCAATTAGAACAAAAAAAGTTCAGATTTTCCCACAATGACCAGTCATCGCGAATACGCTTTGAAAAGAAAGCTCTCAACACCTTTCATCTAAAACCAAAATTGACATGACACTTTTCAAGCTCTGAAGAAGCCAACAGGATGGTCGGCGAAACGTCAGCAAGTTCGACTCAGCAAAAACCGACGCAGGAGGAATCCAGAAGTTTCGTAAAAAGTACTATTTTACTATATTATTATGGTATTCCCACTTTCCTGCTTCACCGGATATACAATAAAACTAAAAATATAATAATTTAACACACAAATAAGTTCATATTTACAAATGACGTACTAAACGTAATTTTAAAATGTTACTCATTCCAAGATTAAATATAACTTTGTAAAAATGCAAAATAAAATGCGAAAATTCAATTTAAATGTTATTTTCCCACTGACCTAGTAAATCCTACCGACCACATTAACGAATCGCATCACGTGTTCACGTGACCAACGGACCGTACAAATGTTTTTACCGATAGCTTTTGTAATAAAAATACTCAGTTTTGATTAATCTAGTTTGGTATTTGTAATTTCGATCTACTACCGCTACCCATTTTTAAAATATCAAAACAAAGTGCATGTTTGTTTTCAAATTGGCGACGTACAAATTGTTTACTGATAGGACCGTACTTCCTGTCATTATATATGCATCGGTATGTATAACATCGTAAAGAAATTTATATGACCCCTCATTAAAATTATTATCATATTAAGCAGATAAAATGAAAAAACTATTTACTTTTTTTTATTATTATTAATTAATCTTAAAAAGACGAAAATTTCGGACATTTTATATACACAAAAGGATATTAAAGTTCTATGTGTTACTAAGGGCTTGTACCTTTTCTCAGGAACCACTGATTTTAGAAAAAAAAATTATACATTATTTATTTTGATATATACAGCGTGACGGATGGGAGTGCTGGACGGACATTATTTTTACAATTTTAAACGGAACACCCCATATATTTTGATATTTTTAGAATCCTTGCCAAATTTTGTGTAGTCTAGACAGAAATTGTGTTCTTAGTAAATATGGTCTTGACTACTTGATCAAATTTTAAACACATTTTCAGAAGACTTCCTTCTAACGATCTGCAATGAGCAGGTATTTGAAAATTATACAGAGTGTCTTAAATTAAAGGACTTCTTTTTTAGATTTCAACTTGCAGTATTCATTTTTTTTTTTAACGAGACGCCCATTTTTTTGACATTTTTCCCAAAGCGGTTCAAAATACCTACAATTTGGTATACATAAGTCCTATACCTAAATCTAGTGGTTTTCGAAATACTGACACATAATTATTTGAAAGAATTTTAAAAAAGCATATCATTCTAATTTTTTAATTAATTTTAAGGATGGGTCTTTTTTATAAGCAATATAATATAGGTTTATGAAAACGTCATCATTTTTTGTATCGTCAAAGATGTAAAATAATATGTATAATTATGATAAAAGTTAAAAAAATTAACAGTAACAAGTAAAAGCAACAAACAACAGTGATTGTAACAATTAAAATGTACAGATTTTCAACAAGTCCACCATTTTGAATAATGCACGTTGCATAAACAACCTCCATATATGGTTTATATAGCATTGGAAACAAACAACGGTGTAATTTACTAATACACCTTTGCAGCTCATTTGCGGTAGTGCATCTTTCTTTATATGCCATATATTTAACTGTCCCCCATAAAAAAAAGTCCAGTGGAGTAAGATCAGCACTTCGAGGTGGCCACCGTTTTGTCCTATCCAAAGATTGTAAAAAATTCAGTGATATCGTTTCCTTGGTGGTACGTAGCCCCATCTTGCTCCAGATTAATGGTTGTATTATTTCCGAGCATATTTAAATATCGTCTAGAGTTTAAGTTTTCATTAAATAAAGTTGGCCCTATAACCTTTGATCGATATATTCCGAGCCACAGATCGTCTACCTTGTCGTTTTGTATGAAAAATCGACTCGATAATAAAAAAATTAAATGTTCAATTGCACCGATGAACTGATCCTGTTGTGGCTGTAAATGAAACCTACCTTCAGATATCTCCAATGCTGCGACCGCAAGAAAAAAACAAACATAAATATACAACGAGCAATTAGACATGTGTTATGCTAATGATAATCGATCGGTATTTAATTTACGTGGAATCTGCAGCGAGGACTTGGCAAAAATAACGCGTTCCCCGTGAAAACCAGCGGCGTTACCGATAGTTTTAATGACACCGACGGGCCATTAAAAAAAAACAAATAAATTTGGTTTTCGATTAGTAAATAATACACCGGGTTTTTTAATTAATCTTAATTCGGTACAATACCGTTGACCGGACGTACGCCGCTGGTGCAAATTATCGTACTTCACAGAAAACGACCAAACAAAAGCAGCGAAATGGTAATTGCGGTTCTGATTATAATCTGATCTTTAATAATAACACTCGCCGACACGGATAATGATATAATTTAAATGAAAAACGTAAATTGTTTAAGAGTTCGACACCCCGGGCGCAGTTCGTGTTATGCAGCGCACAACCCGACCAGGCGGTGGTTTAAAGAGCAAGGCAAAACGCTTCGATATGGGAAAGCAGACCTCGAGATAAATAGGACAAACAACGGAACATTGAAAAACGCGAAAACTAAACGGTCACATTTTTTTTTGAGGTTAGGTTATTTCGCATAATCAAATGTCGCAACCCACATCATTGAGCATTGAAAAACACCGCCAAATTAGCGAAGAGAAAGTGATTCTCTATCAGGTTTCCAGGTTTCCATATTACATATTACAGCATACCTTTCGATAATAACCAAAAACTCAGAAAATCAATATTAAATTAAATTAAATTATGCCATAAATATGAATATTTTAATGCCCTGAATGTGTTACACCGTTGGACCATATTTTCTATCACGTCTAGATTTTTCGAAATATTTCTTATTAAATATGATAAATTTAGGTTTTTTTGAATTCATTTTATGCATTCATTTTATGGTTTGCGTTTTTGCGTTTGCGCACATGTACTACCATAAAAATTCGCAGTGACTTTACAACAGTCGGTTGAAAAATTATCTCTTAATTGTTTACGTTCTCTATCAATTATTTTGGTTAGTTTTGCATAAAGTTCATATAGAAAATTGAACGTTTATTTAAAATAAATTTTATATAATTTTAGGTTAAAGAATGCTGCGAACTTTTGAGTATGAACTTTGAGACTATTTTTGCTACATTTGTGGTGAGTTTTTTTTCTAAAAATGCAGCGAAATCCCATAATCGACCTTGTTAAAACAGCTTATTTTGGATTTTGCCCGATAAAAATATGCTGTACAAATCTATGAGGTTTACAATGCCAATGATTTGAAAAAAAACTCTGAACCACGAAATCAACACGAGGACTCTTGAAAAAAATAAAAAAAATTATATATTCAAATATCGCATCTGCAAAGAGACCAATTCTTCGTGGTGAAGGCACCTTATCTTCAGTTCCACCAAAAAATAACGAAAATATGGGAAATAAAAATCCTTCCGGTCTACAGCCTCTATCGAGTTTTATTTTTGCCTGTACATCTTCATCTTTATCTTTAAGTCCATCGAAAGAACCTCATTTATTTAAACGATGTGAGTTAAATTACCTTGTTGATGACTTGGGGCTATCAAAATCTACTACTACAAAGTAATTTGGATTTCATCACCATAATGATATTTTTATAACTTGTAAGAGTAAAATTAGCATTGTCCACTCTAAAACTTGGAACGCAATATTTTTTTACATTTTTTATAATTGTTGTTACTTTAATAATATCGTTTATTAATTAATTTGACATTTTATTCAAAATGCACGTGCTGTACTGATTTCCTTATGTTCAGTGTTCACAGCACAAAATATGACGAAATCATGCAAAAACATTTTTTGCAGACCGGTGAAAAATAATATACAATTTACTAAGAAAAAAAGATTTTAATGCGTCTTAAGATGTCTCTTAAATAGATGGCAATTTCCTAATATTGTCCTGCACTTGGTAAAACAATTTTACACCTTCGGTTATATACAATATTAGTAGATTAATGTAAGAATTCGAAATTAAACCAGTTACTCAAACTTTTTACTCAAATTGTAATCAAATCGAATGCAGGAGTCCTGAATCATCCACAATAAACCGAGCAGAGCCTGATCCAAAAATACAGAAAAAAAGGTTGTGACTAGTACAAAGTGGGCATTGATAACGTTATTTCTGTTAAGGTTATTGATTGTTTTACTGTTTGATATCCTAAAGTTATCCAAATTTATCAGCTTCCCAAGGAAGGTTTTTAAAACACAATTTTGCAGATTTTGAACAAGTTGAATAGATCGAGTCACTAACATAGAAGTCATGAACAGAATGAAGAAAAAAAAAAGAAATCATTGCTAACATCAAGATAAAGAACCTCTCTCATACTTCGGCCATGTTATGAGACATCCTGAAACATGCAACATCCAGCACTTGATCAATCAGGGCAAGATTGAGGGAAGGCAAGGCCCAGGAAGAAGAAGAACATTTTGGCTGAAAAATCTACGACATTCGGTAAAAAACGGATATGAAAAAGATTTTGCTTTTTTCTTGTTCCTTTATTCTTATTAATGCTTCTGATTGCAATTCACTATATTGTGGATTTTTTGCAGATAAAGTCAACTATCAAAAACGATAATCTATTTGAGCTGCAGTGGCGCCAAAAATTTCACTAATATTCGAGAAAATATGTTCTTTTATGGTACTAGAGAACGTGAAGATTTCATGACAATTAGTCGGCTGAACATGAGCAATAAATGGAAAACTTCTAGAACGTCGGAAAGCTTGACTACAGCTGGAGATACATCCGCCAGAGAAACTAGTTGCTGCTATTGAAGACCAATCAAGCCCTTCAATTAAGGTTCTATTAAAACAAGCGTAACTCGCAGCTCTTGCTTTATATCCAAATCCAGGTGTGTGCCACAAAGTGCTAAAGTAAAGCAAAGTAAATGCGGTCCAATTGAAGCACTCCATAGCTGCTCTCCTAGCTTCATCAGTTACAGTTAGGGAAACATCAACGGAAGTGAAGTAAAGAACCTCTTCACCTGACTACCCAATTCATAATCAAAAAACGTGTTGAATAGCACATAGCCTAGCATAGCCATGGGTCTACTAATTGACAAACCGAAGTCAGGATATGACTCGACGAAGGATGGCAACACAGCTAGAAGTTTCTTTTCAAATCCTGATCTTAACTCGGTGATTACGGGAATGGAGACGGATCTTATTGTGACCTTTTTCATCACAATAAGAGTGTTGACTGTCAAGCGGCTTCACTATACATATGTGAAATAATTAGTGCTTTTCTCTGCCGATTGGAGAATTGTCTGAAGATGCAGTTGAAGCCAGACATAAGGAGGCGAGGAAAACTATCTCACACCAGTAAATGCTCAAGGGTAGAGTCAAACAAAGATCTCATCAATATATTGTTATCCACTTCTTAGTTTTAAGGCTCTTTCTTGTTCTTTAAGCCTAATTGATATTTTTCGTCCTGTCTCTCCGATGTATTATTTGCCGCATATGCATGGAATGCTGTAAACTTCTGGCATTTCAAACGGAATTTTGTCTTTGATGGACCGAAGATGTTGAGAGATTTTCGGACAAGACGTAGGGAAATCTGGTTTTGACGTTTATAGTTCTTTAGACCTTTGGATACGTGGTCAACCATGTTTTGAATGTAAGGAAGGACAACAGCGGCAAGTGTGGGATTGCTTTCGGCTTCATTGCTACTGAATGGTCGTGGCGACATGTATTTTGCGATGGAACGCTTAATATCTTTAATGTGGAAATTATTAGTGACTTGGGCTGAAATAGCTTTACGGCTCTGTAAACAAGAGAGATGATAATCGATGATTTTTGGGCAGGATGGTGATGTGACAATGCATTAAGGTATCGGTCTGTGTGCGTAGGTTTTATGTAAACACAATGACCCAATGTTAGGTCTGATTTTCTGTTGATAAGAAAATATATTCGCGATGATTGGTGATAGTGGAGAACCCATAGCTGTTCCCGATGTTTGTTCAAAAATCGACGCAGCAGGAATCCTTGTACATTATTTTTATTTCCATGTGTAGGAAACTTTTTTTATTTATTGCTTGTTGAGGATCGCACACAATACCTATGGAAGTATCTGTTTCAATATTAATTTCAGCGTCTAGGAACGTGAACGTGGAACTTCTTTAATTCCTCTTTTGGTTAAGGATAGGAAAATCGTATGATACGTTTTGATTATTTTCTTGCGAAATAAATATTATAATCATATTAACCACTGTTTAAGAGCATATATCACAGATCATATGATCGAGTAATCGATATTCTACTGCTGCAATAATAAAACGTTTTCGAAAACCGCTATACTACTACAAACCAATCACGCGCTTAAAATGCGTACGTTGTACGTTAAACGAGCTGTTAGCTTACGATGTTGACGCGATAATTACAAAACGATATACGAGGCGCCTAATTAAAAATGCAACAAACCGTTCGTTTTCTATCGAACGCCAAGGTATAGATTCGTTTGCATCATAACTTTGTGTGGAAGCTATACCACTCGTAGCTGTCGCAATTCGCATTGTCCGGGATAAACTTGTAAGACATCGCGAGTAACTACCGTCATTAAAATTCTTATCATCTTAGGCAAGAGCGATTTTTGCTTTTTACGATCGTCTCAATCACTTTTATGGCGAGAATATAAAGATTTTAACTACGACAAAGCATTAATTATATACAATGACGAGATAGGCCTACAGCGTCGTGTTTCCTTTTGAAAAAATACAAATAAAGCGCGAACCGACCGTTTTTACGATGTGACATCATCAAAAAGTTCATGAAATCATGTTCGTTTAAAATTTTCTGCCCGAAAATATCAAATTTTTATCAGCGAAACTCAAAAGAAGACATTGAGTCTATCGAAATCTCAAAGGAACTAATTTATCAATATATTACGATAAGTTCTGTCGGTTGCTTTGTTTATGTCAAATAAAAAAAGGTCTAGTTGCACTTTATACTGTAAGTTCGTGAATTTGTAAATTGAATCGTTCTAAATATAGAACGTAATTACTTGCATCTAAATCTTGGAGAGTCAATTCTTTAAAGTGGAGATAAATTTCGCAGTATTAAAAAAACAAAGATATACTCAACAAAATAAATTCACAAATTCACCCAAAAAATCATAATACCTATACACAAAAATGGATTAACTGTTGACTGGTTGGAGAATTTCGATATTCATAATCGGTAAATATATACGAGGCGTATTCAAAAAGTAAGGGGACTTTTCTAATTGGGCTGGCCGCGTACATTCGAACTTCGATAAATTTTTTTGTTGTGTACACAGCTTCACCCAGTTTGCATGTTTACTCTATCTCTTGCGAGACAGTAGCGTTAGACGAGCTATGTGTGATGGGCAAATCGATATAAGACTATACTTCGAGGATTGAAACAAAAACGATGGCACAAGTGTATTATATGGGGGGGGGGGGTTAAATTTGATTGAGCATTGATGCTGCGTAAAAGCATTTATTCTAAACTTCAGGTGATAGGTATCGTTCTTAAGAATTCGTATATATTACGGATGTGTTTCGCCTACAGTGATCCTTCCAGTAAGTACGAATTTATGTAACTTACTCTCGAGCTTTGACCCTGCGAGGCTGTTTTCATTGGTTGGTTCAAAGGGTAAGTACCTGTACTCTATTTATCTTAAAGGTAAGTTTCAAAATAATCATTGTATATTTAACCCGATTGAGATGGTTTGGTCCGAGTTGAAAGCGCAAAACTTAGTGAATGCACCATAGACGTAATTCGGCAAAAGGTAGCCAAAATATCAGTACGAAGCTGGTCTAACTGTGAAAAACGAGTAATAAAAGAAAATATTTATCGAGAGCGATTAGTGGTGGCGTTGCTTCAACTAGATGACGGCAGCAGCGATAGTGACTATTTTTTAAGTGACTTAGACTTTATTATTATTATATTTAATATTTCGTATATTATGAAATAGTAACATAATAAATTAATACTTTTTACTAATTTTCTTATGTAGATGTATAAGATTGAAAAATATACTTATATCCCGCTTGTGACCATAGGTAGATAAATTAAAAGGACGGTCGTGGAATGGTTACGGGCAGGGGTCTGCTCGGTAGGGTGTTCTGTAAAGGGGTTTTTGTAATAGGCAAAGTAATCACGGCGTCGGTTGTAAAAGCACTATATTTCTGGTCATGGTATAACTATCAAGTAACCACTGGTGCCGCCCTCGTATTTCGAAAGGGGGCGCGACAACAATGGATACCGGTACTAGTTAGGATATTGATATGCCAAAAATCTTTTAATTAGGTACATAGATATCTATAATTTGACTTGTTTCTTCTTGAAATATGTTCCAATATAATATGAAAGCTATTAAAGAAGAAACAAATATTTGATACAAGCAAACGTATACCATATCTTCATACTCATATGACGATACTCAATTGTATTGCTGTTTTGATTTTAATAGTAGCATGGATGCAGAGGTATTTATAAATCAAGATGTTTACAGGATTAGTGAACTTTCTCGTGCCCAAAATTTAAAGCTAAACCCATCACAATCGCATTTAATGATATTTGAAAATAAAAATAAAGTTAAGCTACGTCGATTCGGCAATAGATTGTGATCTAAGATTTCGAGAATATTTAAAAAATATCTTTCAAAAAGCATATTTCTCACTAAAAAACTTATATAGTAACAGGCATATTTTAAATTTTAGACTAAGGAGACAATTACGTGAGTCACTTGTTCTCTCACATTTTAACTACTGTGATGTAGTGTATGTTTTTTTTTTTATTGATAACGAGTGTAAGTGCCGTACTCAAAGGTTGCAGAATGCTTGTGTTCATTTTATTATGGGTCTTCGAAAATATGACCATGTATCTGCTGCATATCGTCAACTTAATTGGCTTAAAATGGAACAAAGAAGAGCTTTTCATTTCAACATATTCGTTATGAAAATTATCCATGACTTCGATTCA
Source organism: Cylas formicarius (assembly GCF_029955315.1). Classification (NCBI taxonomy): domain Eukaryota; kingdom Metazoa; phylum Arthropoda; class Insecta; order Coleoptera; family Brentidae; genus Cylas; species Cylas formicarius. The sequence goes on along the minus strand of NW_026844214.1, from coordinate 1,471,138 downwards.
TCCACTTTGCTGAGAGAGCGGCTTACTCCTAGGAGTACTACTATCCATCCTGTGAATGTAAGATACAGGCACAGACTAACGATGCCACATCATCAGAGCGCCTTGTTTCGTAGATCTTTCACATTCAACGCAATTCTGTGTCACAGGAATTCAGTAACTTAAATTTATATAAAAAGGTACAAAATCATTTGTTACAAATATAGTTTATAATTGCATTTTCTGCAGTGTTTAGTAGAGTTATGTTGTTCTTCTGATTTTGCAGGTATTTTTCATATTTTATTTGTTGTTCATCCATTTTTTATTTCAACAAATAGTGTGCAATTTATTAATTATATAAATAGTTCTTTAGCGGTTCAGTAGAGTAGCTATTCAAAGCTAGACTGGGCCGCTTTTAGGCTATCTGTTTACTTGGTTTTGAAAAATATTAATATTGTATATATTGTTTTTTTTTTGTTATAATAAAGGCTATTTATTATTATTATTATTATTATTATTTTATCTACAGTGCTAGTTTGGTTTCATTTTTTTATTAGTTCAACTTACAGACTGATCACCCAAACAAGCTGCAACTTAATAAACAAACTTCAAAATCAACTTAAAAAACTAACAATATTTCTGATCACGGTATAATAAATTATTTCTACATTTACCGTCACACGTTTCGCGGTAAATTAAAAATTATACTTTAACTTTGTATATAATTATATTAGTGATCCATCTCCATAGTTCACGATCCTAAAAATAAACAGGTACGAATGTCACAATGCGCGTGGCGAATTGGGAGGAAAACCAAACAAAAAAAAAACACACTACTAACGTAGCCCGATGATGGGAAAACGAAACGAATTAAAAACGGGACGTTCGCAAGGTGAAGTCCATCATTGTAGCGTGGGTAATTGTTAAAACAAAAGACGAACGATTGTATTCGCACGGCAATACGCGACAACAACAGGCCGATTTATTGCAGAACCGCCAGTCGCCTTCCGTATATGGACAAAAATCATTTTTCAAACGCGCGCGATATTAGAAGTTTGGTGAGTCATCGAAAAACAATTGATGGTATTCTGTCGCGCCGCCTACCGGCATCATTATCTTCACATGGTTCGCGAAATCGTTTTTTTTTTCCTCTCTATTGCGGAACACGAATGACGATGAATTAGAAAGCTGACTAAGAAGATAGAACTTCGGTACAATAAAAAATTTCCTTTATTTCAAATTTTTTATAATTGTTTTATAATCAGGAAATGAGATACCTATTGTACCCCATAGTACTATAGTACCTAGTATTATATACTAGGTACTTGCGACAAGAGCTAGTACTGGACGTACCAGGAGAGAAATGTCAACCAGTTCCCCGAAAAATAGGTGAAATTTTTTTAAACTTCCAAAACGGTTAAAGATATTACATGAAATTTAGTCCACAAATACCTATAATTGGGTCATAGTCATACTAGTGACAAATTTTAATTTCAAAAAAATTTACAAATTATACTTGTTTCTGAAATAATCAATAAGCTAGTTCAATCAGGAACATAGGTTTTCTATTATCGTTGTATAGTGAGGGTATATACACTATGCAGGGTACCGTATTTTTTCCAAAAATCCGAAACGGTTAAATTTAGTACACAAATACAATTTACAAGATTTCTACTTATACTTGTTTCTGAAATAATCACAAAGATGGTTCAATCAAACACATGGGTTTTCTATACTCATTGTATAGTAAGCAGATATGGTATATATGTAATACACAATGCAGGACATCGTTTTAATTAGTGACAAATTTTAATTTCAAATCAATTTACAACATTTCTACTTACACTTGATTCTGAAATAATCGTTATTCCCTTAGCTAATTCAATCAGAAACATAACTTTATTTTAGATTTTTATATTATTACTATATAGTGAGGAAATTAGGTGTATATGTACAATACACCATACAAGGTACCGTGTTTTTTTTTTTTAAACTATCGAGACACTTACATGAAATTTAGTCCACAAATACTTTTTAACAATTTACAATTTAAAAGATTTTTAGTTATACCTGTTTCTGGAAAAATCGTTATTCCCTAAGATAGTTCAGTGAGAAACATACTTTATTTTAGAATTTCTATTATTACTGTATATTGAGAAAATACTTCCGAAACGGTTAAAGATACCTATATGACATTTGGTTCGCAAATACTTTTTTACAATTTACCATGTACAAGATTTCTACTTATACTTGTTTCTAAAATAATGAATTAGATAGTTCAATCAGAAACATACGTTGTCTATAATCCTTGTATAGTGACGAGATAGGGTCTATGTGCAACACACTATGCAGGGTATTTTTTTTAAACTCTCGAAACGGTTAAAGATACCTACATGAAATTTGGTCCACAAATACCTTTGATTCGGTCATGCAAGATACTGTTGAAAAATTTTAGTTTCTATTTACAAGATTTCTACTTATACTTGGATTAAAACAATTTTTATAAATAAAATGCATTATTCAATTCGGTTTTAGACAAAAGTAGGCACGGAAGATGCGTTGATAAAGGTAACTGGCGGCATAGTTCGATCAATTAATGAAAAAAAAAAGTATATTACTGTTTTTCTCGATGGCCAAAGCATTTGACACTATGTCGCACCATATCTTGCTGGAAGGAGTTGCAGAGATAGATACAAGATAGAATGCAGAAGGTTAAACTAGGTGACACCCTGAGCTACTCTCTTCCGGTAGGGTATGGTGTGCCGCGGGGCACAGTTTTGGGCAAATCTTGTTTTGGAATATTTTCTAGTTTACCAAAGGAAGGTATTGTCTCCTATTGATTATTGATTGTTGTTGAAAACACTTGAAAAGTCGCAAAAGCTGAAAAATTACTGGTAAAAAGATGGCTGTCACTTAATTTAGAGAAAACCCATTTCAGTAGTTATTCCATGACGAAAGCTGGTGCTCCAGACTTGCAAAGAATAAAAATTCATAATTTTTACTCTGGCTATGGCACGAATTGTAAATGCGATCTTTACATACATCCCACAAAAAAGTTAAAATATTTAGGGGTAGTTTTTGATCGGAACCTTCAATGGGATGACCACCTCAATTATATCACTCTAAAAATTAACAAGTTATTCCATAATTTTTTTTATATTAGGTGAAAGTGTGTCAAATAGTAACCTTTACCTTTATCGAATAAAATTTCACGAGTCACTGAAAACAGAATTAAAACACCTTACCTCCGCTCTTCTCTCTAATAATTTTCACATTAAAGATATTAAGCGTTCCATCAAAAATACACTTCACCACAACCTTCCAATAGCAATGAGGCCGAAAGCAATCTTACACTTGCCACTATGGTCCTTACTTACATTCAAAACATCACATATCAAAAGTTCTAAAGAAGTATAACGTCAAAACCAGATTTACCACTTATCCAAAAATCTTGCAATATCTTCGGTCCGTCAAAGACGAAATTCCATTTGAGATGCCAGGAGTTTACAGCATTCAATGCAAATGCGGCAAAGGATACATTGGAGAGGCGACTAAGACAAATAAACTCATCACCTGTTGCCGAAGACAAGAATCAGTTCCTCTACCAACGAAAAATCCGAGAGTCTATGGAAATCTATAAACAAACTAACAATCTTAACCACGACTCAGGTGTCTCTACCTGTCACCAATTTGGGAATCCGAGACGGTGTTTATGCCACTCATTTAGCTCCGCCCCATCAAACAGTATATAAGCAGGTACAGAGTAAAATATCAGTCAGTTTCAGTCAAGCTCTGAAGAAGCCGACAGGATGATTGGCGAAACGTCAGCAATTTCGACTCATCCAAAACCGACGCAGGAGGAATCCGGAAGTTTTGTAAAAGGTAAATGTCACTTTACTTGCCGATTAGTCAACTAGATTTCAATTGTAGTATTTGAATTGTCTGATTCATTGCATAACATTTTTCTGTGTATTAGTTTTTGGGTACATGTGCGCAAAACAATACGAATACATTCACTCAAATGACCCTCAGAATTGACAAACGTCAAAATTCAAGCCGTGCGGTAAAATCTCCGAAAACATCCGATTGTTCCCGAACCCGTGTGGTAAAATCCCGGAAATGTCCGAACTGCCTCTAATCCGGATATGTTGATTTATCAAAAGAAACGTTATTTCGTTAATAACGTTAATATTCCAAGAACGTTTTCCGAAACACACTACACATACAACTGTTGCCTAATAATTCAATAACCAATACTAGGAAAAAAATACATTTCACTAACCCATACCCCACCATGCCCGTTAGTGTGCTCTAGATATAAATTATTTTTGTTTTAAGTGCAGTTTAAGTTGTTGTTTAAGAATTAGAAGATAGATATTAACTGGACACAAAAAAAAATAATTTAATTTTTCTGAAATAAATACGAGATCACCAAGATTTAATGGTGTCCCTGTTCGCTGTGCTCATATCCCGAGAATAGACTTAAGCTTTTAATAACGTCCAAACCCGTGCAGTTTATTCTATACGAAATTCGCATATATATATATCGCGGCACCGCGACAACCGGAACAAATATTTATATCCAGACTTCACGGATGTGGGCACGAACTTCAACAAATTTTGTGTTTTCAGTTGTTCCCTGGCATCGACTTTCAGTGTCAAAGACACAAAATCCAAACACCTTTATAAATAGATCAAGAATTACTGTCGGAGTCGGCGTATGACAAGACCTGGACCCTATCGATTCCGTTTTCGCATATTTTTATATTTAGATTTACTTTGGAAATAGAAAACAGCTAGGACACCCGACAAGCTCTTAAGTACAAGTTGGCCATTACATTACGATGCCTAAAAACGTTGACCTATCAGAGGAGATGATTTTTGACATTTCGAATTTGGACTTCAATCGTGATGAAAATAAATTATTGTCTCGACAACGCCGTGTCTTTATCAAATGTAATATTTACAAACTACCGAAAAATAACCATAAAACCTTAAGAATGTTGTGAAAATATACCAGTGGACTTGATAGAGTCTTCAGGGCCGCAGGTCTTCCAAGTGTCTCTCAGTCCGGATCAAAATTAAAAAATCTCTTGGGTAATCCCAAGGATAAACTAGATATCCTTGAAAAGTCGGGAATTTATGAAATATGTTGTAACGATTATGACAAGTCATATGGGCAAACCAAAAGATCAATTAATGTTAGATTTAAGGAACATTTAACTCATTTAAAATTTGCTAGATTAGAAAAATCAAGTGTAGCCGAACATATGTTCAACAATAATCATAAGGTAGATATAAGTAATTTAAAATTAGTTAAACATGTAAACAATAGTAGAAAATTAGATGCCTACGAAAGTTTAGAAATTGTCAAGAGAGGGAATAAGGCACTGAACAAGGACAGAGGTCCAATCCCATTTAGCAAATTATACTCGCTTATTGGTTGCGTGAACAGTGCGTAATTCCCTCTCCCACTTCCCGATGTATATATATATATATATATATATATATATATATATATATATATATATATATATATATATATATATATATATATATATATATATATATATATATATATATATATATATATATATATATATATATATATATATATATATATATATATACATATGTTGTCTGGATTTGTTTTTATTTATAATTTTATCGATAATGGACGGATTGTAGCCGTTGTTCAGCGCAATTTGTTTAATGATATTAAGTTCATTATTGTAATTTTCTGTTGAGAGTGGCGTATTAAGAAGTCTGTGTATAGAAGAGTGAAATGCAACCATTTTGTGTGTATAAGGGCGATTTGAGCTGTTATGTTCAACTGTGTAAGTGTGTGAATGTTTATGGTAAATGAAAAAATCTAATTTGTTATGCGTTTTCGTAATAATTCTAAAAAAAATAGTCTAAAAAAATTAATAGAGTTATCCTGTTAAATCTCGATAGTGAATGTTATACGATTATGTAATAAGTTAATGTAATTGTCTTTGTTTGCTTTCTTGGTACGGACAGACAATTGAATTCTTTTTTTAATCTACCATTTGTCGAAAATTCCATTTGAGATTCCAGAAGTTTACAGAATTCCATGCATATGCGGCAAGGAAAATCAAAAAATATCAACTAGGCTCAAAGAACACGAAAGAGCCTTACGATTCTTAAGACAAATAAACTCGTCAGCTGTTGCCGAACACAATCACGAAACCGGACATAAAATTTTATTCGATAAAATTAAAATTATTGCACGTAATCAATTCTTCTACCAAAGAAAAATTCAACAGTATAGAAATCTATAAACAACAATCTTAACCACGGCTTAGGTTTTTGCCTGTCACCAATATGGGAAGCAGTCATCACTCATTTAGCTCCGCCCCCCTCAAACAATATATAAGCAGGTACAGAGTTGAATGCGAGCCAGTTTCAGTCAAGCTCCGAAGAAGCCAACAGGATGATTGGCGAAACGTCAGCAAGTTCGACGAGGAATCCAGAAGCTTTGTAAAAAGTATAACTCCCAGATATTTGTACTCTTGGCAATGTTTAATGCAAGCAGAACTACCTTACTTTTTACTGATCTCGACGGTACCGCTAAATTGATAGACCGCATAGGCTTCTTCAAATTATGTCACATTTTTCTCCGAACTAAAATTAACTGATAATTAAACTACTAATAAACATTATTCACAAAGTTGATGTCATCATCAGAATCACTCTGTACGTAACTGCTCTAAGTAAGAATCTAAATATAGGGATTTTTAAGTTCACTTCTGAAAGCACAAAAACCCCGTTAAAAACGACCAAGTCGCCGTACGGTGATTCGATTATAAATAATCGAGAAAATATTTTTAAATGGACTTATTAAAGATTGATTGGTAGATAAAACCGTTCCTAGTTTTTCTCTGGCGCCGACATGGTGTGCGGATAGCGTCGTCGTCGGGACTATATCATAAATAAGACTAGACTACCGCATAACCTTAAGTGCACTTTTCATCAATAAAAGAATTGGACCGCCATAATGTGGGTCGCGCTCGATGCCGCTCTACAGTTTTTAATTTGTAATTTTCGCTAAAAGCACTTAACCAAATTTGGTTTACTTTCATTAGGTTTAGGAAAAAGGCTACGCTTAGTGCAAATGCAAAGTTTCGAGGGTTTTTACAGTTAAAAATAAGCGCTGTCGCATTTTGCAAAAACGTACCCAAAAACATGGCAACACGATAATAAACGTCTTCAGACACTTTTCTAGAGATCAAATGAAAAAGACTATTTCTCCATAAAAAATAGACAAGAATTTTCAAAAAAATATTTTACAAACACGGGCAGTAGTAATGTAAACATTTTTAATTCCAAACTAAATTTTTCCTCCTAGAAAACTGTTTTTATAATTTAAACGAATATTTTACCTATTAATGTTTGTCGTCACTGTATTCTTGTGCTCTGTCATATATAAATTTTTTATGTAATTTTCTGCCTCATTTGCATGACCTATATTGACCTACTTGACGAAATCCATAATACACTCATTGAATTCTAAATATGTCGGATAATAAAGATATTATTATTAATATTAAATCAATGTCGTGACTAAAGTGGCGTTTATCACACTCGTTGCATATTTCCAATTTTTATCTGAACAACAATCCGCTTGCCTATGTACTGCACGTTGTATCACTCTGTATAACTACCAAATTATCGCTTATTGCCGACGATGAAAACGGATAAATTAAAATTATTTTGTCAAACCTTTTAAAAAAAGCAATTGTAGTAACAGTTTACGTATATGTCTCGATTCCATGGGCCAATGATTTTCAAAATGAAGAGACATGGTCCCATTTAAAGTGCAAGCTGCAATGGTCGATCTTAAAATGAATATATATTTATATATATAATGCCAAAAATTCGTTTTATATTCAAAAAGTAAATAAAAATATTTTAACAAATATTACAACAACATACAACGGTACAGCGTTCATCTGCCTCAAACAGTAATACAAAATACTATATTCAAAATTATGTTTGAGATTGAAATTTATACTCATTTATTTATTTATTTTATATTTGCAGTGTTAATACATTGTTAATCTTGAGTACCGTGCGTTCAATTTAATATGATAACATTTTAATTGACTGTAAACCTTTTTGTTTTTATAGGTATCAAGGTAAACAAAAAAACAAAATGTTTTTTCCCAAGTGACGTATAAAACAAAACACTATCAATTTTCTGACATATAAGCATACATCATATTTTTTTAAATGGAACACCCTGTATATTATATGCGTGTTTAATAGAATATCTCATTTCTTAGTATATAATAATAATATGGGGCTACTTCAAAACATGTTTCCAAGGCTGGTAAAGAAAACGGTATCGTATGAAATGCTAAAAAGGTTTGATAATGTTTTAAATGAAGAAACAGGTATTTCTCGGAGATCAGTGCACTCAGTTTTGAAGAAAATTGTTGGTTTTTGAAATATATTCTGGGAGATCGATAGCTATGACTGTCTTCCCTTTATCTGCAGGTGTAAATCTTATGTTATTTTCGGAAGCTTTGTTTTTGATAGTTTTTACTAGCGACATTTGGTGTTGTCGAAACAATTGTGAAAATATATAATTTCGTGAAAATCTGAACTTTTAGTTCTTATTTATTTTGTAACGCTTAAAAGGTATGGCGAAATCATAATGTTTAAAATGAAGAAAATAAGGCAAACATATTAGGATTCTATGAAGCACGTCCAGTTTCCTCTATTACTAGAGTATATGAAGAGACAGGTATTTCTGGGGATCGATCCACTCAGTTTTGAAAAAACATAAATATAATGCATTTAAATTTCGTAAAACTCAAAAACTAAGGGCAGAACAAAGTCAAAGGAGGATGCTACTTCTACTTCTACCTCTTCAATTTTAAGATTTGTGTTTGTCTCTTTTTGGTAAGGTTCTTTGTAATTCCGTTGAGTATATGTAAAAAAAAAAGAACTGTACTATAACATAATTTTAGACTGTACCCCTTTCTGAAGAAGGTCATAGAAGACCGAAACGTCAATATATGGACAAAAAAAATTTTTAATCGCTTTTAATACAAAGACCTATAACCCAAGAACCAAAAGCTAAACATATATATATATATATATATATATATATATATATATATATATATATATATATATATATATATATATATATATATATATATATATATATATATATATATATATATTTTGTTTTAGGCTTCCGCGGGTCTTACATGTGTGTTGTAAATTCTTCCGGGTGTTACTCCGCGTCTGGTCTGGCTGGCTCCAAGTGGAGGTAGTCGTCTGCTGACAATGTTTCGGCAAGATCTCACTTGCCGAAACGTTGTTCAGTGTTGTTGAGTTCTGATCATTAATGCTCAAACACAAAGGTATTGTGTTGAACGCTTCTTCGACCTCTTTGTTCGACGGAGTTTCAGATTCTAGTTCTAAATTTTCTACTTTTTCAATTTAAAGTAGCTTGGTGAAATTCAGAAGAATTGCCAGAAGACACAAAATTCAATGGGATCTAAATTTTCCTTAAAAAGTATTAGCGGAAAATCATCTTCCGTCTTCCGAAGCAGAAAATTGTCTAACATATATAGCCATTTCGTATTGTCGCGAAATTCGACATATCAAAGTTCGAATTATCGAAGAGCAAACTAGATTTGACTCGTGGAATGCCAAGGGGAGTACGAGGTATGTTCAAAAAGTAACTGAATGACTGACTTTAAAGTTTTATCAAAAAGTTTTTGTTTGTCTATCAAAATTAATATTGTACTTTTCAAAGTAATTCCTGCAGATATATTACACTTGTGCCAACGTTTTTTCAACTCCTCGAATCGAACCTCCTTCCTTTCATGGGTTTCTTGCGTTTTGGGAAAAGGAAAAAGTCGCAGGGCGCAATATCCGCTTATGACCATAAGCAGCGATGAGTGAGCAGGTGCATGACCGGTCACCAGTAATGACCTTTTTGAGTATATCAGGATCATCACTGACGTCCTTTAACAGCTTAACAGTTACCTTACTTTTTGAACGCCCCTCGTATGTGCCAAAGAAAAACTGTTTAATTTTCTCAGGATATGCATGGGCATGTACAATTCTAACGAAAAAATGGCACATAGTAGGTGATTTGAATATGCAATTTTCGATGTTTAAGAGTTGTTTACTGTATCTTTTGTTCTTCGTCGTCTTTTTCTGTTCTTTCGTTTTATTCCTGAATATTTTTCAATTTAAAAATTAAATAGGTCTAACAATACGTTCATATCACGAAAAAATATGTGGCGGTTAACCATAGAGTGTTTAACTTAATTCCAAAATTCTTTAAGTTCAGCCCATAGTGCGAATATTATCTAAACTTAAACTAATCGGTATTCGAATGAGCACGAAAACGGAACCCACATTCGGCGTCAAAATGACGCACCGCATCATCACGATCGACATCTACGTGCGCAAATAGCGCAAATCTTACAATATTGTCGTCTTTATAAGGAACCACGACGCGATATTCTACCGGTAGGTCTCAATTCCGTGCCGGCTTTAAGGTGTCAAGAGGGTCGTTAGCGTATTCGTAAAGTGCGCGATGTCGACTTAAGTAGAGCCTTATAAAGCGGTTTAAGGCGGCGGTAAGCGAACGGTTTCAAAATAAGTGCTTTAAAATCGTAGAAAACACGACGCAGGCCTTGTCGCTTATAATTTACAGCGTGGGCCGAAAAAATCGTAAAAGTTACGCTAGAGAGAGTCCGCCGCGTATGCCGTTCGACACCAATTAACGCCATAATGATTATCTAACGAGGAAACTTTGGTCGCAAATCAACAATGACGTTATTTATCTAGACGGTTGTTCCACATATTCTCTTATTTACAACGGATTCCCTGTTAAACTGGAATGATAACGGAGCGGCGGATAGAAAAGTGAGGCAAATTTTACAATAGAAATAGAGATTTTCCGTTTATATAAGTAGGAGAACCGTTATACTTCTGCTGTTGTATAAACAGTAAAATTTTACCGGACATAATGGAACGCTTGATAAGAAAACTATGAATACTGTTGATGAATGGAAAGTGCTAACGTTTGCACTTTCGCTTCAGAGTTTGACTGAAACTGGCTCGCATTATACTCCGTACCTGCTTATATATTGTTTGAGGGGGGGGGGGAGTTAAATTATCGTCTCGGATGACTGATTCCCATATTGGTAAAAGTCGCGGTTAAGATTGTCTGGTTGCGTATAGATAACATTTTGTGTAAGGTTTCGTGATTGTGTTCGAAAAGTGCTGAAGAGTTTATTTCTCATAGTCTTAAGACTCTTTTATGTTCTTTGTGCCTAGTGGATATTTTTCGTCGGTCTCTTCCCTTTGCTGCATATGCATCGAATGCTGTAAACTCCTGGTATCTCAAACGGACTTTTGTCTTTTACGGGGTTCTGATGTTATATTCCCTTAGAATTTTTGATATGTGGTCAGTGAGGTTTTGAATATAAGGAAGGACAAGAGTGGAAAGTGTGGGATTGCTTTCGGGGTCATTGTTATTTATCGGAAGGTTATGGAGAAGTGTGAAGAGCAGAGGTAAGATGTTTTAATTCTGGGTTCAGTGACATGGGCTGAGATAGCTTTACGGCTCTGTAATCAAGAGCGTTGATAACCGATGATTTTTGGGCCGGATGGTGATGTGACAATGCATTAAGGTATCGGTCTGTGTGCGTAAGTTTTCTCTAAACACTATGACCTAATGTTACGTCTGATTTTCTATTGATAAGAATATCTAAGAATGGTTCATTTATTTTATTAGTTCCTAATTCAATGGTAAAATGTATGTGTGGGTGTATATAGCTTAAATGTCTAAAAAATCTAATAGAGATTCTTAACCATGAGGCCCAATCACGACGTAACATTTCCATAATTTTGGTTTTAGATGGAAGGTGTCGAAAGCCTTCTTCTCAAAGGCTTCCATAAATATATTCGCGATGACTGGTGAAAATAGAAAACCCATAGCATTTGTTCAAAAATTTGACCTTTATAAGAAAAATATGTTCCCAATAAGCATTTTTCAATTAAGGTGAGAAGGTTTGATTACAGATTCTCGGATTTTAATATATCTGAAATGATGTTGAGTTACAGGAATAAAGGCTTTGAAAAGGAGGGATTCAACGTCGAAACTAATCAGAATTAAGTACGAAATTATAAGTTTTCCCTGTAAAGGGTTTTAATAATGAAGCTAGATATTTTGCTAGAGAATAGGTTGGAGAACCAACGGTGCTGGCAATAGGTCGAAGGGAAAATCCTGGTTTGTAAAACTTTGGGAGTCCGTAGAGACGAGGAATTTTAGAGTCTTGAGGGGTGACAGACTTTTTCAAGAAGTCTGATGGAGAGGAAGCCTTAATAACAGAATTAAGCTTGCGCTCCATAGATGACGTAGGATCTTTTTTAAGTTGACGATATGATCTGTCTTGAACATTTTTCTAATATTCAATTGTATTCATGACCACCATAGCATTTCCTTTGTCTGCTTTTAGGAATACGATGTCGGCATTAGATTTTAGAGACTTTAGGTGCTTGGTAGTTGAGAAGAATTTGATTATTTCACTAGTGTTGACGTTAGTTTTTCAATTTTTTTAATCAGATTCTGAGTAGAAGATAAACGAAGATTTTCAGAACTCGGATGGGAACAAGAAGACAAAATGAATTATTTTTCAAAGTAAATCAAAACTAGATTTACAAAGTATTTTATGAGCAGATGAGGTTTTGACACGATGGGATATCTTCCGAGTTCAGAGTAAACCGGCTTCAGTCAGCGATCACTCTGCCTGATGTCATCACCATACAGGCTTGTGTTTGCGAGACAGTTTCAGTTAAGGTCTGAAAAAGCAGGATGATTGGCGAAACGTCAGCAAGTTTTATTTGTAAACAACCCATGCAGGCGGAATCCATAAGATTACTAAATAGTATTACAGTAGAATATGGAAGTTTCTTTGACAAATTAATCTTATGGTTGTGTGAGTTCTGGGGAATATTCGACGCCACACAACATACGAAAGTACCTATATTTGTATTCATCCCTCCTTGTCTCACCACTACAAACCCAGATGTTTTTCATTTACTCAAACTTCTACGCGTTATGCGACATAAGCTACCGACTAGTGTGACCGCGCCTTAAAAAAAGAAGGCAATATTAACGGACCCGACATTGTTCGTTGTTTTTGAGCTTCGCTAACGAGATTAAGCGATTACCATTCACCAAGAGGTCTCGATTTATTTAAATGTAAATTGTGAACGCGGTTGGCGCGTGAACAATAGACAATATGGCCATTCCGAAAGACAACATCATATCCTTAACCCATTAGCTGGCAATGTCCTATTTATAGGAAGGCGTATCTCAAATTGAAAAATATCAGAAACTACTTCACACGTTTAATTTAAAAAATTTTATATACAGGGTGACTCGCAAATCCGTAAGGGGTGCAAGTGCAAATATGTTTTCACAATACTGGATTAGGGTAGTAAAAAAAATTGCAAGGAAATAGATGAAATATACAACAACAATCAAAACATATTTCACATGGCGCATGACCAATACTAATACTTATTCCAAAAACTTATGCAAAAACATCTTTTGTTGGGTTATCCCTAGATAAAGCATATTTCTTTCTTACTTAAAATCGATTGTCTAGGGTATCAAAGAACTGCTGTTTAACTGTTTCTCTCTAGGTTTTCGATATGAACTTTGTATTTTTTTAAGCACTAAAAAGGAAGAAACAAAACTGACAGATGGTTTTGTAACTGTTTCTCTCTCAAACAGATATGCTAAATAGGTACAGAGCAGAATGCGAGTCAATGGAGAAGCATTTGGAGGAATCCAGAAGATTTTTTTGAATATAGTATTACGGACATACATACTAATGCGCATTCATGAACGATATGTAAAATGCAGCCTAAAATCTACTTTACCGTCTTAAAAATTAAGCTATTTTTAACTGCATTCGTTTGATAAAAAGAATATAAGCGGCAGTTGCATTTTCTTGTTCTACGTAAGTTAACGCTTTCTCCAACGCCTCTAGTCCTTCTGAATGTGAAATTTTTACTGGAATATTGTATATTTCATCTTCTGCACTGCCACCATATACCACTATATATAATCGGGATTGTACTGTACTGTACAATGACTATTTAACCCGTTTGAAATATTGCAACTTTCAAACAAAGAATAGAGAAATTGAACTTTTTTTTTTCATTAATATATTTGTTTATGTATAGAAACAACGCACATCAAATATCAAGACTCAAAGCCCAACATTGAAGTCGCATTAAATTATTCAAGTTGTGACACTAATGATACGGGAACGATAGTGACGTCATACCGCTGCAAGTGTTATTGCCGTAATTTTTTGTTAACATTACTTTCAAGTGTCCCTTTAGCCTTAACCGGGCAAATACTTTTAACTCTCCCAACTTACACCCATTTTATTGAAGTCTTAATAGAAATGGCTTCCTGATATATATAAAATAAAGAACGCGTTAAGTTATGAATGCCAATATACTTCAAAATCAGTGTTTAATTTTCCACTAATTAAAAAAAAAGATTTTTGTTTTTTTTGTTGTTGAATAATTTAGATTTGATATACCATTTTTAATTTTTAAAACTTTAAAAATAGGGGCTAAATTTTCTATGCACATGCAAAAACTTTCGGTGGTTTGTATGTTACTTTCAAAATTTTCTTCTTGACACTGAACACGACACAACAAAATCAAGCGACAGGATCAAGAATATAATTCAAATTAATTTTGTTCAAGTTCCCTATTTTGTTTGTTTATTGAATTGCCAAGCAAGTATGGTTTTCACAAAAAAATATACGTGGGTCGATTTTCTGTGAAGCACGGTGAGCGATAAGTATAATGAATTTCGAAAATATTACAGCAATAAACGATTGAAAGTGTCCCCTACCTTTTTCAAGTGCTTGTTGACCCATTTCGTAAAGGTTTTCTTCTGGACGGCGTCCCTTTCGTCTGAAAAAAAAAGGAATGAAGCATTATACGACGTTCAACGAAATTATCACTTTCAATTTGCATTACATCGTATTGGCCCTCATTTTCAGTCGATATTTCTTTAGTTCTAATGCAAAAATTCATATTTGCTTTGGAATTAAACTCCTGGACACTTTGTTACACACCGGGTTAGTTAATAAAGGTGGCCCAATATACCACGTAAAAGGGCAACAAGAAAATCGTAATTTCTTCACTTTCGATTGGGTCATAAAAGTTACTTCCAACTGAAACTTCAAAAACCGGTATTTTTTTTTAGCTTCGACCCTCTTTATGGAAAATTGCATAAAAAGTTTTAAAATTAACCAAGAACAACTGAAGCATATGTTATTTTTTGATATTTCCTTTAAACTAGAAATTGTTTGAAATGCTCTATATGTTGTATATAGTAGTTTCTTACAGTTTTGTGGACACTTGCTATGTGCTATACCGGGTGTTTCAAATACGACAAAGTTGAAAATTCCCCAAAAATCTGTAAAATTTGGAGACAGAATAGACGAGGAAACAAAAGAAAATTTTGTCAATTAGGTAAGATTGATTAACATCAAATTATTTTATTCCTTTCAATAAAAGTTAGCATTTTTCATATAAATATGAACCCGGGAAAATCTACACGCCAAGCTTACTCTGATGTTGGTGATTCTTCTCGTACGAGTGCTTCAAAATTTATATCTCAACAAATTACCTCCAGATGATCCCGAAAGGGCGATTACAATTTTGTAATTGGCTACAAAGGAGACCCGGTTTTCCAGCTTTCCTAGAAAATTTGATTTGGACAGACACTAACAAATTGTGGAATATTCATCGAACATATCGGGACCATTACCAACCCTAGACAATTTCAACAAATTCGACAGCAAAAGCAAAATTTTGAGCCCCCTTCTTTTTAACGGCACTCTGCATGGAGACTCGTGTTAACGCTTTTTGACGACAATATTTGAAGACGTTTTAGATGATTTACCTTTCATTCGCTAGTTTCCGCAAGATGGCGCCAAGCGTCACCATACAATACAAGTACAGAAACAGCGCCAGTGAATTCAGAAAATTAGAATTTTTTAAGTCAGACGGTGAGACACCTAACACATTCATAGTTATGAACCCTAATATTCAAGAGGGTCTCACAAACAAAAAAGAAGCCCTCGAATCAATGCTAAAAAACGTCAATGTGCTGCGTATCTCAGAGCATCATGAATCCGCAGACGTTAATTTTCTTAAAGTTTAAGTTATTCCTCGTGAACTAGGTGCAGGGGGGTCAGTATCTTGGGTCGAGAAAGTTTAAATTTTTCAAAAATTCCATTTAATAACTCTGAAGAAAAAACTTTTGAAATGTGTTCAATAAAATTAGAGCTTAACAAGGAATGTATCACAACTTTCTCTGTATACTGACCTCCAAAGCGAGACTTCGAAGCATTTGTACAGAAACTCCCCATAATATTAGAAGCTATTATGAATCAAAAAATAAGCATATTTTGTGCGGCGACATTAAGTGTCAACTTGCTCGAAAACAACAAACAAACTAAAATACTAAAAAATATACTTCTTGAGTATAATTTAGTTGCTTCTATAGTAGAACCCACTAGAATAACTTACCATTCTAGAATATGCGTTGACAATATTTTCGTCGACTTTATTCGACTAAAAAGCTTGGCTGTAGACACATGTGTCTCTGACCACAGGTTTCAGCTCTTCATTTTTGAGGAGTTCTATCATAA
This sequence comes from Cylas formicarius, assembly GCF_029955315.1. Classification (NCBI taxonomy): domain Eukaryota; kingdom Metazoa; phylum Arthropoda; class Insecta; order Coleoptera; family Brentidae; genus Cylas; species Cylas formicarius. The sequence goes on along the minus strand of NW_026844214.1, from coordinate 1,454,408 downwards.
TAGTAGTACAAAACGCCTTTTCAAAAAGTTTAGCGAAAATAATGTAAATTCTTTTATAGATTTGGTATCCAACACAGATTTTAATAATTTGCTCTACGATATTCAATCCGACGACTTAGATAAAATTTTTAACACTTTTTTAAGTCTCGTACAGGAAAAAATCAATTGGTTTAATAGAGAATTAAGAGACCTGAGTCGTGCGGAACACGAGATGCATCAAATAAATAATGGAATAAAAAATGATCTATCTAATAAAAAATACAAAGAACTTAAATCCTATTACAACAAAAAACTTAAACGCGCAAAGAAAACTCACCACAATTAAAGGTTAATGAAATCTGATAACATAAGTAGAGAAAGTTGCGCAACAGTCAGGGAAAATAGCTCCTGCGGACCACCACGGAACTTTCGGAAAATCGATGTAATTTAATTGTGCATGCACCCTGTATAAAATGTCCTTCCAATCTCGTCGAACTTCAAAGTTACAGGAAACATCGGAAAATATTAAAATTTTTACAAATAATAGCGTTGTCGAATGATATTTTTCAAATATCTCGCGCCCCGTATAATTGACAAAACCTGAAACTATCTCACGACACTCTTTGCGAGCCTGTACATAATACAATCACTGTTCGAAGTAGAGTTTATAGTCCTGGATTTTCCACGCTTCCTGGTTCAAGAATTTTTTGAAAATAGTAAATGGTTTTCGAGAAAATAAGTTTTTTCTGAAACCATGCATTGCGCCGTAATAATCAATGACGTCATCGCAACTTGACAGCCCCCGAAATAGCGATTTCAATATGGATTTTTGCAAATTGTAGGTCTTGATGCGGCCTATGACACCGTTTCAACCAATTAGCCATATTTTTTACGATTTTTGATTTGCGCCTAATAATTTACTTTATAAAAAAACAATTTTCTAAGTCTTTTACATTTTTGCCTATAATTTGAAAACCCTGTATATGATCGAAAAAATGCCCGAAATGAATGTTATTGCACTGGATCTTCTGGATACTCTTTGATTTCTGATGCGCAGAACGGATTCAGAGCCAACCGCTCCACAAGTATAGCTGTGGACTATGCTCTGGAGCACGTCATAGAGCCTTGATAACAAAACAGCCGCACTAGACTTATTTTTTGATTTGAGCCGCGCATTCGACACTGTCGATCACAGCCTGCTCTTAAAAAAACTGGAAAATATGGGCGTTAGAGGTCCAGCAAACTCATGGGTTAAATCTTACCTCTCAGAGAGACTACAGCGGCCGGTTGTGATATACGGTTCAAAATCGAGCCCTCAATATTTAGGCAGAGGTACCCCGCAATGATCCTGCCTATCACCGCTCCTATTTAATTGTTTTATTAACGATCTTCCTCAGGACAATACAGATGCATTATTTGTACTGTATGCAGATGACACAAGCATTTTAGTTACAGATAAAAGCAGAGCTAATTTAAAAGGGGCCGCAGAACCAAGGGTTCACGAGGGTGAATGAATGGTGTCGCGATAACGGACTACAATTAAATAAATCTAAGTCAATAGCTATGGAAATAGTCACAAAAAATACGTTGATTCCAGCATTCTTCTCCAATTAGAGGGACGTTCTATAGAAAACGTGGAGGCCACTAAGTTTCTCGGTCCGCACATTGACAACAAACTTATATGGAATCATTACATCGACAACATATTGGCCAAATTAAGCTCCTGCTCCTACTTAATCCAAAATATTAGAGACACGGTATCCACTGAAGTCTTAAAGTTGGTCTACTATTGCTATTCTATTGGGGTCAGGCCACTGGTGCACACCGGGTCTTCTTAACAAAAAAAACGTGCTATTCGTTACGTGATGCGTGTAACTAGTAAAGATTTGTGTAGCGATCGATTTAGGGAACTTCAGATCATGACACTTCCGTCATAATATATTTATTCCGTTTTGATTTGCGTCAAAAGTAACGTGATAAGATGGAATAGGAGATGTGACTTGCACGAACATGCCACAGGGCAAAGACGTTCCATTCTCTAGATTGTATATCGGGCAACAAAACAAAGGTATTACAGAGCTTTACATTTCCATAAATGCTTCGAAGAAACTGATAGTTTATCTGTGTTTAAGAAAAGAATTAAGACCTTTTTAACTGATAGGTGTCTTTACTCAGTAGATGATTTTTTTTTAAATGTACTGTTTAAACACTGTATTTTAATGTGATGTGACATGCTTAATATACCCATATATGTGTTATATGTAGTATCGAAAAGTGTAATAAATATATATCTATTAGTGTCCTAGACAAATTGTAGTGTAAATTTGAAATAAGCAATTTATGATTCGTCATGTCAAAAGCCTTGCTAGTATAACAAAATTAATCATCCAATGCTTGCACTAAATCATCAGTAATATCGATCAAAGCACACTCACAACTATAATCTTTTCTAAACCCAGATCGTTTTGTAAGCAATATATCAAATAGAGCAAAGAATTTTCTTATTTGTTAGAAAAAGTAGGAATTATGCTAATTGACCTCAATTGTTTAAATTCTGTGGGGTTATTTACTTTAGCAAATGGTGTGGCCTTTGCATGCTTGCAATATTTTGGAAGATAAGAGTTCAATATACATTCGTTGATCACCTATTGCCTTGATCATTGGAATTTCGAAAATTATTTGGTGGAATATTTTCTTTGGACTTGACCCCTTGTCCTTGGAATTTGAATTTTTAAATTTAAGAGGCAGATATGCTTTTTTTCGCGGTCTATTGCCGATGTGGTATAATACTGATAGTAAGCAGAAAGTTTTGTAAGCTTTAATGTTTTTAAAGTTCGAGCGTCTGAACAATTTTTATTTTTTTAAGACGTTTTAAAAGGGCGTGTCCATCGAATAAAGCCAAGTTACACCCAATCAAAAAAGTTTTATCGTCAATGTTTGTAACATACAATATACAAATATCATTAAATTTTAACAAAAACAAAATTACAAAAAAAAAACTATTCCGAGCTCACTTTTGGGTTAAACGACCCCTTTAAAGTAAACACGAAGAACAAATAAATCGCTTCCATTGTACGGAAAGCGAAGAGACCCTCGTAGCTGTAAAAGTATCCCACGATAACCAAACAAGCGAAAGATTAATAACGTCCAACGAGTAAAGACCAATAAACACTAAAAGCAAAGCACGAAGTGTCTAGATCGAACGATAAAAGGAAAAACATAAATAAATGCTGCGCGTTCGTTGGAAAAACATATGTGGCCAAATGGCCCGAATAAACGTTCATCGCTACCGATAAATAAAACTGCGTGAGTGCGTGTCGGATAAGTGCATCGTTGTCGAATATTAATTGGATTAAGTCGGCGGGGGAAGCGGGGTTACCTAATCATTTATTATCGTAGATGCGACGGAGATCCGTAATAATTAAATTTTATCTTTAACACCTCATCCTTGGGTAAAGGCGATATAATAGGGCGCCTTTGATCTTTCACCCCGACCGACAGTGTCAAATTAATCATTATTTTTATTCTGGAAAAGGTGAAATAAATAAGAACAAAAAGTTCAGATTTTCACGAAATTATATATTATGACATGACAATTGTTTCGACAACACCGTAATCAAATGTAATATTTACAAACTACCTGCTACTATATACGAGAAGAAACAAAGCAGAGTAACAATTTTTTTATTATTTTGCAACTTAATCCCCCTTAGATAGATAGATAGATAGATAGATAGATTATTTATTCACAAAACCAGGTGATACAATGGATGTTTTGTCAATAAATACAAATAATAAATTACAAGTTTCACTGTAAAAACAATATATATCATAATCTTAGGTAATGAGTAGAACGAATACGAGTATATATTTATATAACAAACATGACAAACAAGTTAATATAATTTAAAATAAAAGAGAGTATACATTAGAAAAATCTCGGTAAACTTTTGACGTTATTTACGATGCTCTCAGGTACGCTTCAAATTCTTTCAGGCTGTAGAAAGCATTGGCCGTCAGGAGCCTCTTGATGTGTTTTTTAAATTGATTTATAGATAAATTTTTTAAGCTTGGAGACAGCAATTATAATAATATGGTCCCGCGTAACTTAGTGATTTTTTATAAAACATATGGTTGAGTTTTGGCTTCAGCAGATGTTCTCTATTGCGAGTGTTGTAACTGTGGACATCAGTATGCTTCCTATGTGAATATTTATTTTTATGTGTGATCAAAAGTATTTTAAATAGGTATATACAAGGCATTGTTAATATTTTGAGCCGTTGAAATGTCTCTTTGCATGATTGCCTCGGAGGAAGTCTAAAAATCAGCCTAAGTATTCTTTTTTGCTGTATAAACACTCTCTCCGCATCATTCGCTTGTCCCCAGTTGACAATATTGTGTGAAATGGAAGAGGAAGCTGACGCGTAGTAAAAAGCTATTAGTGCCTTCTCAAGAAATGAATCTTTAATTGTTAATATTGCGAAAAACGTTTTATTTAGTTTATTGCAGACATTGTCAATGTCCCGGTCCCATCTCAAGGAGCTATCAATATAAGAACCAAGAAACTTCGTGGTCTGATTTATTTCCAATGGCGAACCAGCAAAACTGATCGCTAAGCCAGCTAAAGGTTTAATGTACTGACCAGTAAACTCAACCACGACTGTCTTTTCTACATTCACGATCAAATGATTTTGCCTACAGAAGTTATTAAACTGTGAGACAACAAGAGATACATCATCCATCAGCACTTCTGCATCTCTTCCAGAGACAAAGACGGACGTATCGTCCGCGTACATAAAGACACGACAGTCACTGTTGAGAAATTCCGGCAAATCGTTCACATATAAAAGAAACAATAACGGACCCAAAGTTCCCCCCTGAGGCGTGCCCAGGCTGACGCTATAAAGGTCTGAGTACGATCCATTTATTTTGACACTTATTTTCCTATGATTCATATACGATATGATCCAATCATTGATAGGCCCCTGATTCCCAAGCATTCCAGCTTCTTTGCCATTATACTGAAGGTTAAGGAGTCAACTTCAATACACTTATTACATCTCTTTATTGACAACTCAATCCCTTTTGAAAAATATTCTTTTGATTTGTCTACAAAATGAGCTAAAACGGCCCCTTTTAACTTAACTTCATTGTTAAACCGCCGTCCACGTAAGTCCGTTTTCCAAATATCCAAACAAATAATAGTCGCTGGGGGCCATATCTGGACTATAAGGAGGATGATCTATCTGTTTGAACCCACACTCTAAAATGGCAGCTTGTGCAACACCAGCAGTATGGACAGGTGCGTTATCGTGCAAAAGCCGCACGCTTCTGGTCAGTTTTCCTCGACGTTTTACACGTATGCAGTCTCGAAATTTATGTAATAATGTTGCGTAATATTTACCATTGACAGTGGTATTAGTTTCTTTAAAATCTATCAAAAAATTCATTCACAATCCCAAAAGATCATGGCCATCACCTTTTTTGTTGACTGGCAGACTGAATTTTCTTGGAGGTGCTTCACCCTTACGACGCCACTCCATTGATTTTTTTTTTCGATAGAGGGTCGTAATAGAGAACCATAGTTTCATCTCCCGTCACAATAGTTTCTATCACAGGTTTCAGTTCGACCCACAGAGTTCCAAAAAAGACCGCGTATACTCGACACGGCGTTGTTTTTGAATAGCCAAAAGGTTTTTAGGAACCCCTCTTGCACTAACCTTATGCATACCTAAATGATCATTCAGGATTCGACGAACACTTGTATCAAAAAGCTTAGTAATTTCTGAGATTTCCTTGACCTTTAAACGTCGATCACTCAATACCACCTCTTCCACAATCACAACAATATCTTCCGTTAGGACCTCCACTGGTCGACCAGTTCTTGAATCATCTTCAAGGGACTCCTGCCCCATTCGAAAAGAACTTTGGCCGTACACACCATCCAGCCTTTCTTCAATAATTTTAAGCGCTAACCCTTCTTTTGTCAAAAACTTTATGACTGTTCTATACTCAATTTGCGTTATTTGTGACATTTTTTAGGACACCTCTTGTTTAAAATGCTGTCAATAAAAAACTGACGCAAGATTTCCTTTTTTTGCAGCCTACTAAGATATATATTTAAAAGAAGTTTTATCGTGATACTGGAGCTGCATCTATGTCAGGCCGGGAAATTTTGGCGCTAACCTCGTTGTTGTTGTTGTGAGAATTTAAGTTTAACAATGGAGAGGTATTTAAATCTAAATGATCGTTAAGCAATACATTTGAATGTCGCCTCATTTTGTTAATCTCCATGGCTTCCAATAAATTTAATTGTCTACTTTTTGTAGTTATATGTAAAATATCAAAATTGTCGTCAAAAATGTGTTTTTCTGTGTTTAAGTGTGTAGCATAATTAATTTAACGCTCTTTTATGTTCGTTAATGCGTTTCTTGAAGGATCTATTTGTTTGTCCAATATAAATCTAAGGACAAGATCCGCATTTCAACCTGTGTATTCCAATTTCTCAGCAATGAGAATACGACTAAGAAGAAGAAAAGCACCAATTGTTTTTGACTTTGGAATTTTGTTATTTTGCTCTTATTACCTTGGTTATTATTATTATTATTATTATTATTTTCTCATCTTCCCTCTTACCTTTTCATTAATACTTGGAATATCTTTGATCATATTCAAATATTGGGATATGACTGTAAGTCCTGTTAGCTTTTAAGATTGCAATTTGCAAGCAAGAATTAGTGCATAGTTTTTTATAATGTTAATCCAAAGTCTCCAATTATAATAATATTCCAAGTATCTGGCGCACCCCGTATGATGGACGAAACCTCTCGACACAATATTCGAGACCAAACTGAACCGGCAATTTTCAGGGTCTTTGAGATTTTTTTACCCACAATTGACACACCCTGTACATAATTGAAAAAAATCCACAATTGGAGGTTATAGCCCTGTATCTTCCATGTTTCCTGGTCCAAGAATTTTTCCAAAATAATAAATGGTAAAATCACCAAAAAAGAAAAAATCAAAAAAATTTAAAAAAAGACTCGGTAAAATTTGATCGCACCCAATTTGGACACGGACTTTTATTTCTCTGTTAAATTTCAAGTTGATACCTGCAAATTTAGGACAATTAACACATTTCTTATTTTTTGCTGCCTGACCAATTGTCATTTCCATCTTTTTAGTTAGCTATATTACAAAAAACTTAAAATAAATATCGACATAACAAATTTTATAATAGATAAACGAAAAATAAGCTGTAACTGTTGTTGTTAGATGAATTCACCTACAAAATATTAAACAGGTTCCAGAAAATTTAAGAAAAAAAAACTGTTTGTCTAATTAACTAGAGAAACTTTCAACAATGGAGGAACGGAAAAGAGAAATATCGATTCAACGTCAGTGGAAAAAAAAACTAAAATGTGCATCTTCTGTATCGACCTATTATTGGCAATTGATCGAATAAATGAATTCAATTGGACTCAATCAATGAAACCGACTGTCATTATTAATTGTACTTGTTGTTTTGTAGAAGTGCTACGACCGCGTAGGCCGCGTGTTATGGTGAAAAAGAAACCTGTTTTGTCAAAATTTTTTGAGACACCTTATACAATCATCATCTTAAAAGAAGCATTTTTCTTAAATGAAGTTTATATAAACCTATGTTTTCAATTGCTTGGTTTTAAACTAGTTCACGATGGTGTATAGCTTTAAATAGTGAAAAAACAAAACGATATGACATTTTAAAACCTATTTTCAAAAAATACCACGAGTTGTTTCAGTGGCACTATTAAAATAACAAATTGTTACTTAAATAATTCAATTTAGTAAGATAATTTAATATAATTAATAAATTTGTAAAAAATACCACGCCTGATTTACCCCTAGCATTAGAAGAAACCATAAACTGATATGAAAAAAATAAAAACGTATAACCCCGAGTAAAACCCATCAATGTTAAGGAGGTTTTGTTAAAATTAACTATATTAGGTTATTAAGTAATTTGAAATATTGTTTGGTGCTTAAAAATGCCCACAATAGAAATTTTCTTATAAAATTCTTCGTTAATCTGGCATTGCTTTATTTCGAGAAAGAATTGAAAATCTTGACAACACTTGCATTTTTTTCTAGAATTTACAACTCTAGTTTACATTTTTGTTTATGACTATTAAGAAAATAAGAGACGTTTATGTAATTAATTTGTAAATTTCCACGAAAACGTATCGGTGATAGTTGATAAATAACATCGAAACGAGGCACAAGCATAACAAACGTACGATGTGTGTTCAAAAAATAAGGTGACTTTTGTAATTGGGCGGTCTACGTACATTCGATCTTTGACATGTTTTTTTTTGTTATGTTTATGTTTTTTGTTTATACGTTTACTTTTTTTGTGACATGTTTTGTGTGCTCGGCGATTTTCTGCTGTCATGGAGTTTGCATCACGTGCCTAACTTTTTTTCAAAAAACAAAACCACAATCATGCCCTAGCCACCATATTCACCGGATATGAAATGAAATGGTTTGTTATTATTAGCATACATGCTATTACGCACAAACGTTACTAAAACAACGCTTTTAGAATTAAGAATCTTTTACGATTTTTTGGAAGCTTCTTACATTAGGTAAATTTTTGGTGTCTGCTGGCAGAGCATCGAAGCCCATCACTAAACAGGTCTTTCTGCATTTGTAGAGTTTTAACAAACTGAATATCAAAATCATTTTTACCCCTAACATTATAAGAATGTTTGTACGACCTAGGAATGAAATAATCTCGTAAGTAGGATGGAAGTAATTTATTTTTAATTTTATATATCAGCAAAACATTGGAGAAGTCAATACCCTGAGACACCGACAACCACCCTAAAGACCCAAGCATTGCTACGAATGGGAGTGTAACGTGTACAACCCGGAATAGCGCGCGTGGCTTTATTTTGTAGCACTTGTATTCTATGAACATCACTGTTTCTACAAGAAACCAAAAGCGAATTACAATACCAAAACTGATGGCACGATGATGCAAAATTTTGTTGTATATTATCCAAATCATATTCAAATTTAAGATCGTCAATGTTGCCTGCAAATCTGCGTTTGCTGCTTATTAATCCATTTAACGTTCGCCACATTTTCTTGCTGTTTCCCTTACACCGATCAACGCTTCTTTCATAATATTTCTACTTCTTAAAACCCTCACAACCTTTTGGTCTGATAATTACGCCAATCCGTATGCAACTTGCCTAAGAGGAACGACTTTTTCCTGTTCCCAAAACTCAAGATACCAATGAAAGGAACTATTGAGGAGATAAAAAATCACTCGAGATTATGCTTACCTTGTAGGGGACAACATTAATTTTGATGAATAAATAAATATAAATTGATAAAAGACTTTTTGAATACACCTCGTATACATACGACCGTCTGAAAATCTTAACTGGCATTAACACTCCTGGTGAATCGAACGATGGATGTCTGCATTGTCAAACTAATACCCATCCAATCTTGTATACTTAATTTTAATACTAATAATATTTGCTCGCTACTTTTTCATCATTGCAATTCGAAGGAAACAAATACAGACTGTTTACTTGTCCGCGACATGAAAATAGTTACAAAAAGCCGTGTTGCGTATAATTGTGCTAAAAAATGTTCGAGACGTGACGATATAAAACAAATATAGAAATGACAAATTTGATAATTAAGTACTAGTGGTAGTAAAGCGACAGTATAAAAATCTGGCCGTACTGGCGCGGTGATTAACGTCATCGATCAAGATTCCAGAGAGATACGGTGCGCCAAAATTAACGATATAATCGATCGTTGCGGAATATTAATTAATTCGATAATAATTTTTAGGTATGGTTGTCATGGTACGACATATGATGACGTACTGAGTGACCGAAAGTCTAATATTAATATGACAAAGTGAGAAAAATTATGAGAAAAAATTCGTTGATGGGATTCAGTGAGCAATATACCGGTCGTCCCAATTACTATGGTCTTTTGCGATATCTCTGTTGTTTTTTAATTTTTCATGCCGGTGTATATACACTAATTTGTGAAAATAAATATATGTCATAAATAAACTTTCCATAACTCCCACCGTTTCAATGTTTTTCTTATATTTCAACGTACTAATGAGGTAAAAAAAATATTATACACGATGTCCAAACAGTGTATCAAAGTAATATATCGCGTTTATTATTTGTTTTAGAGAAAAATACAAAAGTTCCAGGTGAGACCGAAGGACACAACTTAAAATTATTTTTAAATATTCATTAAAATTTTGGAATTCAACACTATATAATTTTTTAATGTAACACACTGTATATTATGATATTAACAGATACTCCCTTTTATGATCCACACCGAGTGTTTTCGGATTTAAAGGATTATTTAATATCACATATTTTTGACGTTGTTTCCGTTGTTTTAACACATACTTATGAATCATCAACCTATATTTGAAAATTAGTTTGAATTGCTTCTTTTAGTCGTATCTATAACTTCTGTATTAAATAAATAGCGGCCTTTATTAAGTGAAAAGAGAAAAGAAAAAGCATTAACATGTTTATAGCGTACAATTTTTGTTAAAATATAATTACCTTGACATGTTCGTATTCACAAAGTCAAGTCCTAGCCTATGAACTTGAGCAGCTCAAAAGTTTATTATTTACTAATTGAAAATTAAATTTTTTATTTCAACACAGATTCATCCCTATTACAAAAAAAAAAGTTTTAAATTGATTTAACAATCAATATATCAGAAAGCATGTTAGAAAACACTTAAGAAGTCATGATATATGTTACTTAGACACCATATCTTAACAACCTGTAGATCTTTCTCAATGGTTCAAAATATTTTCGATTTTTGAGTTGTAAACAAAACATTTTTTTCATTTAGAACTTTTCTCTTTTTTTTTCAGAAACCAACAATTTTGTTAAATTAAATGTTTAGTTCAATAATAGGCCACGAATAAAAACAATGAACCATTGACAGGTATACATATTAATAACAAGCCTATAACTTTGCAAACAGTGAAGTTAAAATAACAGAAAGTGACCATCAAACATACAGAAGAAGAAAACACTACTTAAAATCGCATTAAAGTTAAAGTTAATATAGAAAAATTATTAAAAAAAAAAAACAAACAAAATAAAATTTTAATGTTCTCTAATGCAAAATACAATACAAGTAGTTAAAGAAATAATTTGATCTACTTTATAAGAGGAACTCTATAGATGTCAATAAGAAACGTCACCAGCACAGCGGGAATCCAGAATACCAGTAATAACTTGATAATATTATATTTGTTTAATATTAGAATATTTTTAAAAACCAAATAAAAATTAAGTGTTTAATTTTGCTAACTTACTGTCTACTTATTGGCCTACTGTGTATGAATTTAAGTTAAGAAACTTGTCATTTACATACGTGCTTCTCGAAAAAAAGTCCATACCATTATAAATTACATTACCATTACAACGTGTTCCATAAAAGAAAAAGTTTACATTTTCAAAAAACAACGAAGGTAGATTGGGACTCTAACTTGGTTATTATTGCAGAAATTGTCCTTGCACACAGCGATATCTGGTGATATTAAGATGAAACGGCATTTAATAGTTGTTTTTAAGTAGCATTCACGGGCACCCATGATTTTTTTACCCTGAAAGCCATAGAAACACGCTACATTTAACAGGCCAGAGAAAAACGTATAAATTCTATTGAAGGGGCCAATTCCCCGATAACGTGAGAAACGCGCCCGAGTGAAAACGCATAAAAAAAAAGAAAACACGTGTGTAGCATGGACGACGCCACTTAAACACCGAAAGCATCGCCATTAAGTGCCTTTTACGAACCTAAATGCGTCGCTTTATGTGAAACATCGCATCGCAGGTGGCAATTGGTCCAATCAATCAATATATTCACCCAAACTTTTACTTCACATTTAAATGTAAGATTTAAGTCCTAAATAAATAATATCTTAGCTTATTCAAATAATATGATAAGCATCAGTAGTATATGATAACTTTAAACTATTTCTTAAAGGAGTTTAGAACGTCTTTATTTAGCTATTATTATTCTGACAATCGTTTTTCGAAGCAGTTTAGTACGAAAACTTCATTTTGCAGTTAATTGTGCTGTTAAAAGCAATAATAAATACAAACCTGATGAGACGGGCAGCAGTTAAATGCTAATTTGGCAGGATTGGCTTACATTTTATTTATTTAATTTAATCCACTAGTTAATTTGAAGGCAAATTCTGGAATTTTTGGTGGGTGATTCTGTTTTAACTGTGACTTTTATGTCTTGCATTGTTTGGTCTCACTGGTGATTAATTTGGTATTAATTAAATGATCGTGAACATACTTCATCTTTTTTTTTATATATAATAAAGTTTGTCATTCAGAGAAATCGTTCTTTTTTGTCGCAATAAATAAATTAAACTAGTTACCCCACGAATTCTTATTCCCACGATTAAACTAAAAAAAAGACACTTTCTTTAAAACTTAACGAATTTTTGAATTTACGTTTTTGTTTCTTACAATTTTAGGAACAGTAGCTCTCTACTAAAAACTATATGTCGGTTGTTTTTAAGTTATAGCTTTTCGATGATTTTTTAAGTTACTGTTTATATGCCAGAGTTTAAGTCTTATTGAGAATTTTTTTATCAAAAAAGAATACCGGCATAGAATTGAAAAACATTTAAAAAAGAATCTCAAAGAATTTGTTTTGGTTTAAAAAGGCAATCAGCATATAATTATAAAGTTTGTTGTAATAATTTATTTAATTAAATATTATTTAATTAATTGAATTTAACTTAATTAGTTGCCAAGGGAAACTGATATCTTATAACTTCTGAGTTAAACAAAATAAAACATTTTTAAAATTTGTGCTGCCTTGGGCGTATAGAAACTTGTCCACCGCAACCAGCAATTCGCTGGCGAACTTAACCACTGCTACATTTTATGCCGAGAACTTTGACTTAGTTAAACAAGATATCCAAGATTTAAACGACTACCGTTCAAATAAATGCGGAAAAACTCTTTTTGTCTAACTCAACAGTGAAAGGAAATTTTTGTATTTATAAAAACAAACTGGAAGCTACCTTTGTTTCTTTGACAGATTAAATTGCAAAAAAAGTTTCAGGTACTGTTGGAGCGGCGGTTATAAAAAACAAAAATTAATTGTAAATAACGCAACCTTCAAAATCCCAAAAAATTATTTCAATTTACTATGATTTTATTTATTTATATTCATTATTTATTATAGGCAATTTCGCTAATTTTGAGAGAGAACAGCATATGTATAAATTATAAACACACTTAATTTTACTAACACTACTGCAGATGTTGGAGTTTTTTTTCCATTTTGAAACATATGTATAGAAATAAAAGACACGATTTTCCCTTCGGAAATTCTAAAAATCAATTAGTCATCAGTTGATTTTATAAATGCAAAGAACAGTTCCTAAATTTACGAAATATATGTTTTGCAAGTTGCCATTATTTGAAAATGACAATGGTATTTTTTTATGTTTTTATGTTTTGCAATTATTACGTTTTTTTTGGTCCCAATCGTATTTAATAAAATAGATCTGTCTGTGGCATACTTAAAAAATTACAGGATTTCTGAAGAACGGTTTTAATTATAAAGAAAGCGTTCTTTTTTTATTTAAAATAACTTTAATGTTCAATAATAAAAATCTATATTTTCATTTTTTGTTCATTTCGATGCGATCTTCTTGAAATTAATAATAAGAATATTATGTTCTTACAAATTACCATTATAATGTAAATTTATATAAAATAGGGCATTTATCGAAAATAAAATAAACACGCTCCTGAAGTTTAGGTTTTTAAAAATAATATAGATCGAAAACATAGGAAGGAAATTATATTTTTGCTTTTCTGATTATACAATTTTGAAATACAAAAAGTACTGAAATTTATGAAAGAACCTTTTCTTAGAATGTGGCTCAAAATTAAAATAATATTACGCAACCATAGAATAATAGAACCATAGAAATGAACTGGCTCACCGGATATAAGACCGATTATTAGCCATTTAGATGTGTAATATACTTATTTATTTTATTATTTTGTTGATTTTATTTTATTATATTCTTTGCGTGTGTGCCAAACCCACAGGAGATACGAAAAAAGTTTCGTGGACTCTCCTGAAGATTTAAAATGTTGTAATTTTGTTGATGCAGGGGGTCCCAAAACAACTTTGTTATTTTAAATAAATAAATAAATAAAATACCTAATATTGCCAACAAGTGACATAATGTCGGCAGCTTTAAATTCAACAAGAACTTACATGGGTTTTATCTTAAACCTCGAGTATCTCAAAAAGTAAGAAAAACTTAAATATAAGAAAATTTACAAACTCATCTTATTTTTTATCCTAGAATTGATATCTGAACAAAAATATAGGGTGTTCCATTTGAAAATCTTTGGGACACTCTGTATAAGCTGAGGCGTATGTGTCAAACTGATTGAGTAGTGGTTAAATTTTCGTTGCAATACCTGGATCAGTAGCGTCACAACGCAATTTTATATGGGGTAATCAAAATATGAAAAAAAAACATAACCTCAATTTCTGCCTAAACTGTGCAAAATTCGAATAGGATCACTTCCTTTATTTTAACCAAGGATTCCAAAAATGTCTAAATATACAGTGTGTTCTATTTAAAATGACAAAGTTGTCCCCCGTATCAACAAAATTATAATATTTTATATGTTCAGGAGAGTCCAAAAAAATTTTGCAGGAAACTTTTTTTCGTATATCCTACGGGTTTCCAGAGCGTATAGCGGATCGTTTTATTTGGCACACGGTGTATATACATTTTGTGTAAAAACCAAATTAAATATTGAATCTAATTTTCGAAATAATCCTGGGCTCAGTTGCCATCGCGTAAGAATAAAAATAAGATAGAGATTACAGTTTAATTTATAATATTTTTGAAAGTCTACATGTAAGAGCCAATCCTGCAAAATGCGAGCGATAAGCCGTATAAAAATCCATGCCCACCGAAAGACGATCAAAACCCACCACCGTACCTGACGTAGCCTGTATAAATAAATCCCAGATTGTACCTTTAAACTTGGTCAGGTTCTCCTCGTACCCGTGGGGCACCTCCTCGGTGCGACGGTACTTTTGGGGAGGGCCGTCGTGGAAAATCGCCTCCCTGGGATCGAAACCCAGCTTTTCCTTGTAGTAATTCTGCGTGGACATTTTCACCACACTTTATCACATGTAGGGAAAGCGGCTCGTATCGATTTAAATAATTTTAAAGGGTTGGGGGGGGGGGTTGGTTTAATTTTTTTTTGCGGTTACAGTTTATGTCTTTTTAAGGGAATGTATTCGTTGTTCGTTCACACGCTTCTAGATTTCCCGCGTCACGCAGTTCACTATCACGATCCCGGTAATCTAAAGGAAGAAAATAAATCCTAATTAATATACTTGTTTCGTTTAAAATCGTTGCCCTGTCAGTGTCGAGGAATCCGGATACCGCGAAAAAAAAACTGTAAAATTAGGCAACCATAGCGTAACGATGTTAGTTGTGTGAAAACGACCAAAATGATATTAGCGTTTTTATTTCGGATTGACTTAAACAACCCTGATCGGGCGCTTGCAGTGACGTTCATAAAAAAATTTAATGTGGTTTACTCTACTTTTCTGTAGGTATTTTAAAAACATAAAAAAAATAGTTTCTCTGAAAATATGCACGTCAGACCATTTTACCAAGAGCAAATCCCTAACTTGATAAAAAAAATAAAATAAAAAACAAAAATTCTTATGGGTCTGACTCTATAGTATCGCATAAGGTACTACCTTTCTGGGATGACGTCATTTTTGTACATTTTTGGACTTATGAAAGTCCGTGCACTACAAGAAATGGTTGTAATAGACAAAATACGCGATATTGGTGTTTAAATATTCCTAGACAAATACACGAAATAAAACTCAGGAGTGTACCAATCAATTAATGTAGTTGTTATAGATGGACATGTTTTAGTTCCGATATTTATAGATCAAAAGTTAACTGGAGATCATTATTAGAACAAATAGAACAATGTTGTGCAAGTTAACAATTTTCTTAACATGGAATATTCCAGAGGTGGGATAGGGAACGGCGGAACTATGGATTGGACAGCACTGACTTAACTTTAATGAATTTTTCTTTTGGGGACACATAAAATATCACGTGCACAGAACTCCTTGCAATAATGTCGTCGAACTTCGGCGAAGAATTTCAGAGGCAATTAATCAGTTAAGAAACAATCCGGAACCGTTACTATATGCAAGACATCATACAATTAGGAATACCATCAGGAAAATGGTCGTCACATACAGAAATATTTAGAATAGAGAATATTCCACAAAAATCGTAGACAAAGAGGAAGTTAATTATAAGAAAAGAACATTGACTTCCTGAAGAGAAAATTATAACAATTCAACAAGCAGATACAGTACAATACAGATATTAATTAATAATGATGACAGCATTGACGATGAAGACATCAAGAATTTAGTTCTGATTTTGTTTAAGGTTTAAGGACAAAGAATTTATATAGAAATCTCGGAATTTTTTTAAGCAACCTGCCAGTCGTATTGGACAAGTTACAGCGCTCTCTGTGCTTGACCCCGTTTTATTTATCCCTTTTATCAATGAACTTCCTGCTCAACTACCCGGTTTGTGTTTATCAGAGACCTTTCATGTTTAATCTTCTCACATTGTTGTCAAACTCTTGAGGATAGAATTAATTCAGCACCTGTGCAGGTCAATAGATGGTTCAACACCACTGTTGCGTCAATAAAAACTCCAAAATATGAATAAATAAATAAATAAATTATATATATATATATATATATATATATATATATATATATATATATATATATATATATATATATATATATATATATATATATATATATATATATATATATAAATATAAAAAATTATATTTCTACATATCATTATTTATTAATTAAAATGTATATTCGTTCACTAAATTTAGAGTCATCACTGGCTTACAAACATGAATAGTTCCTAAACGTCTATAATTAATTATAATTTAATTATAATTAATATTTTTCGGGGAATCCCACTTCATAACGCACAATATAAATAAATAAATATAAATTTCATTGGTTTTAAAAATATTTTAGTCAATTTACCGGTCCACCACCCTACCTATTTTTGACTTACTTGACGAAATCCATCATACACTGATTATATTCAAAATATGTGGGATAAAAATATATAGTATTATTATCATTATCATTTATTTTTTATTATATGTGATAATGAATTAAAAGTATACGAAAAATGTCTTCATGATAAATGCAACAGCGTTTAAGAATTGAAAGAACTTCTCCAGTGCAATAATTATTAGCTAATTTTTTGCAAATAAAAACGAAGTAAAAAATACCAGCGCAATTTCTGTGTGTTACCGGAATATTTTTAAATACATATTAACAAGCCAAACCCAAAGCCGATCCCTCCTATACGGCGTCTAAAATGCAATTTCCTCGACGTCGCTAATGGCTTTGCCCACTGTTATCTAAACGATATCGATTTTTAATTATCCTTAATGCGATTTTTAAAGCAAAACGCCACGCATGCAGCCGGGAATAGTTTTCCATCCCTTATACGTAGCGATTTTCGAATTTGAAGGAAGTAATATGGGAAAGTGGCCAAAAGGTCCCTCCCTTTCGTATTATAATTTTATACAAGGTGTTCGTAAACTGAGTTCGGGAAATTGGAGGAAAGGTTCATCGTGGTAAACTAATGGTAGTAAATTATGTAACAAAAATTCGAAATCTCGTAAAATTTTCCGAGTTATGGCTTGTCAAAAGTCATTTTTTAGTAAAAGCTATAGTTACAAAATAAAAGTGATTCGGAAATCAGTCACTAGATGGCACTCATCTAGCACTTTTTTTGTATGTATGTTGTGTGTTAATGTGGTCAAAAAAGGCAGATATTTGATCGATTCGAAATAAAAAAAATATGAAAAAAAAATCTTTACGAAACTTCTCTAAATGCATTTAAATTTTGCTGTTTTGCTACTGGCTCGTATATTTAAAATGCAAATACGATTGTTTTCTGTCATAGCTTTATGCTAAATAAATATAGTATTTTATTTTATTTATTATTAATTAAAATTAAATCGTTTTCAATTAATATGTGTATTTTTTTTCGAAATTCTTATTAATTTTTTTTAACTTTAAATTTATTAACTTTTTGAATTTCTCGCTGGGTGGTTAGATTTATTTTTGTGTGTTAATTGTGGTCAAAAAAGGGAGATATTTGATCGATTCGAAATAAACTAAAAATTTTTAAAAATATATATATATTGTTTATGAAATTTCCCTAAATGCAACCGATATTGATAACTACAAGTATTCTAGTAGAATTCTTAATTTGTATTTCATACAAGAATAAAAAGCTAACTTTGTATTTTGACAATGAAACAATGTCGTAAAATATTCTTACATTTTATTAAATTAGAAGTCGCAAAATCGAAGTGATCAATTAAAATTCCATCCTTTTAAATTAATACGTGCATTTTTTTTTCGAAATTTTTACTAATTTATTTAATATCACAAAATCACTGAAAGCAAACAAGAAAACACTTTTTAAATTTCTCGCTGCATGGTTAGAATTATTTTTGTGTGTTAATTGCGGCCAAAAAGGGCAGATATTTGATCAATTCGAAGTAAACCAAAAAATATGAAAATAAAAAAATCTTTATGAAACTTCCCTAAATGCCACCGATATTGATAACTACAAGTATTCTACTAGAATTATTAATTTGCGTAAATGATATCTGCTACAATAATAAAAACCTAACTTTGTATTTTGACAATGAAACAATGTTCCAAAATATTCTTACATTTTATTAAATTAGAGGCCGCAAAATCGAAGTGCATTTCTTTTTTCGAAATTTTTATTTAAGATTACAAAATCACTGAAATCATCCAAGAAAACACTTTAAATTTCTCGCTGGATGGTTAAATTTATTTTTGTATGTTAATTGTGCGCGAAAAAAGTAGATATTTCATTGATTCGAAAAAAAAACAAAAAATTATGAAAAAAAATTCTTTATGAAACTTAATAACAATTTTTCTAGTAGAATTTTAAAACTTTGTATTTTGACAATGAAACAATGTCAACTTTTAACACGGACCCGTTAGAAAATAAAGCAAAAATTAATTTCTGTTCGTGGAGTTTCGAAAGTATAGGATCAAACATCATAATGCGATGTTTGATATTTGGGGCGTGCGTACGTGAAATTTTAATAACTTCTTGTAAAGATTTGTTTTTCCTGTTATTGAGTTTATTATAAATCCGGACTACGAAATCTGCGTACATCTTTTTCCACCATTCCCTGTTGTTCCCAAAACCTCGAAAACGGCGAAACAAATTCGCGGTTGAAAAAATCGACCACGAAATTCGGATGTTATGATACTCTGGTAGCAGGTAGAAGGGGACGGGTCTTTATTAGTTCGCAAATGTGGAAGTCGTAAATTTCCGTCACGAAATTCGCTCTCGCGAGGTTTATTAAAATGCAGCCTTCTTTTTTGCGTTCCGTCCGCATGCGACGTGTAAATAATCTGCATACGTGCAGTTTACGAAAAAAAAAGCAGCTCTGTCAAAACGGGTTCTCCACATTTTTATTGGGCCCTGACGAAATACTAAAATTCTGACATGACTGGCGTCCCGTTGGACGATTATGAAGTCAGTGGCGGCTTTTCGCCCAAACAAAATGATACACATAGCAAAATTTTAATTATATTTAAAGGGTCGTTCTAAGTCGTGACGTCACGAATTTAAGGCCTAAGAGGCAAAGAAAACAAAGGGCTAAGAGCAAGAGATCTGTTTAGTTTACAGTTTACGGGCAAAAATCGAAACATTTGGTGTGCTTCATCCAAGCAGTTAAATTCCAATTACAATCCAGAAACTTTAACATGGTATACAGCAGAAAAAAATAAGTAAAAAAGTTCATATAAACTTATATCCTAAAGTGTTTCATTATGAAGATATAGGATGCTGAATATTGCGAAAAAATCGTTTTTCCTGTTAACCTATTTTGTCCCAGTGGTGCGTTAGTGCACCTATGACTTTTTTGTCACATCCAGGAAGTATTTTTGCACATCCATTTAAAAATGTTATTATCACTACTAAAGGACATAAAACCGTAGAAATCGCTAATTTATGTGTAAAGGAAAGATCTGATATATGACTTCAAAAGTTAAGAAAAGCGATACATAAATTTGTACCACATTTGCAAGTAAATCCAAAATAGTAAAAAAAATATATTTTGGATTTGTATTGCCATTTTTGTTAAGTCTGTAGCATGTAGATTACATCGAAGAAAACATACATTGGAAATACTATTGATGATGCTTTGTTTTTTGAAAATATTTACTGGTGCGTGAATGCACCTACTGGTTTTATCTGTGAAACAAAACTTTGTTATCGCAAGTCTAGACAAGTCAGCGCATGTAGAATAAACATCCAACAATTAGCGTGTTCTTTAGTATTAGTTTGTGCCTTGTGTAGTGAACGTTACAATCCGTAAAATATGGCATTTCCGAGATATTTGACTCAAATGGAATTAGAGGTGGCTATGGAGGAGATCGTGATGGATGAGGGCAATAACAACGAAAGTCGTAAGTATTATTTGGATTTACGTATTCTTATGTATTGCATTCCATTCCTTGTAAAGTTATGCTAAAACTAGCGTGAAAAAATATTTACAGAACATATTGACGCGGTCTATATTCCACCCGACGTGGATACCTTGATTGACGAAGAAGATATGAACGATAACGTAAATCTACAAGAGTTTGGGGAACCAACTGATATAGTTGGAACTTTGGAGTTACATACACCGAATGATACAGCTGTCCTTCAACAGTCCTGTAATTCATCATCAACTGAACCTGAAAAAAAGAAGGCGTATGTTTTCTGCAAACGACAGACTTGCTTCTACTGTCAAATGGAAGAAAGGTCAGATTGAGTATACTCACACATTTATATCTGTTGATTTTATATCATGCGAGGAACTAAAAAATAGGCTTTCTGGAAAAACTCCGCTTGAAATATTTTTTATGTTTTTTGATGACGAAGTGATTGATTTGATTTTAAATCTTACATTGCTTTGCGACTTTAAAAACTGATAGAACAATTACTCAAAGAAATCTTGCACCTGCCGTAGATGAAGTGCGTTCTGATAATCGAGGTCACCTCATGATTGTTCATGCTAGTAAAGCCCGAAGGAGATGTAGAATCTCCCACAGCCACACAATTTACGTTTGCAATAAGTGTAATGTGCATTTACATACTTCATGCTTTGTAAAATATCACCAAAAATGAAACCGGGTGTTATCAGTGGTGCGCACCATAAAATATTACGCGTTTTTCATTGTATCAAATCAGGTTAGTTGTTTTCTGTGGAATTTGAACTTTCTTTTGCATATTCATGTATAAATTATATGTTACATCTTATGTGCCCCAAAAAATTTTTTTAATGTTTTTTCCCAGCGGTTCGTTTACGCACCAGTATTTTTTTGTATGCCCCGAGTGCAACAAAATAAATAATTTCAGAGCAAAAAAGTATTTTTCTTGTGTTTTTTCATGCTTGGGATATTATCGGTTAAGAAATATCTCTCACAGGTTTCGCTATCAAACTTGATAGATGTTATGCAACTTAAAAATAAATTTATAGCATAGATACATTTCTTTTTGTGGTGCCAGTGAAGTTAGTGAGACCGTTTTAATTAATTTAAATATTAAAAAAAGCTCAGCGCAATTGTATTAATAAATCTAGATACCCGGATAAATTATTAATAAAAATCAGCCCGTTTTTTTTTTTGGATAAAACGAGAAAAAATTGTTTGCATCTAATTGGTGTACCATATTTTTATTATAAGAATTATTTCAAACGGTGTCACGAATGCCACCGGTTAAACAAAGACAAGTTTATGCTATGGATTTCTTTTAAGTTGCAACAATACCTACCAAATTCGAAAGCCAAATCTAGAAGAGATTTTTACTTGATTGAAAATCCATTTATCAAAATAAATAAGAAGTAAATGTTCAGATTTTCACGAAATTATATATTTTTACATGACAATTGTTTCGACAACACTGTGTCTTTATCAAATGTAATATTTACAAACTACCTGCTACTATATATACCGAAAAATGACCATATAACCTTAATTAATGTTGTGAGAATTTAAGTTTAATAATGGAGAGGTATTTAAATCTAATTTATTATTATTTATTATGGTTAAGCGATACATTTGAATGTCTCATTTTGTTAATCTCCATGGCTTGCAATAAATTAAATTTTCTACTTTTTGTGACTGTATGTAAAATATCAAAATTGTCGTGAAAAATGTGTTTTTCTGTGTTTAAGTGTGTAGCATAATTAGTATCTAGACTACTGTTTTTAAACGCTCTTTTATGTTCGTTAATGAAGGAACCAGCAGTTTGTCCAATATAAATATAAAAACAAATCTAAACAACAGTAACCTAATACAGAACACGAACAATTTATAACAATTACATACATAAAAGAACCTAGTGAAAAAATTTCAAAACATTTGTCAAAACAACACAATAGGGAAATTATAAAAAAAAAGAATAAAACGAAATGTCCAAAATCTCAGGTGTATACAGGTCGAAATGCGGATTTTGTCCTAAAATTTATATTGGACAAACAGATAGATCCTTCAAGAAACGCATTAACGAACATAAAAGAGCGTTTAAAAACAATAGTCTAGATTCTAATTATGCTACACACTTAAACAGATAAAAACACATTTTTGACGATAATTTTGACATTTTACATTCAACCAAAAAAAGGAGAAAAATTACAAAATGAGACATTCAAATGTATTGCTTAAGGATCAATTAGATTTAAATACCTCTCCTTTATTGAACTTAAATTCCCAGAACAACATTAATTAAGGTTTTATGGTCATTTTTCGGGATATATAGTAGCAGGTAGTTTGTAAATATTGCATTTAATAAAAAAAAAAATAAATTTAATAAATAAAAAATCTGAACTTTTAGTTCTTATTTATTTTCAATTTTCTCAGAAAGGTTTTGCGCGCATACGTGAGTTTTCCGTAGTACTACCCCCCCTCCCCTTACGTATGTTTTTGCTATTTCTTAGTAAGGAGAGCGAGCCTTAAAAAGTAAATAGTGGTTTCGAATTTTGCTATTACAAAGACCGACGGTAAAAATTTTGTAATGTTGTGAAATTTGCAAACTTGTGAATTGCGAAATGGTGTGGTCAGCGTTATCTCTAAAAATTAATTAAAGAGATTAATTCCCCTTCTCCGGGATTACTTTCTCCCAGTTAGCGTGGAAACCATTCATATTTAAGCAATTTTATGGATGACTTATGCGGTCACCTTAAGTTAAAATAAAAATGTTTGTGTAATTGGTCGAAATACGTGATGGGCAATTTTTTTTCAGCGCTACTTTGCCTCTCTTCTTCGGCGACGAGTCGCCACTGTGAGAAACATGTCGCCGGGCATAATAATAAGTTGTTTAATGTTACAATCATATAATACGAGAAACTCGTTCTTTTTGGTTGCCGCGCGCAGATGACTATTAAAATTGTCGTTCGAAACCAGTTCCCGTATAATTGAGCGCATTTTACTGCATAATTGTCACCCCTTGACCGGTGCGATCGAAACGAGTCTCGCGAAAACGGATAATCGATATTCGCTTTCGATTTCGGAAACTATAACGACGGCTGACGTTATCATCGCCGCACCTCAAATTACCATTTGCGAGTACTAAACTAAATGTTAGAGTGACGTAACCGTTACAGCGATTTGCAAATATTTACACATTTTTATTACGTGTCCGGTAAATAAGGGCTCATCCGGTGATTTTCCGAAAACGCGACCGAAATCATGAAGGAACTGTTTGTACAACTGTAGACAAACGTTTAAAGAAAAATCGACACCTTTTGGGCTATGCTTGTTGCGAAAACTTCCGCAATTTTCTTCGCATTAATTTACACTCCAAAATGAAAATTGTATTTTTCGTTAAAAAAAAATTAAATCGGGTAAAATACATATTTGTCACAACTAACCAACGGTAACACAACATTTAACAAGTATAGGAGGCGACGACAGTCTCCAATACTAGCTTTTCTGCTTCATTCTGCTCACCACGCATGCTTGCTTTACAGTGGGAACGAGCTTGGTCCATTTAATTGGCCTCTCAATTAACAGTTCAACCAACCCAGAGTATTTAGAGGTTATGTTTCGCTGTCCTTAGTCCTTATTTAGCTGAAATAATTAAAGCCCCAGTCTGTTCTATATCATCCCCATCCCCATCAATAGCTCTAATTTCAGACATACATAGAACAACATAACCTAGAACAACTTTTGTTTCATGATAAGCTTACGAAGAACCCATTACACACATTTACACAAATTTGTTCGTGAACTAACTTGATAGGTTAATTTATGAAGATACTGTCACTGTAGAACTTATAAGTAACAAAAATGATAATGAAAAAAAAAAGTAAAAACAAAATCTCAACAAAAAACCAACGACTGGCGCGCCCTGCATAGATACCCTTTGACGTATAGATAAAACCCAAATTGTGACACAATTTTATTTCAAAAATTGGCAATATTGAAAAAAAAGTTTGGTTGTACCTAATTGCATACATTGTGAAATATTCGTATGACTATTGAACTTCCTGTAAAAGATATATTAAATTCCAGTGGTATCTGGTTGAAAATTTGTGGAACTAGATAAATATATCTTTGACCAATATTTTTAATTACACTTTTTTTATATTATTTAGTGATATTTCTGGTATAATAAATAAATAATAATAATAAAGAAATACCAGTGTTGTGTTACGCCGATGATACTGTATCGGTAACTGAGATTGAAGATGATGCAAAGAAATATAGGTCAAAAAACTAAAACCAATAAGATGTAAGCTGGAACTTGATAACCAAATTATAGAGCAGGTAATGAACATCAAATATTTAGGAATTAGATTATCATATGATAATAACATAGAGAATGAAATAAGAGACCAAACTGCATAAGCCAATAGAAGAGCAGGATGACTAAATGACACGATATTGACGAATAAATGCTTAAGAACCGAAACAAAATCTCACATAGATAAATCTGTAGTCACCAGTATTCAGCCGAAACGACACCGGAAACATCTAAGACTCAGAAATGCCTGGAAACAAATGAAATGAAAACACTAAGGAAAATAGCAGAGAAAACACTCTAGGAGACAGAAACAAATGAAAACATAAGGCACATATGTGGAATTGAAAACATTAACACCTGAACATGAAATAGAAAGCAAGAATGGAATCAACGTGTAGATAGAATATCTGATAGTGAGGATGGCAAGAGATCAATCGCCTGCCGGTTGAAGGAGTATGAGAAACTCACGTAAAAGATGGAACGACAACTCGTGATTAAGATTACATTGAGGTAAAACAGGCAGATGTGCCTAATACAGACGAAGAAGAAGAAGAAATCTTATGCAATAGTGTTCTAGCTTTGTTTCGATTGTTTTTCAATTCCAATTTTAAAAAACCGAACAAACTTGATTTTTTTTCGTTTTTCCGAACTACTTTTTGTGGTAATTTAAACAAATAATTTGGTATAATGTTTTTCTGGCAAATTCAGAGTGGACATGGTTCAACATTTTTGAACAATTCAACAATACTTGGCCTAAATTGGTGTATTTATCGCATTTGATTGTTTATTTTAGAGAAGATGCTGAAAAACTGAGGAAAAAAAATCGTTTTGACGGTTGCATCGTGTCTGGATGCTTATTTAGGAAATTATCAAGTATTCCATTGGGAAATATAAAAAAAGAAACCAATGTCGCACTAGTTTAAACCTCAATATTAACTCTGCACCCTTACTAGACCACGGCAACATAATAATTTAAAAAATTAGAATTAAAAGTTCAGATTTCCAGGAAATGACAATAAAACCTTAATTAATGTTGTTATGAAAATTTAAGTTTAATAATGGAGAGGTACTTAAATTTAATTAATCGTTAAGCCAATAAATTTAATTTTCTACTTTTTCTGGCTGTATGTAAAATATCGAAATTGTCGTCAAAAATGTGTTTTTCTGTGTTTAAGGGTGTAGCATAATTAGATTCTAGACTATTGTTTTTAAACGCTCTTTGCTGTTCGTTAATGCGTTTCTTGAAGGATCTACAATATCCGCATTTCAACCTGTAGACACCGGAGACCTTTGAGATTTTGGACATTTCGTTTTATTGTTTTTTCAAAATTTTCCTATTGTGTTGTTAGTTCTGAAAGCTATTTTTAAACCACATTTTGACAAATGTTTTCAAACTTTTTCACTGGGTTCTCGTATGTATGTAATTGTTTTAAAATGTTCGTGTTCTGTATTAGGTTTCGGATAAATAGAGTATGCTGTTGCCTGGATTTGTTTTTTATTTATAATTTTATCGATAATGGATGCATCGTAGCCGTTGCTCAGTACAATTTGTTTAATGATATTAAGTTCTTTGTTGTAATTTTGTGTTGAGAGTGGCGTATTAAGAAGTCTGTGTACAAAAGAGTGAAATGCAGCGATTTTGTGTGTAAAAGGGTGATTTGAGCTGTTATGTATGACTGTGTCCGTGTGTGAAGGTTTATGACAAATGGAAAAATCCAATTTGTTTTGCGTTTTCGTAATAGTTAAGTCTAAACAATTAATACATCAAAAGACAATAGTGTTGCGTTAGAAGGAATTTTGATATCTTTAATTTTGTTGAATAATTCAAAAAAATTGTTATTGCAAATTGTGGTTTAAAATCTGTGTGGAACTTTAAAATATTTAATAATTTTGTCGAGAGTTTAACTGCTGGAGCTGTAACATAAGACACCCCTGGTCTAATGGGCGCATATCTTGTTCATGTAATTTAACTAAAGAATATAATTTGGGCGGTTGTGGATTCATAACTGTTAAAAAATACTTGCCTTTGTCACTAAATAGTGTGGAGTCCATTTGCCACAAACCTTCACACACGGACACAGTCATACATAACAGCACAGATAACCCTTATACACACAAAATGGCTGCATTTCACTCTTTTATGCACAGACTTCTTAATACACCCCTCTCAACAGAAAATTACAACAATATCATTAAACAAATTGCACTGAACAACAGCTACAATCCGTCCATTATCGATAAAATTATAAATAAAAAACAAATCCAGACAATAGTAAACTGTATTTATCCGAAACCTAATACAGAACGCGAATAATTTAAAACAATTACATACATAGGAGAACCCAGTGAAAAAGTTTCAAAACATTTTTCAAAATGTGGGTTAAAAATAGCTTTCAGAACTAACAACACAATAGGAAAATTTTTTAAAAAACAATAAAACGAAATGTACAAAATCTCAAAAATCAGGTGTCTACAGGTTGTCCTGAAATGTATATTGGACAAACAGGTAGATCATTCAAGAAACGTCAGATTCAAGAAAAGTCTAGATTCTAATTATGCTACACCCTTAAACACAGAAAAACACATTTTTGACGACAATTTCGATATTTTACATACAGCCACAAAAAGCAGAAAATTAATTCTATTGGAGGCCATGGAGATTAACAAAATGAGACATTCAAATGTATTGCTAACGATCAATTAGATTTAAATTCCACTCCATTATTAAAAGTGAAATTCTCACAACTTTAACTTAATTGTCATTTTTCCGTATATATAGTAGCAGGTAGTTTGTAAATATTACATTTGATAAAGACACAGTGTTGTCCAAACAATTGTCATTTGAATATATATAATTTCGTGAAAATCTGAACTTTTAGTTCTTATTTGTTTTGTTAAGTGGATTTTCATCAAGTAAGAGTCACTTCAGTTCAACATAATAATTTCGCTTTTTATAATATAAGCGACAGGTAAAGTGCAAACCGCTCGAACGGCATTTTTTTTCTACCACTCGTTATGTTAATTAACCGTTGATCGGCACGGCGGTGATTTATATCGGCCCGAGTACATATATTTACGGGCACAAAACACCTGGACGATCGCTGTACGGTAAACGTCACAAACCGAATAATTGAGGTTAAGAAGGCATATCGACAACGACGAAAACCAATCGGACCGCGTCACACTTTAAATAATGGTTTCTTTGCGAACCATCCACCGCAGGCCACCGCGTCGACGACAAAATGCCGATTAAAAACAACGGCTCGGATCTAACGGACGAGGGAACGCAAAAAAAAAAGACGATTACGCCCGACAGGCAAAAAAATCGGATCCGCACTGACAACGGGCAACGAAAAATAACACAAAACAATCCGTTACTTAAACAACACTTACGGTCGCAAAGAAACGACTCCGGATCCCGTAGACAAGAAGCGAAACCCACGTAAGAGTTCGCGATTTTCCGAAAAGATGGCGCGCGCGCGCACACACGTACGTAATTCAACGACAAACGCCGGACAACTGACAGCACGGCCGACTCGGATGGAAGAAAATTCGAAGTCGTAGCGATACACTGGGCGTCAATGTGACCACATATGGGACAAGAACGTAATCAAGGTAGGCCGAGTCGACCGTAGGTGCAAGGGAGAGTAGTACCCAGCGCCGATCACGTGACGAAACCGATTCGGAAAAGATTTTCTCTTTTACGACTTCGGAGATAACGCAGCGGACTTTTTTTTTCAGGGATTTGCAGTTGGTACCGGACACAGACCACGGTACGGTGTGCTATGGATAACAGATAGTTCTACTTATTATTTTATTTTTATTTATCTGATGTCGGCAAAAAAACCTCTTTGTATTAATTAATAGAATTTTATTTCAATTTAATTTAAGGCTCGACATGATACAACATAATAATACATACATAATACAACATGGTAAGATTAACCAAAATGGACGGATCTCGCTATTATTAATTATTTAATTTTAATTAAATTTGATTAAATTAATTATTAATATTGGGCAACAGATCCATCATTAGAAACACTGGTTTTTCCAAAGATGAAGATGGCACTTTGTGAACAACGATGAAACGTATGGATCGAGCGGCCTTCTATTTAAAATTCGACCAGTTTATGACAGTTTGTTTGAAAAATTCAATACTGTATACAGGGTGTTCTCTAACTGAATGTCAATAATGAAAGGGCAAAATATACAAAATACGTTTGATTTTTCCTAAAAAAAATATCTTGTAAAATACCCTCCGTAATATTTTTTCAGAAAAAAACTCCTTAATTAGTCAAAATCTGAAAAAGTTTATGCGAAAACGACACGTAAAATAGAAACGGTTAAATTAAAAAGAATTTTTAAATTTAAATATACAGGGTGTTTTCTAATCGAATCTCAATAAATTAAAGTGGCGATTTTTGGGTTGATTTTTGACGCCAATTTTGATATTTTACATACAGCCACAAAAAGTAGAAAATTGAAATTTATTGGAAGCCCTGGAGATTAACAAAATGAGACATTCAAATGTTTTGTCTAACGATCAATTAGATTTAAGTACCTCTCCTTTATTGAACTTAAATTCTCACAACAACATTAATTAAGGTTTTATGGTCATTTTTCGGGATATATAATAGCAGGTAGTTTGTAAATATTGCATTTAATAAAGACACGATGTTGTCGAAACAATTGTCATGTAAAAATATATAATTTCGTGAAAATCTGAACTTTTAGTTCTTATTTATTTTGATGAATGGATTTTCATCAAGCAAAAGCCACCTCAGTTCAAGAAATAATTATAAAGATTTCAAAAATACACCTCAGAGTTTACGTACTTTTATTACTTTTATTTTAAAAGAAATCAGTGGCGTATATATAAAAATATACAGATGAAATTCCGTTTAATTTTTGAAAATCATGACGGTGTTTAGGACATATGTTCATATGAAGTTTTCTTTTGAAAATTTACCCAAAATTAGCATTCAATTAGAAAACACCCCGTATACACCAAGAAGAGGAACTGCACTGGACGAAAGCGTCATACCGTGACGTCAACGACGGTACCACTTCGGAAAATCGCACACCATTATTGGCCAGTAATAGAAACCGATACGGCAATTAAAAATGTAAATATAAATTAGGCGTGACGTGGCCGATATGGCTCGAGAGTGTGTGAGTGTGTGTTGTTTATTTCGCCGATGTAATCGGCTCGATCGCCTCCCTAAATGGTAACCGTTGGTTCTCTTTTTCTGGGCTGCTGTCCCACGCTTTCGCGACGTTCGTACGTGTCCAATCGAAATCGGGAGCATTTTTTTTTTGGGTCCGGATTAAGGAAAATTCCTTCGCCTAAAAATAATTGAACGGTCAATCGACTTACTTTGACGAAAATTGATCCATATTATACGAGTATTGCCGTTCGAAGAATAACAATATCCCGCAATTTTTTCTCGCTCGGACTGCACGAATTTTTAAAGTCAAGTTTACCTAGTATAATAATAATAGAAATAATAAATTATTGTATATTGTTATATACAAATATACAGTAGAGAAGAGGCGAAGTCAAAGCGAAGGCTACTTCACTTAACCTCTTAAATTTAAACTGAAAAAGTTATCAAAAGTAAAAATAGAAAGAATAACATTGAAAATCAAATTATTTGAAAAGTTAGCAGTTTCAACCTGAAACATTTTTCAAAAAATTTAATTGAATAAGATTTTACTGAATCGCGTATACTATTAGAAATTACAACAGCGTTATAGGAAAATGATATGCGGAACAAAGATTAACGATCTCGTGGCAGTCAGAGTCTGTAGGAGTAGGACGGATTGGATGTGCTAATGATTTGAAAAACCGTAGATGCCAAAAAGTACTTGAAAGTACTGTCAATTTTTGGCCAGTTAAGTTCCAGGACTTTGTGGGAAATCCTATGAAATTTACGCAAGCCGAAAATAAATCTTCAACAGCTGAGGACTAAACCCATAGTTCATAATCGAAAGGACAAGTGATTGAGTTCTATGCCTGTATAAATGGCGCAAAACCAAATAAGATTATCTAGAATTTCCTCATATAAGAAACCAAAGTTCGATTATAAAATCACCTTGGACTTTGGACGTATTCCTAATAGCTTTAGTGGATATTCCAGAACTAAAGGCAGCATGGCGAGTACCATAACCCGAAAAATGCACTAGCTGCAATCCATTTGCTTTGCGTTGACACTGGGCGAAAAGGCTCGTAAATCAGTTCATAATGATCAATAACAGTTCCCAAGCAAAGAGGTAAAATTTTCCTTAAAATATGATGTCACTAATACCGGTTGTAAATGAAGTTTCGCTTCTATCTGGAATTTAATTTCTATTCTATCTGGAAATCGAACGACATTCTGTAAGAGTTCGTAGTTTGTGACCTGTGACTAACGCTAAGTCAGCTAAGTCAGCTTTATCGTTAAATGTAGACCAGAAATATCGGATAAAAGAAATAAACTGTCCAGATGTAACAGAATAGAATGGTTCTCAGGTGATATTTGGCCAAGACGGTTTTCGCATTGCAAACAGGTCAATAGTAGGTGCTTCAAAACAGCGACAAATCTCGTGGAAAGAATATAATTCATATTTTGTATTGAGATATTGTCCTTGACATTAAAATGTTTCTATCTTCGCACCATGCACGCTATGGCTGATGGCTATGGAAATGAAACAATTCGAACAACCTGATGCGTGTGCGTTAAAAGCGTCAGAAAATCTTTCCAGAGCAAAAATTTGTCACTATCACTTGTTGACTTACAGCCTGGTACCATCCAATGTAACTCCGATTTTATACAGGCTGAAAGCAATAGAGTTGCATGACGATCCTGTTACTAGAGCATAAAGCTAAATACTTTTTTCGCTCTAACACTTTTAGGGTTAACAGTGGGGCAAGCAGCTACAAATTTTCATGTAATTTGAACCAGGGACGTCATTAAGCATCTAGCCTTTGATAAAAGTTTTGTAATTTGAACTAAAAGAAGGATCTTTTTCTAAACTTAACGAAAACGATATAGAGTTATATACAAAACTAGAGAAGGCACTAATACGCTTTTCTTTAAATGAAGAAAGCATTTTGTAGTGTGACAGTCTGTCCTAGCAGCTTCTATCGTTTTACTGATAATGAGAATGTCATCTTAATAAATAATACAGAAAATGGCGTTATTAAATTGTCTTGGGGTTCAGAATAAGCCTGGACGAACCTTTGGAATTAATAAAATTGGTGATAAAAACTGACCAAATTTTTGGTACATTTTTAGACACTACTTGCAATTTCACAGTCTAACAGGTCAAAAACTAATCGGACCCCACTTTGTTTTTTTTTTATGAAAAACCCTGCAGATTTGTAGACTATGACATTTGTCTTCTCTTAACTTTTCAAAAATATATAATCGACAATATATAAATGACAATTTTCGAAAATTGAATGCATAATTTAATGGTAGGCTATGGTTATTTTTATTAACGGCATCTATGGTTTCACGAAAAAGATTTTCCCTTCTAATTTTTGAACCGACCATTGCGACGAAATTCTGGGCGGTATTGTATGAGACAATACTACTTTTTTAAAACTAAAAATGACTTTTTCATAAATCACAGTTTCTACTACTTTTTGTATGAAATAATTTTATTTTGAAGGACTGTTTATGCTTAATTCAAAATATCTTTCCTATTTTTTTTTAGTATTTTTTAATTACTGCAACGTGACTTAGTTACAAGTTACAATAGTTCTGATTAAGTGAACATCAAGATCAAATCAAAATCGAGATTTGAATTTGGGATCGAAAGACCTTCCTTGAAAACAAAGTGTCACATGACCCATAATTCCATAAAAAACAATAGACCGAAATCAACTATAATTTTATCAATTTCACTACTAAAAATTTAAATTAATATTAATATAAATATAAACTTTTTTGGCCGTAGCAGAATGCAAAAAACAAGTGCTTTTAAAAGATAAGATAATCTTAGAAGTAAGTTTTTAAAGTGGAACTACATCACAACCTTAAAACCTGATGCCTCGTTAGTGTTTATATTCAGATAAATCTTTATCTTCGACGAAACGCCAGGCTCATTTAACTGGTAGTAAACCGCTATTCCCAATTAATTTTGAAATTAATTATTATTTACGAGGATAATCAAAGCGAAGCCGAAAGAAAGGATCAAAAACCTAACGTAATGGATTTGAAAGTAAACCATATACCAGAAATTACTATTGCTAGGATAGCTAATCAAAAACCAAAATTTCTACAAAAAAAAAATTCACAGATTTCACGGATTTCACAAAGGTATCACCAGTTTTCACATTTCACCGCTTTTGAAAAACAGTTTTTAAGTTATGCGGAAAATTTTTATATTCCATAGCGATTAAAAAAATATTAAGCAAGAAATAATATATATAAAATACACTTAAAATATTTGTTAGAATGTTTGAAAAACGGGAAAGAAAGTTCATTTAATTATCATTCAAATTTTTTTAGATTAATTTATTTACTATTTAAAGGTTTAATTTTAACTAATGAGAAATGCTCAAAACTTGAAGTTTTAGAAATTTTTGCGATTGCACACGTCTCACAAATTTCACATGGAATCAACAAATGTCAATATTTGATGATAAAATAAAAGCAAGATACGATGGCAGTAACAAAAAGTTAGAGGAAAATAAAAAGTATTAGAGAATCGTACGAAGAGAAAAAAATAAAGATATGTAAGACGTGAAAATCTAAGTCTGGATAGCACAAAGATTAAAGGAAGGAAGGAAGTATAATGGATGAGTAACAGAGATAATAATAATAAAAGAAACGGGATATACCACAAGGTGCAATAACATCATATAGGACAAGTAATACAGGATGTCGAAATAATGTCAAAAATGTTCAGAAAGAAAGAAAACAAAGAATTTTTTTACTTTTCATTTTTTTTTGTATTAGTATCATTTTAACGCATATGACGATCTACTGGGTTCTTAATTTATGGCTGCTGTTTTTACATCCAGTTCTGTCTTAATCCGTACTGCCACGAAGACAGGGTAACTAGATTTTTCGATTAGAAACTAACAAAGTTTACTACAAACCCATACTATATATTAAACAGGGTGATATTTTAATAATAATTACCAAAGTATTTTTAAATTAGATAGATAGAATGGATGGAATTTTATTGGCTACGTTTTACAATGAGCAATTGCAGAATTTCACAACAAAAATCTGACGGTGAATAATAAATTAACAAACTAAACTAAGTATTAAACTGTGAAGAGAACTGTGTTAGTTTTTATTTTATCTTTAAATTCAACGATAGTAGGTAATCTTAAAGCTTATGCGGGTGAGATCGTTGATATATATGACGAATAGTAATGGCCCCAAAATTGAGCCTCGAGGCAATCCAAATCGTAGATTTTTAAGGTTGATATCTGTCCTTGGAACTCAACACACTGTTTTCTACATGATAAATACGACTCAATAAGCTTTAAACCTGTAGCTGTATACTTTTCCATTCTGCCCTAATCACACGAGATTATACTTCAACCAGAAATATAGTGATTTAACAACCGACCCAGTGAGTACCTTTGCTACTGTTAGACATTTTGACGTACTTGTTCACTCCGTTATTATTTAACGTTGGCTTTTCTAATGTCGTTTACAATAATTCATGTTGATTAAAAAAATATATTTCACAAAAGTGTTTAACCAAATCAAATAGCTCTTTGGCGCCTTCGGGAAAATGACGAGACCCAGAAAGGACGAAAGAACGCCGAGGAAAGGCACGAGGTGCCAAGTTAAAATAATCAAATAAAAAAAAATCAGTTTAAATGAAACTAAAAATAGTATATCGAGAAACGACACCCACTCGCGAATTTTAAATATCGACAGAGTGTTTTCAACCGGCCGCCCACCCGATCGCCAAAGAAACAACGTAACACTATATTTGGTTCATTTTATTGAAATATTTCGTACATTATAAAGCTGGTAAACAAGTGCTTTTGACACATGGCAAAAGCGTTGTTTTACACTACGGTCGCCATTTTTGGTTAAACGGAATAAAAACACCGTTGATGCGGCAAACATATGAATCGACGGATTTATGTCATATAAAGTAGCAGACTGAGGAGTACAGGGTGATCGCTGGCAAAATAGAAACTTCACACAACCGTGCATAAGATTTGACAGATTTCGCAAGGATTTCATATATTTAAAAAAAATGGGAAAGCGTAGTGTGTAGTGTCAGTGTTAGATTAATAAATATAAATTTTAAAAATATAAATAAATATTTTTTAATGTTTTATTTGACTTCAACTGAGCAATTATCTTCATAGGAAACGGCAAGTGCGCATTCAGTTATGTTTCAATAATTATTAGTATAGGTTGGTGAAGAAAAAAGTACGAGTGAAGCCCAATAGAAAAAAAGCAAAGAATATATGTTCTAAATCTAAATCTAACAAAATTTCTTAGCGTTGATATTCCATTTCGTTGCTACATAGTAATTTTCGTTTTTCAAAATGGCGTCGCAGCAGCGATGAATATTCTTGAAATTAATTGGGACCGAAAATAATTTCAGTTAATTGAAAAAAAATTAATCCATCTTAAAGATGTTTAATATCAATTTTTTGAGCAAACTGCAAAGGATAAGATAAAACGATGTTTCGGCGATATTTGTAGGAAAACAATATTTTTGAAACAAACGAAGAATTCGAAATTCAGAAAATATTACGGTTTTTCCAAGACCTTCCCTTGGGTAACTTTCAGCCCTATTTGCGATTCTGACAATCAACTTTCTTGCCATCTTTTTTGTGGCCTTTCAAGATATCCATCTTTTTGATCTCTACTAGTCTGTGTTTCCCGGTTTCCCTGTTACTTCCTGAATAATTATTACACCTTACTGGTTCCTTAGATTCAATTAAATATTCCTTTTTTTTTGTTAATACTACCATATTGTATTCTTTTGCGATTTTTTGTGAGTTGTCTTCGCCATATACATACATAATATATCATAGAGATATTTCCATAGATATAATTAATATAATCAAGATGGCATCGTTTACATATTTAAGTAATGAGATTTTTAGGTATAAAAAAGTATAGAAATTTTATTCGATGTAGATTAACAACACATCGTGCTTCTATTTGATCAAAATTCATTCACATCTAGCATCCGGTAGCAATATAGCCAAGACATACGGATCATTTTTGATTACGTCACTATACATGACGTCACTGCACAACTGCTCGGACTGGGGTATATAATGTGCACCTCTACATCTCATCGTGAATAATATGTTCGCATTTTTCTACTAATTGTCCTTTCTGTAAGCCGCAAAACCTCCGATTGGAATTTATTATTATAAAAACATATTTTTTTGTGCTCATAAAAGTTGTCCTCCGATGCTCGCAAAACGGGTAACGATTCCAACGTCGCCGAAAATATATCGTGCCCAAAATATTTCTCGAAACGCGTTGCATAAACATAATATTAACCGCGACCAGGTGTAAGTTAACTTTTCCTTTCGTGTTCGTGTTCGATTACCATGAAGGTAGCATAACGATTCGCCCACGTGATTTCGGCTAACCAAAGATGAAATTATGTCCATTCAATTCGTCGCGGTCCGTACCGGGCGATTCACACGCTCAGAACGACGGAAAAATTTTATAACAAAAAACTAAACAAACAAAAATTAAATTATACTAAAACTCACTTATAATGTACACGGTTGTTACGAACCAACGGTTACAACGTGAAAGCATTCGATAGTTACACAGTTTTTATCGCTTCATCGGTTAGTACGTACGAGGTTAGCGCCATAATTTCCCGGCCTGACACAGATGCAGCTCCAGCATCACGATAAAACCTTGTCTTCTTTTAAATATACATCTTAGTAGGCTGCGAAAAAAAAATTGGAGACTCGTGTCAAATAGTTTTTTATTGACAGCATTTTAAACAAGACGTGTCCGAAAAAGTGTCGCAAATAACGCAAATTGAGTATAGAGCAGTCATAAAATTTTTGACAAAAGAAGGGTTAACACCTAAAATTATTAAAGAAAGGCTGGATGGTGTGTACGGCCAAAGTTCTCCTTCGTATTCTGTAGTGAAAGAAGGGGCAAAACGTTTTCGAATTGGACAGGAGTCCCTTGAAGATGATTCAAGAACTGGTCGACCAGTGGAGGTCATAACGGAAGATATTGTTGCGATTGTGGAAGAGGTGGTATTGAGTGATCGACGTTTAAAGGGCAAGGAAATCTCAGAAATTACTAAGCTTTCTGATACAAGTGATCGTCGAGTCCTGCATGATCATTTAGGTATGCCTAAGGTTAGTGCCAAACCAAAACTAACCAAAATAATATATTTTTTAAGGGATTGAGTTGTTAATAAAGAGATGTAATAAGTGTATTGAAGTAAAGGGGGATTATATTGAAAAATAATAAAAAATTGTTACTCTACTTTGTTTCTTTCATATTCAGGCCGGGAAATTTTGGCGCTGCCCTCGTATTTCTGATGCAAAGTACAAAGTTTCCGAGTCCCAACCTCTGAAACGAGCATTACATAACGTACTTTTAATACCGGAAGAAGACGACTCAAGCAGTGGCTTCTTATCAATCTGACGTAGATGAAGGCAACTTAACTTAAATTAACTTCGAAAAATTCAATTTCACTACGGTAGACGCTTTTGTTGAGGTCGATGATGATACAGAAGAGAAAATAATTGCTCAAATGAACAGCTAGAAAGTAGTGATAAAGAAGAAGAAGACAAAGAACAAGGGCCGCAAGAAACGTATTAACCGATTTTTAGAAAGTAATACAGCAAATTCCTCCTGGTTTCTTGGTTCTTATATTGATAGCTCCTTGAGATGGGACCGGGACATTGACGATGTCTGCAATAAACTAAATAAAACCTTTTTCGCAATATTAACAATTAAAGATTCATTTCTTGAGAAGGCACTAATAGCTTTTTACTACGCGTCAGCTTACTCTTCCATTTCACGCAATATTGTCAACTGGGGACAAGCGAATGATGCCGAGAGAGTGTTTATACAGCAAAAAAGAATACTTAGGCTGATTCTTAAACTTCCTCCGAGGCAATCATGCAAAGAGACATTTCAACGGCTCAAAATATTAACAATGCCTTGTATATACCTATTTAAAATACTTTTGATCACACATAAAAATAAATATTCACATAGGAAGCATACTGATGTCCACAGTTACAATACTCGCAACAGAGAACATCTGCTGAAGCCAAAACTCAACCATATGTTTTATAAAAAATCACTAAGTTACGCGGGACCATATTATTATAATTTGCTGCCTCCAAGCTTAAAAAATTTATCTATAAATCAATTTAAAAAACACATCAAGAGGCTCCTGACGGCCAATGCTTTCTACAGCCTGAAAGAATTTGAAGCGTACCTGAGAGCATCGTAAATAACGTCAAAAGTTTACCGAGATTTTTCTAATGTATACTCTCTTTTATTTTAAATTACATTAACTTGTCATGTTTGTTATATAAATATATACTCGTATTCGTTCTACACATTACTTAAGATTATGATATACATTGTTTTTACAATGAAACTTGTAATTTATTATTTGTATTTATTGACGAAACATCCATTGTATCACCTGGTTTTGTGAATAATCTATCTATCTATCTATTTATCTATCTTCTTATCTTCTAACCAGAAGCAGACACGAATAACTTTTTTTACGAAACACTTCTTGATTTCACTTTTGATGAGCACTTTAATAGGGGCCTTCACCTTTTCTCAGAAACCACTGATTTTAGAAAAAAAAGTTATAAAGTATAAAGTTTTATGGCTTAAATTAAATTTTAAAAATATTTATTTCTTACATATACAGGGTGTCCGATAAGTGATGGGCAGAGATTAGTTTTAAAATTCTAAATGGAACACCCTATATATTTTGATATTTTTAGAATCCTTGCCAAAAATAAAGACAAGTATTATAGAAACTACTTCCTCGAATTTTGTGCAGATTAGACAGAAATTAAGGATAATACATTTTTTATATGGAAAATTATGTTCTTACTGAATATGGTCTTCGACTGCTGGCAGTAATGGCTTATCAAACTTATCAAACTTTGCATAAATTTTTCGAAATAGCTTCTTCTTTGGAATCTGAATTCGATAAAAAACATTCAAGCAGATCTGTTTTTTCTTGCACCGTATACATTTTTAACTTAACTCATAATAATATTGCTTGATTAAAATCAATATGCCAAACTCTGACTCTTAATTATAACGTCACTTAAAACAATTATAAGCACTTATTTGGTTACCATAGAATAAAAGGGTAACTTTCATAATAATATTATATTATTAATATTAATATTATAAAAATATATTATAAATAAGAGAAAATTGAGAAAAAATATCAAAAAACATGACCGTTGAAATTTTAAAAAAATGTCTTTTAAGACACCTTGTATAATTTTAAAACACCTAGTCATTGCAGATGGCTAGAAGGAAGTCTTCTAAAAATTTCTCTTAAAATTTGATCATGTAGTCATTACTGCCAGCCGCAGAAGAACATAATTTCGCATAAAGAAATATATAATCTCAATTTATATTTAAACTGCACAAAATTAGAATAAGTAGTTTCTATAAAAGTTACCTTTATTTTTGGCAAGGATTCTAAAAATATCTAAATACATACGGTGTTTCATTTAAAGTTTTAAAATTAATGTCGGTCCAGCACTTATCGGACATCCTATATATATAAAAACTAAATGACTTTAAAATCTGATTTAAACCATAAAACTTTTTTATAAACTTTTTTTTTCTAATATCAGTGGTTCCTGAGAAAAGGTACAAGCCCCTAATGAAGTGCCCACCCTGTACATACTTACCACACAAAATACATAGATATTATATGTATTTTAAAATTATGTGTTTTCTTTACAAAACAAATAAAAATGTAGCATGATCAACAATGAAAATCTAAGCATATGTTTTAAATTCTGTTCAAACCAAGATTAAGTGTAGATAAAATAATAATAAATAAAAAATAATAAAATATAAAATTATAAAATATTTTTTACTATTACTATTGTGTCAAAATGCATCACTGTAAAATAAAATCTGTGATTTGTCATGTGTTATTATCGTAGTTCAATAAGCTAAACGTAGTTCCTCAGCATAATTCAGAGAACTTTTTTTTTATTTTGACACCCTGTATCTCGCATACACGAGAGAAATGACATCGCACGAAATTAAATTAAGCCGACGTGTTGCAACAACCTTTAAGCGTGCGAGAATTATATGCATTAATTTAACTATATGTGTGTCGGATAGGGATTTTTTTTCTTAAATATGCACCGCACGACCTACTTTATCCCGGTCGTTACGTCATTCAAATGTGCAACGTGGGAGCCAAGTTGACAGGGACACGCGTTTAGCTTTGCGGCGAATGGCAAATCTAGGATTGTTTAAAAACTACCCAAATCAATACTTATTTGGAACTTTTTTTTTGTTTCAATTATTGAATATATTCGAGCCTTTCATATTTCGGGATTTTCTTAAACTAGTCCTGCCATCTGGCGTCTAAAGTTTTTATAGGGAAGTTTGACATTTTGAGGTTAGGGTTACTCGGTTAGGTTTTGGCGAAAGAGTGTTATTTGTGGTTTTTGTGATAAATTAAAAAATCGTGCCGGTTAAAAATGGAACTTAATCCGGAGTATTTTCATGAAATAATTTTTTACAACTTTAGATGTGGACTAACTCAACAACAATGGATCGATGGACTTAATTCGAGTTTTGGAATTAAAGCACCATCTAGGACTACTGTTATCGCGGCAAAGTAGTAACAATTATTACAAAAAGGGATATATGTTTTATTAAATCTATCATGTACCATTTGCGGTATATATTTCAGGATAAGTACTCCTAAAACTTTTGGTAGGCAGTTTTTTGAAAATAATTTGAATTATGTAGTCTTGTATATAAATCAATATTTGGAGGTCTAAAAAAAGTAAATTGATTCAAATTCACATTAAATTTGCATATTAGCCCCAAGTAATCTTAGTGCGTTTTTGAGAAATATATCCAACAAAAAAATTATCAAAATCCGACCGTAAACAAAGATTTTACAAGGATATACAACCTTAAGTGGGGAGCGAACGATATTTCGAACATCGCGTTCCTAAGCACTCCTGAATAAGGATTCGTTGAAAATTAAAAAAATCGAACCATAAACAAAGTGGGACACACTTTTATATACGCATTTCTGTTAAGTTGGAGCTTAGATAAATAAACAAAATATAATTAATAAAGTTAAGTGTATTTTTACTTTAGAGTAGAATTATAATAATCTATAAAAACAAAATTATTTCAGAGAGGTGACCTTGATGTCCTGTTACTGCAATCCACCTATTGAACATGGACGGGATACGACGATAGGTAGAAGAATCAACCGGTAGTCTCATATTGTAATTGAAGTACAACGCCAAGGTCACCACGGATATTCTGGGAAAACTTACCATAGCCAGATATCGATCGATTAGCAAGAATTGATTCAACAACTTTGTTTGAAAATGTCCTCGATTGTTATTCTAATTTATCAGAACTACACTTCCCACCAAATTATCAATGAAATATATTTATAAAAGTAACAACGGTTTTGATGCCAGCACCTCAATCAGATCAACATCTCATAAATATGGGCCAGTTATTCGCGACTCTCGCAGGCTATGAAGTCATACCACGTCGATGACGTAACGAATACCAGGTATCACAATCGACTACATAGAAAATAGAAGTCGAACAGGATTATCGGAAATCCCACACCATGCGACACCGGTTTCTGTGTTGACGCCAAAGAAAATAAAGCACGCAGTATTTTCTTCGGTGACAGTATCCAATATCGCTACTCCAAATGGCTGGCAAAAAAAATCTCACCTCTTGCCACGTCCTTTTAGTAAATTAAACATAGCAGGCACGCCGTTTTGGAAACGATCATATCATGTACAGGACGCGAAAATATAAATTAATTATACAATGAAGTTTAAATTAATAACGTTGGAACATTTTTCTTAGACCGTCCGATTCTGCAATCAAAAATATAAAACCAAAATTGAATCTGTCAAATTTTAAAATACCTTTCAAATATACAAGTTGTCCCGAAATTAGAAGTAAATATTTTAACCACGTAGTCTGTGACCCAAAATAGTTTTAACGTACAGAGTGTGTTTTATTTTAGTCAGAATGGCTTGTAATAGTGATAATGTTCGAATTGGCGGTGTCACAGTGACATCAGACATCGGACTTTCTAGACTCTTTAAACAACCCATCTGAGAATGTTGAAGCTAAGAGTGACAATAATAAAAGTGATACAGACAATGAAAGTGAACAGTCTGAACATGATACAGCCTTAGAAATCCATCTAAGTGACGCAGATTACATAAGCAACGAAGTTGAATCAGCATCTGATGAAGAATCGTCAGAAAATTATTATTACGGACGCAACAGATACAAGTGGGCTAAAAATCCTCCCGCACCATCAAGAGTTCGCACCCTCCAGGTCTTTGTGGAGCTGCCTTACAATCAAAACCATCTAGTCCAATTGAATCGTGGTAACTATTGATAACCCCTAATATATTAACCAGCATGTTAGGGTATACAAATGAAAAAATTACCTACCTACCTAAGTGCACATTTGCTGATCATGTAAGCGAAGCTGAACTCAAGGCCTTTTTGGGTATTTCATATCTCTCTGGTTTATTCAAATCTAATCACGAGGATGTAGAATCACTATTTTCAACAAGTTACTTCCAAATATGTCACAATCGATGAGATGTTGGTTGGATTTAGGGGCAGATGCCGTTTTAGGATGTATATGAAAGCCAAACCAGTCAAGTACGGCACCAAGATTATATGTCTGTGATTTCAAGACACATTATTTGGTAAATGCTTTCGTGTATACGGGCAAAACCAATGAACCAAATCCTCTCAAGCTGTCCATAGCTACCAGATCAGTACTCACTTTAGTGAATCCAATTGCTAATAGTAACAGAAATGTCACTGGTGATAACTGGTTCACTAGAGTTGGTTAGTGAACTAAAGAAACTTGCACTTACATATGTGGGAAATTCCTCCACAATTTCAACCC
Organism: Cylas formicarius; assembly: GCF_029955315.1. Taxonomy (NCBI): domain Eukaryota; kingdom Metazoa; phylum Arthropoda; class Insecta; order Coleoptera; family Brentidae; genus Cylas; species Cylas formicarius. The sequence goes on along the minus strand of NW_026844214.1, from coordinate 1,411,281 downwards.
AATAAAAACTACGAAGTTGAAAAGTGCCTTTTTGGTTTTACTCGAGACAACACAGTAGTATTATATGTCCCTGAAAAAAATCAAAGTGTGACCATGTTGTCCACCATGCACCACGACAACTCTGTTGATCAGGAAACTAAAAAACCCGAGATAATAATGTTCTACAATGAGATGAAAGGAGGCGTTGATGCTCTTAACCGAAAATCTGCCCTTTATCGATTTGGTACACTATGATGGATATTGCTATCGTAAATAGTCATATCATTTTTCACGCAGCTAATCCTGAATGAGTCTTATCAATGAGCATTTGAAAATAAGATTTGCTATGCCCAATTTGTCCCGAGAACTTCGCTGAATAATCTCGAAAGCATTAGGATCTGAAAGTACTCGTGATGATCAGCCTAGACGAGAAGGTCCTGTTGTAATTCGTAGATGCTACTTGTGTCCCGGGGGTAAAGATACCAAACATTCCACCATTTGCTCAGAATGTCATAGGACAATCTGCAAAACTCATTCACTACAACAAGTCGCCCATACTTCATGCCAAGAATAGGTAAGCACTATATAAAAAATCAATTTCTATAGCAATCATATTTTCAAAAATTATGTCCTTTTTTTGCTTAAGATTATAATATCTTTTTCTTTTGTTACAGGTGAAGATAGTATTATGAGAATCCTATTTCCAGAGAATAGACTTTTTGTTCCAAAATTTTGTAATATTTTTTTGTTCTAATGAACTTTTGTTTTTGTTTATATAAAAATGAAGGTGTTGCTTATTTATGTTCTAACATTTTTATTTTTTTGAAATATAAGTGTCTTTTTCTAAATATGTATGTTAACTTGAGAGATGGCGTAAGGGTTTCAACCCTATACGGAATAAAACTCTCCCCAAAAACCAAAACACTGTTCTATTTGACCACCTATTACAACATTGCCTTTCGGCTCTTCGGTCTATATCGTACTGCCGTTCGTTTTTGCGTAGCCGGAACAGCATGCCGCTGGTCCATCCTGACTCAGCCATACGTGACTCTTGGCGGCCATAGAAAACATATCGCTAACATGTATCTTCTATATACTCATACATTCGTCAAAAATAAATCAGAAATTACATTTAAATAATTGCCACAGCCAATTAAAAATTGGGGGGGTCCTTTGTGCACGAAATTTTATTTAAAAATATGTACGTGTTTCGAAAATATTTACAAAAAATCGCCATCACCTCTTCAAATTTAAAACCCTGTATGTTAAAAACTAAAACGTTTATATGAACTTTTATGCTTGTTTTGGGTCACAGAATAGGTCTAATTTCAGGACACATATAACAGCACATCAATGAACATAATTTTATTAAATTAATAATTCAATGTTTTCACCGATGTGACGTCATCTAAAGTTAGATAGACAGAAAAATTTTCTGCCACGTGATTACTGTAGCTGAAGCCAAGGTAACTTTAGTTGAAGTTTCTTAACTAAACGAATCAGAATTTTGCTAGTATCGCTTATCTTTATATGTCACATTTATCAATATATCTGACAAACATGATTTACAATTTTGGTGCAACATTCAAACAATATTGCTGATAAAAATGCAAAGTGGGAGTAAAAGCGATTTTGTTTGGAATTGGCATTTAACGAAGACGTTAAAGTTTTGAGACGAACTTGCAAAAAATTACCAAAAACCGAGCAAAAAACGTTCATACTAAGCTATATACGGATTTGTCGATTTGTATGAACTCTCAGGAAGATTATAGAAACCTTACATGTCCAAAGAGATGCCTTCTGCTGCTATTTAACACAAAAAACGTTCAATTTGAAACTTATGGAAACTTTACTATCAATTATTTCACATCTTATACACAAGGTGTTGAATCAACATTAAAATTTGTCAATCAAGATTTAAACATTTTTAGAGCAAACAAACTAAATTTAAAGCTATCACACCACTTAATAACGTTGTATTTTCAATATGAAAAGTTCAATTTGATACATTTAATAACAATTGAAGTGTTAACCGACAATCTCTGTTCAGATTTTTGTTTAAATATACATGCGTACCAACATTTACCCCCCCCCCCCCCCAACCCACCCACAAACTACAAAAGTCACTTTTCTATTTGGACACATTTATTAATTCAAACAAAGACCTTTACCATTACTATACAGAATCACAAATCTCAAAAATTGTTACTCTTGTTTTAAGTCGATAAGTGTTATCGATTGTTTATTCTTTGCTCGAATTTTACCTGTAAATGTGATTTTACCTAACAGGACTGAAATTTGAAAACGTCATTGTCACAACCCGTTAAAAATGATCGCGATATGCACTTTTGCTACCGAAGAGCAAATGGAAATGGAGATCAAGCACGACGGCTTTAGAACGAAGCTTATCCGAATAGGAACGTTCCATCTGCTAAGACATTCATCAACATACACATAACACTTGGTCATTCAAACCTGATAACAAGAATAAAGGGAGACCAAGGTATAAAAGAACCGCTGCAAAAGAATACTTCAAAAAGTGGAGGCCGATCAGTCAAGGAGTACGAGAAAATTTGTTGCTCAGGAAAAAACTGCTTGCTCTACAGTTTGGAAAGTTTTGTATGAAAATAATCTTCGGCCCTTTCATGTCTATGAGGGTGATGAGCAATTGAGAGTAGTTTTATGCAACCACAAGTCGATTTGTGGCCAAACGATAACACTTATCGACTCCAAAACAAGAGTAACAGTTTTTGATCATTTGCGATTCTGCTTAAGGTAATCTGTTCTATTTTGTAAATCAGTCTAAATAAATAAAATACAGGGAAAATAAAAAAAAATCTAGTGACAGATTTCTGGAACAACACGTAACGTTTGTGTCTGGTGAAACGGTTAGCGGAACAATTGAATTGAGAAAAATACAGACGGGTCAGTTGCTAACGATGTTGACCAAAAGATTTGTTTCTTAATGGAAGGGTGGACAGTTTAAAGATGATATCGTAATGTTCAGATAAATTGAAATAATAATTGACAATAATTTACGAATAAAAAAAAACAGAATAAATCCCTAAGAAAATAGAAATAACAACGCTGCAATTAATAGTCGTAATAAGCAATCGACATTAAAAAGAAATAGACAAATACTACTTGCATACTTACAACGGACGTGTTTATTAACCGGAACATACTTGACATTATTTGTCTGATCGGCTGTTTGACGGATCACTTTGCTGCGGTTACAACCACGTATTTTGCGCAACATTGCTCATTCGATACAGAAAAAATATTATAATATACCGGGACGCTCAAAACAAGCAGCAGACGATACTCTCGCGGAATAATGAAAAACACTGGAAACGTGAAAAATATCGACGGCCAGTCAGTCAATAATATTACAAATTAAAGACAATGAAACAATGGGAATTTAATATGGCGGTGGGCGATGTAATGGCTACCGTTTCGTGTATCCCGAGCTCAAAGTTCCTTTTGTTTAATTGCATCGCTGTAATTATCCTACGCCAAGGTTTGAACGGTATATATGCAATTTACAATATTTCTCCTAATTATCGTTTCAAACAAACAAGACATTATCGGATCGCAAGATAATTCAATCGAGCACGACTCGTTTATTTCAAAATATTGTTATAATGAAAACGCGTACTGGCCGGCGATATCGTGTCATAAATTATTTATATAAGAGTCTGAGCGCATGTGGAATTTGTGACGGGAGCAAAACAAAACAAAAAAAAAAACATTTTTTTACATTACTTCAAAATTACGCTAACTACTGGTTTATAAAAAAGGATTAATAATGCATAATGGAAAAAAATATAACACAGAGAGCTAAATTGCATATATTGATTCATTAATGGCCAAAAAGCGTTGGCACATATTAAGTGATTTTAACCCATATTATCCCAAGCATAAAAAAACTTTTTTGCTTTGAAATTATTTATTTTGTTGCACTTACACTACATGTGTCAAAAAATAAAATAAAAACTCGAAACGTACAAAAAAATACTAGATTTCTACGGTTTGATGTCCTTTAGTAGTGATAATAATAAAATTTCTAAATGGATGTGCAAAAATATTTCCTGGATGTGACAAAAAAAATCATAGAATAGGTTTACGAAATGGGTTAATAATAAAAGCCAATAAATAAATCGATAGACTTTTCAAGTTTCCTACAAACTATATCTAATAAATGATCCCTACATTATAAATATCATTAATTCTTCTAGCAGGGTTATTTGGCATACATGCCTAAAAATTCGTGTAATTTAATTATGTGATTAAAAATGTAATTAATCAAAGACCATTCAATTATTATTTGGTGAAAAAGAACCTCATTTTAAATCTTGTAAGTATTTTAAAATATTAATTAGGTACCTTATGCTATGTACGCAGCGGGAATTCAGTGTTTTTGGACGAGACTTGAATATTTAGTTAAAGAACGTCTAGAAAAAGTTGGCAAGACGATACTCTACAAAACAGTTCATCAAATTTCATTCAAATTTATCGAAAGACCAGCGGTATGGATGTTAGTCAAACAACACTCGTGAGAAAAACTGCACAAGTAGTTAGTAAGCACGTTTCTTTTAATATGAAATTATTTTAAAATATGTCTTCCGTCTTATCATTGCCTTATCATTGAATTCGATAGAGGATGGTTGGATCAGATTTTAAACTGCATCCACCACCACCATCCATCGATTCCGTCACATCTGATGCCATACTGCACACACTGCATAGGTGCCTATGGTTTTAAAAAAATACCCGTATCGAGCACTTTTCAATCTGTGATCAAAAAAGGCGGAAATGTAGGGCATTTTTTATTTATTCTATGTTAAATTTTATGTAAATTTTATCGAACTCCTTTGGATTTTTGTTTTATGAGGCAGATTAAAAGATGTTATATTAAAAAAGGACATCGAAATGCGGTTTTAACCGTTAACTGCTTCTGAAAAATCGAGTTTGTGACATGTACGCCGATTTTGCTCCATCGAGTTCAGATATAGAGGTTTAATGTTAAACCACTCCAATTACGACCACCACATGTATTTTGATAAATCGTTTTACTATGAATATTAAGTTTTGTTTATAATTACGCACTGTTTAGAATACAAATGTACGTCTTAATGTGTTAAACAAAATATCTGATCCTCTAATTTCGCGTAGTTTCAAGAGTATTTCGGTCTATGTATCTAATATACATTGTATTGCATTATTCTACAATTTGGTTACTAAAGTAATTAATTAATTAATAAAGAGGTTTTACTGCAGTACTACAATCGCCTGTGGAAGCTTCTTTGAAAAAGTGACGTCCAGATATTTAAATGGTTGTCGCTTTCACCGTCACTTGATAGGGATCACCGCAAACTATGTTTTTAATGGAAGAAAATGTATACTTTATTGCATTGAATTGACGACAAATTAAAAAAAAATAACGCAAAAATAGGTACACAACTTAAAATTTATGGACACTTAAAGAAAAACTGGTTTCATATTACGACTTAAAACTTAGTATTGACCTGCGCAACCCAACACTAAAATAAATTAATATTTATAAAAATTGCGGCCCTACTTATTTAAAAACACGGCTTGAAACTAACCAGGTTGGTAGAAAAATATTAAAGGTTATTAATTTTTCCTCGGTATTTTCGCATATTCAAAATTTTAAATAATATCTATGCAACTAACAACCAAAAATCAAAAATATAGGACTGGTTTACTGAAAATTAAAATAAAATTATAATGTCTTGTTAACTTGTATACAGGTAATTACGTACTTAGGATCGAGAGTCATCGCCAAAATTAGTCTATGTTAACTAAACAGCTAAACATTCCGCAATCTATATTGTTTTGTTTGCTGTTCCATTAGAATGAGAATTCAAGGTATCCGTCATTATTATCTTGAAGCATTGGAGTGCGCAGTCAGATTTGTACTTTTAAGAGAAGGAAATCTTTAATAAACAACGTACCTGCTTGTCATATCAAAAAAGAGTTAAAAGCCATTTTTCGATTTTGGGGGTGTTTGGGATGAGAGTATCTGTACTTGTTGGCTTATGACAAATGTAGAAAAGGAGAGGTAATTATTTGATTTTTTGTACCAGAAAGTCAAGATACTTGATATATCCGTTTCGTTTTTTTTTTTCATGGCAAAATAATAAAATAATCATTAACAAGGTAAAAAAACATACATTTAAAAAATCAGGAAAAAGTTATGTAATAAAATTCCTTTTCAGTAGAAAAAGGTTATTATAAAAGACAAATAATACATCACATTCAAAAATAGTCAAATAAAAATTTTGACTAATACAATTCATTTGTGCGGTATCACGTATCACAAAAATATTAGTAATTTATTTTTGACATTGTATACTTTTTTTAGTTGCCGTTTTTCAATTATTTCGTTTACTTTCTTTTGTTAATGTATTTAACTTTATTAAGTTATTTATTGCTTCGAGGATTACAGAATAAATTAAAAAAAAAAAATTTTAAAAGCAATTGTTTTGTTGTTTTCCGTTATTTTTAGTTATTAAGCGGGTGGCGGTTTTTATTTGTATCATATTGTTTGTTTAATTTTTCTTATTTATTGTAATAATTGAATCCTAAAACGTATTAGCGTTTCCCCTATTTGTCCGTTTTTCTTTCGTCGATAATAATTACTTTTTGTTGTCTGTATAAGTCGGTTTAAGTGATGTTCGAATATTTTTGAAAAGTTCGTTTTTTCCTGACCGTATAAGACCATCTTTTTCCCTCTTTCAAAATCGCTGTTTAGTTTTTCTAATATTCAACGTTTATTATATAATCGCAATAACGGGACACGTGTTTATAGATATATTACGATATAATGGCTTCTAATAATACATGAATTTCTCTATTGTATTTCTACTTATAGACCAACCTGTTCATGTGTTACGTCATAGTGTAAGTGCTTTGAATATCAAAATTTCAGATAAAGTCCAGATTACGCTGGGTCTTCTTAAGTGGGCAGTATTTTTATAATAATAATTTATTCGAAAAATGTACCGACATCGTTTACATTATTTATTTACGTTTTAGATGTTTATACCACGACGATAAGAGCACCTTTTCGCAGTATATAGTCGTCACACTGAATTCCCAGAAAATCTGCATATTCACGATGCCCGAACGCGATTTAAATTTCGTGTACAATGTTCCCACGTATATACGCAAGAGTTACGTTCGGATAATGATAAAGTCATATGTTATGGGATGAATTTTGTTCGCGAGAGTTTTTCCGACACTGACAAAACAACTTTATGCTTAGTTACGAGTTATTTTCATTCGAATATATTCGTAAAGCTGCTGGACGTCGCATTACAGAGGATTTCCCATAAAAAAAAAACAGCAACGAAAGAAAACACGAATATGTACCAAAAATAAACACTCAGTTTTTATCCATCAAATATTCGTGTCGATCACTTGCAAACTCAGCATGAGCAATTGCTGGAAACAAAAGCCTGTAGCATCAAAAGTGAAGCAACTTTCACGCGGAAATCGGTTATTTAACTATATATATATGGTAAAAGTATCTTCAAACTTTTTAAAGAACAATGTTCGATTTCACTTAAATACAATCGAAAAATAGAGTTAAAAAATTGCTAACCTTAACTCATTTTCTTAATAGTTAATATTCTAACAATTGTTGAGCTGTATATCTATAGTACGAAATACGAAAAACAACCCCACAAAAATACACTATCTTTTCCATTGTTGGCATGCTTATATAATAATATTTTTTTCCAGTCTTTTATATTTCTTTGGGAAATTTGCGGGGCCTTTCTCATTTTGTATTTTTGCAGTTAAACTGCTTGGAAATAATAATATTTACTAAATAACCATTCAATATCAGAAGTGACTATTACTTGATGAACATCCATTTAACAATTGTTTCGACAACACCGTGTGTTTATCAAATGTAATATTTACAAACTACCTGCTACAATATACACGGAATAATTTAAATTTAATAATGGAGAGGTATTTAAATCTAGTTGATATATAATATATATGATTTCGTGAAAATCTGAACTTTTATTTCTAATTTATTTTGTCAAATGGATTTTCATAAAATAAAAGCCACCTCAGTTCAATTTTTGCTATTTCAAATTCCTTCTACGTTGCCGAATATGTTCCCAAAACATTTGGTTTTTTTAACAAATTTCTAGAAAATAAGGTTTTTCCCAAGTTTATTAAATTAAAAAAAAAAGAAGTCCCGCTGCAAGGAAATCCCAGGTCCAAGGCCTGACGAAATAGATAAAGGAAGAACGAAGACACAGTAAACATTTTGAATTGTCTTATAGACTTAATCCCATAGAATTTGGCACAATTTGACTATAGAGTTCGAACAGACTATTCCTCTATCATTCACAAAAGGATCTTAGACAAAAACTAAAGTTAGACAAATTAATTTCTTATACAAAAATATCTAACAGCAAGCCAGTTATTACAAACTATACCGACCACCAATTTTGCAACAGGTTCATAAACTTAACAGACACAACATTTTCTAAAAAAGAAGATGAATTTCTAGAAAAAGGTTTCAACTTTAACTTACAGCACTCGTACATTAATAGAGAATTAAACTGTTTAGGTATCGATTGTGAATTAGCATTTAAGGATATTAACGATTCTAATTTAAACAAATATGCATTAACACTCTAAATTAATAGATATCGACAAACACCAAGAAATGTCTCAAATGTTAGTAGTAAAATCTATCAAAAACAAAGCTTCTGAAAATAACATAATATTTACACGTACAGATAAATGGAAGACAGTCATAGCTATCGATTTCCCAGAATATATTTCAAAAATCAACAATTTTCTTAAACCAGAACTTTTCCAATGTATCAAACACGATCCTACCGACTTATATCAAACACAAATCAAGGAAGTAATTACTAACTCTACACTATTTAGTGACAAAGACAAATATTTTTTTACAATTATGAATCAACAACGACCGAAATTATATTCTTTAGTCAAATTACATAAACAAGATATGCATATTAGACCAGTCGTGTCTTATGTAGCGGATCTAGCAGTTAACCTCTCAACAAAATTAGTAAATATTTTAAAGTGCCACACAAATTTTAAACCAAAATTTGCAATAAAAAATTCTTTTGAATTAATCAACAAAATTAAAGATATCAAAATCCGCAACACGTCTTTTGATGTACAAAACTTATTTTCCAGTATTCCACCTACGGATGTGACATTTATTAGATTGCTTAATAGTATATTTACAACAAAATTATTTTGAATAATAATGCACAGATTTATATCTCTAAGGAAGTTTGATTATGGGAAACCCACTTAGTCCTTCGTTAGCCGAGATTTTGATGGATAATTTGCAAATATCATGCTAGAACATCCTTTAAGTAAAAGTTTTCTATGGTGGTATAGATACGTGGATGATGCCTTTGCTTGCTTTGTTGGAACGGACAGAAAAGGGAATTCTTTTCTAAATTACAATAACTCATTACATAATCGTATAAAATTCACTATCAAGATTGAACAGGATAACTCTATTTATTTTTTAGACTTAACTATTACGAACACGCAAAACAAATTAGATTTTTCCCTTTACCATAACCCTTCACACGCGGACACAGTCATACATAACAGCTCAAATCACCCATATACACACAAAATGGCTGCATTTCACTCTTTTATACACAGACTTCTTAATACGCCACTCTCAACAGAAAATTACAACAAAGAATTTAACATCATTAAACAAATTGCACTGAACAACGGCTACAATACGTCCATTATCGATAAAATTATAAATAAAAAACAAATCCGCACAACAGTAAACTCTATTTATCCGAAGTGAAAAAGTTTCGAAACATTTGTCACAAGTGGTTTAAAAATAGCTTTCAGAACTAACAACACAATAAATATAGATACTTTATATCTTGTTTGGACTTTATTTGGACAATTTTGTGATTGATAGTAAATCTTAATGTATTATAAGTAATGATGATTTTGCCATAGGATGTAAAGACTAAATGTTCTTTCAAAATTTACACCGAACAACATACTATCAAACTAAAACTACAACTAACTAAATAACTGTGGTGGCATTAGCAAAACTCACACCCCGTCTAACTTGAAAAGCCCGTTAATATAGATATTTAAGAGTACAGGGCCAAGTGCAGTTCCTTGAGGCACTCCATATTTTATAAATTGGAATTCGCTGGTAACATTTTGAATTTAAACACATTGTTTTCGATTATTTAAGTAACTTTGTAATAACTGGTATGGAATTCCTCTAAAGACACTATCGGACAGACAATGCTTTAGACAGGGTACTAAATATGGCCAATGATGGAGCTTTTTGTCAATACATTAGTTTATTTTAGCGACTAATTCAGCTACTGCATCCTTTTTATTTACTTCTACGAGAATATGAGCTATAAAGTTTAGAGAACCTAAATTTACCTTTATAATAAATCACCTTTACTCGCATCACATACATGTTTTGCGTTCGGTTTAATTTTAAATACGTTAATATTCGAATTTATAATGAAAGTTGCTTTACTTTTGTCCGATAGTGTATATCGCTACCAAAAAAATTAAAACTAAATTTTTTGGTGGTGAAAAAGTCATGACAAGGTCATAATACTTTTGCAATTTTCTCGCTCTCTCCGCAGTTCTTTAAAGTTTGTTATTTCGTTATTAATTAATTATTATTGGCATTTTCCAAACATTAATAAGTAATTTATTAAAACGGTGATAACCCCACAACGTGAATAAATCAACGTAATATATTTCAAAAGAAAATTAATAGACGTTATTGTTAAATGTCTATCGACGCAGTAAGAATCTCCATAGTACGTAATTTATTGCTCCGCATACATTGGTTGAGTATTTCGTGTAATTGATTTCGGCGCGTTAATTTATTTGAGAGTTACAAAAGAGAAATTATCCGCGCAAAAAATAATAATAATTGAACTTCGTATTTGTGCCAGTTTCTTGATATGTATTTGATATCACGAGGGCCGCTTTACAAGTAGGTGAAAAAATAACCTAATGCACATTGTCAGGGTTAAGTACCAGATACAACGCAAAAATGATAAATTCGAGATAAGGTTTGAAGATATGCTGGATTATGCGATATCGAGTACGGTTAATTCTGAGCATCAAGGAGGCCCTGGGGAGGAAATTCAAGCGTTACAGCAAAGTGAGTAAGTAAAATGGTTTATATAATACAACAATTATCCATCATGAGTAGCCCAGAGAAATTACTGACATTACGATATCCGGATCACGTTTTTCTTAATCGTAAACTTAAATTAAAGTCAAACTCATAATAATAACTAATAATTTTAATCTAATATCGTCATTATACGAATTTTCCCGGATGTTTTGTGTCTCTTCATTTTAATAACAATAATAATAATAATGTCTTTATTTTCGAACATAAATTTTACAAATGAAAAGCGAGAAGTACGTAAACAAATGTTCAAAAAATGGCGGATGACAAACTCACAGGGATAACTCTCTCATCCACTTAACCAAGTAGAAAATTAATTAACTTATAAACTTGACCTAGGTCAAGAACTGTACCTATAATAATAAAAAAAATGAAAAAAAAAACAAAGTGACATAAGCAAGTAATTCAGAAAAACTTATATAAATAAATAAATAAATAAAAAGCCCTATATTTTGAAGAAAAAAAACTACGTATGCGTTGCCCAATATCATTTTTTTATATTTTTGTTTAAAATGGGATACAGACAATGCCTGGAATGCGTCTGGGAGTGAGTTAAAAAATCGGGCAATGTTAAAGGTAAAACTACGCTCAAACATTGCCGTCCTATGAAATGGGACCTCCTAAACCTAACCCTACCTAAACCTAAACCTGATTTTTGAATTATGCACATGTGTTCTGAATACAATGCGTCTGTATAAGTACGTGGGGCATTTGAAGTTTATAATTTTATAAAAAAAGCAAGCAGAATGTAATTCTCTCCTCCTCTCCATGCCAAGCCACCCTGTTTCAAAGAGTTTGTGTGAAATTGGCCGGTACTTCTTTATTCCATGAATTTTGAATTAACTGAATTTTTCTGTTATCACAACTGTTTAAAAAATTTGTGTAAATAACATCACAGTAATTGAATAATTACAGTGCGCAAAGTAAAGTCTTTACCTTTTTTGGCATAAAGTGACGATTACTAAATATATGTTTTATTCTGACATAAGCTCTTCGACAACAACTATTTATATGAGCGGTAAATCTAAGAGAACCATCAAATACTAAGCCGAGATTACGCACAGTCTCCTTTACGGGCGACACAGTATCCCCCATTTCAACCCTTATATTGTCCTTTGCACTGTCAATACCTAATTTAAATCCTAATAATAATAAGCAACATTTCTGGGGATTAAGAAGAAAGAAGTGCTTTAAAAACAATTCTTTCAGTGTTGATTGAGATTCGCATTCTGCTTAATTATGAATTGATAGTACTGTCATTTCGGCTCCTGGTAATCTCATTTTCTATTGCCCATAAACGACACACCCTGTATATAAAAACACATCTCCCAAGTGTCCTGGCCCGCGAAATAGTTTTTGAGAAAATATTTGTTTTCTGAAACCACGCAGTACGACGTAGTAAATGACGTCATCGCGTCTAGATTGGATGCGAGATTGATTTGAGTTATCTTTATGAATTACTGTGAGCGTGTGTGAAAGGAAAAATCTAATTTGTTTCGAAGTTTAGTGATAGTTAAGCCCAAAAAGTTTAAAGAGTAATCTAGTTTCGTCTCCCCGGTAAATTTTATCTACAGATGATGTTTATGTGTGATATTTTCTATATTGTTCCAGAAATTTCTGCAAGCAGTGGATTAAGTGGGGTTCCGATAATTAGACCCCATCTAGCAATATAAAATTAGCCATTAAACTCAAAATAATTTTGGTCTAACCAAAACTAATAAACGATCTGTCTCTCAGTGAGAATATTACCTATTATATTATGTCAATCAGTAGTGCAATTGTAGAAAATACATTTTGGACGTCAAAGGAAATTAGGAAGAATTTTAATGTCTTTCACCTCGCTGATTGGTTCAATTACATATCCAGGTTTACAGGTAATATGATAATCAAAATTTCTATAAGTATTGTTGAAAGTTTAACAAAAGAAACCACAGGTATAATTGACATATCCGATGTGTGTAATTTGATTAAAGAATATAATTTTGGAGGTTGAGGAGGATTCACAACTATTGTTAGTATATTTTCCTGTGAAATGATGAATGTGCAATTACGGTTTTGACTTGTTTCTGATATAACTCGGTGGGATCATATTGTATACTTTGGTGTATATTTAAGATTTTTGTCCATAACTGAGATACCCTGTATATAACCGAAAATAAATAGCTTTCGAGAAAATAATTTTCTTGCGGAAGCCAAAATAAACCCAAAAGAAATTTTCATTTTTTTAAAATTCGGTTTCTAAAGTTTAAGTGTCAGTAGGGACCGAAAAATTTTGAGTCGATTTGAGACACCTATGACATTTTTATATTTGACACAGAACACCTCGAATATGTGAAAACCTAAAATAGAAAAGTTTTTGATGTTTACACGGGCTATATGGCTACTAGTTCCAAACATTCCTCCTAATAGCGTAATTGTAATGGACAATGCAAATAATCACAGTAGACAGTTGACTAAAACCCCTTCCTCATGTGACACAAAAGCAACAATCCAAAACTACATGTATAATAACGCAATTAATTGAGGTTCCACAAAACTTGAACCTAGAAAAGGAATACGTCTGTGATAATTATGCAAAAAATTTAGGGCATACAGTTTTAAGGCCACCTTCCCACTGTATATTTAATCCCATTGAACATGTTTGGCACAAACTGAAATCTGCCATTCGTCGTAACAATGTTTTTCCCCGTCTTAACTCCAATGTCCTCAAACTTATGGAAACCGAAATTTTTAACATCCCTCCACAAAGTTGGGCAAATTCTGTTAAACACATAGAAAAAGCAGAACAATCGTATATCCATATTGCAAATAATATAGAACAGATAATAATTAGAACAGGCGATGATAGCGATAGTGATACGGATATATTATGTGTATAATTTTAAGTAATTTAAGTAGGTAATTAAAATAATTTGTGATTTTGTTTTAGATTTAAACATAAATACATAAATAAATAAATAAATATTGTTTAGTATCTTTCCTAACAAAACCCCAAATAACTAAATTCTAAGCAAAGTACGGATCTGTTCGGCCATATTTCATTCTTACAGCTTGCCCGGGTCTTTCTTTCCTTAATTCGTATCAGTTAGTCACTTTCTTATATCTATGAACAGACTTTACCAGCAATCAAACTCAACACAGATATACTAAATTTAAATCGGCCCGTGATAACGCGACCCACAAAATAAATTCATTCGAAACAGCATTAAATCGGCGGCTTTGTTATTGAAAATTTTATGGTCTATGTGCGCCGGACATAAACTGTGACCAGAGATAACGAACAAAATTTACCGGGAATATGGGGGGAATATAAAAACGAGCGACTGAGAAAACAAGAAATATACACAGATAGATCGCCAAAAGAGCACATCAGGTTACTATTATTCACGTCTAGATTTTTCGATATAATTATTTTTTTATATATAAATTTAGGTTTTTTTGAATTCATTTTATGCGTTACCAACAAAAACAGTGTATATACATGCAAAATGTGATTTTCGTGGTAGTACACAGCAGTGACTTTAACTTTACAACAGTTAGTTGCAAACTTGTCTTTTAATTGTTTACGTTCTTTATCAAATATTTTGGTAAGTTTTGCATAAAGTTCATATTCTCTATATTACTGTTAAGTATTTTATGTGTAGGGTATGTATTTTTTCATGAACAAAGCCAATATATATATAAAATAGAAATAGATTGTTATTTAATTTTGTAGTGTTTTCTTTCGTCCTTTACAATCGGTCCATTCACACCTCCTTCCGTAATAGTTAACAATCATGACCGTCGAACGGAAAAAGAAAAAAAATCCAAACGCCAAACAAAGAATTCGGTGCGAGTAGACTTTTGACAGTTAAATGCGAATTAGTATCGATAACCCACGCGACAAACGTCACGGCACAGCTTTACGAATATAATCCTTTAACTTTATTACACGCGGCCACACTGTTTACCAATAATAACGTCATTGTGGTACGGACCTAACCTGATTAAGAGTTTCGTCGGTCACAGAACACAAAACACGACGCGACGGGTCGGCTTTGGGGGCACGAGGGCCGCGTTTTCCGCACTTTGGACCTGATCCCGGTCCCGCGACCGCATTTCCGACACGACGGTTCCCGGAATCCTTATCCGAACCACCATATGTCCATTATTTTCGCTCGCAATCGTTCGATCCCACGTAAAAACGTGACAATCTCGCAAACGTTCCGCGGTGAACTGCTGCTCACCTGCTGGCGAGGCGAGCGCATGCGCCGCATCGCTTACGTAACCGACTTGAGCCGGTAACCGACGTATCTCGGATATTTCGACGAGACGTCGTACGGGTGAGTCGTGTTTCGAACGTACGACGGCTCCGCGCCGCCACTAGACGGGCAAAAGTCGTAAAAGAAACTTAGGTACTCAGGTAGCCATGGAAACCGAAACAACCGTTGCCTAGGAGACGGAGTTCCTCGATACAAACAAATATCTGTACAATGATTACCTGTCAACGGATATTGTGCGCGCGCATGTACTTGATAATTAAACAGGGTGTTTTCTATTTGAATGTCGACAGTTAAGGGCCGATTCTTGGGGACTTAAGTACAGGTACAGGATGGTAAAGTTTTCAAAAATAAAATATATTTTTTTGATATCTGTAATACCACTTTAGCTAGTTTACAAATCTTGACCAGAATACGACGATCTCTTTCAGTGATTTTACGGGGTCGGCCTGAACTTTTACCACGAACGCTAACACTAGCTGCCTCGCCATATCTTTTATGATATCCCCGACTGTTGATTTGGCAATACTCAAGTCATTTGAAATTTTTTGCATTGATTTACCTCTGCAGTACCGAGATATGATAATTTCTCGCACTTTCTTGTTTGTTGCAACACCACGCGTCATTTTCTATTCAACTATTATACAAACTTGAAAGATACAACCCGAACTGACATCTCATTTCATCTCTTTAATTATTGCATACAGTTACAATATAATAACGAATAAATATTCTTTAAAAAATGAAGATTTTAAACGAAATGCATGATACCATCCTTATCGTTTAAAACGTTAACTCTCCTTAGCTAAGATTGGTAACGATTACAGGCACTTAGCTCGAGTTTTTCGCAATTCCCGGTGTAGATCAACACTCGAACGTTCCAACGGGAACATGTAGCCGATAATTTATGAATGAAAATCTTGGGAGCGTAACTAAACTATTTATAATTCCGTTTGTGCGTACCCATAAACTACGACATCGAGAGATTTATTTAGGGATACTTACATAGACGACCGAACGTCGCGCAAGAACCGTCTTATTTTTAGATCCAAGATGTCATCAATTATTTATTTGTTGTGCGTGCACGCAAGAAAAGCATCCTGCGCGGTATTTATGTAGCGGCCAGTCTATTAGCGTGTTCGGACAAGTTTCCCGGTACAAAAACGCTTTTAATCTTGTGCGAGTCGCTTGGGAATCCGTCTCCACGTCAAAATTTCATTCCGTTTTCTTTTTTCTTGTTAAAGTGCGCAACTTCTTGTAAAGGCCTCGGTAATTATCGATTTGTTGTGCCACAAACTGGAACTTCCGCCAGTTCTTTGTGAATTTTTATCCACTTTAGTGCGTGTACCAATTAATAACCTCTTTTCCAAAAATTAAAAAAGGAAAACTTCGGAAATACAAAGCAAATGCAAAAATCTTCCAAAAAAATTAAGCCGTCAATATCAAACTCAATAAAAAAGGCTTTATTTAAACACTACGCGGACATAAAAAACAAGAATACGATGAATATAGAAAAAAGTTAAATGAAATTATAAAAGATAACAAAAATGACTGTTAGAAAAATATATTTTATAAAAACCCCGGAAACATTTAAAAAGTGATAAACGAGGCAACGCACGAAAAGTTAACTATAACAGATCCGAAACCAACAGACCAAGAAACCAAGAAATTATTTTTCAGATATTTAACGATTATTTTATAAGTATTAGGCAAAAGGATTACAGGCGATAGATAGATAGTCCACTCCCGATCCAGTGGTTATCCGCAATTGCAACACCGATTTATAAAAAGGGTGATAAGCTCGATGTTTCAAATTAACCCCTATCAGCCTAGCGCGTATTATATGTAAAGTTCTTGAACGCCTTGTAGTAAATCAACTGTTAATAATAATAATATGTCTTTATTCATTCATTCATCAACTTGTCGTTTAATTGTTTAGCTTTTATATCAAATATTTTGGTAACTTTTGCATAAAGTTCATATTCTCTACATTGGATTTAAGTATTTGATGTGTAGTTTAAGTATTGTTTTTTAAGTAGAATCAATAAATATAAAATAGAAGTTTAAAAGTTGTTTTAAAATTAATTTTATGTGATTTTAGGTTACAAAATGCCACGGACTTGTAAAAATTCGTCAGATTGTTTTTGCCTACATTTGTGGGGAATAAATACTAAAAACACAGCGACATGTCATGACCGATCTGGTTGAAACAGCTTATAAGCTATATTTTGGATTTTCTATCGATGAGCGAGATAAAGGTTGGTTGCCAAAAGTATGCTGCAATAGCTGCTGAAGAACGTTGAGAGGTTGGCTTGAAGAAAGTCACAAATCCATGCCGTTTTCAATGCCAATGATTTGGAGTGAGCCTCAAAATCATGAGGATTCTAGAAAAAAAAAATAGAGATAAGATTGTTTATCCGAACGTCCTATCTGCAAAGAGACCAATTCCTCGTGATAAAGACATTCCACCTCCAGTTCCACCAGTTAATGAGGAGGCCGAAAATAAAAATATTTCAGGTCTACAATCTCAATCGATATTTCTTTCTGGTAGTACATCTTTATCTTCATACACTTTATCTGGATCTTCATGTTCATCTACAGAACCTCATTTACTTGAACAAGGCGACTTAAATGATCTTGTTAGAGACTTGGGACTTTCAAAAAAAGGATCAGAGTTTCATATTTTCGTACGAGGCAAGAAAGTTTTACAAGTTACTTCTCCAAAGAAGATGATTTGGTATATTGTAATGATGCTGCAGGGCTTCTTCAAGAACTAAGTTTTCCAGAAGATTCTAGTGAATGGAGACTTTTTATTGATGCTTCAAAAATAAGCTTGAAAGCCGTTCTACTTCATAATGGTAATAAAAACCCATCTGTCCCCATTACACAAGCTACAAGCATGAAAGAAAATTACGCAAACCTTGAGGTATTACTTGAGAAAATTAAATGTTCTCAATACCTATGGAATATTTGTGCTGCTTTAAAAGTTGTCGCTATACTCACTGGACTACAAGGAGGATACACAAAATTTTGCTGGCCATCAAGAAAAAGTTTGACTCCTGCACTTAAAAATGTTTCTCATAAACCGTTAGTGCCATGCGAGAAAATTTTTCTGTCACCCCTTCACATAAAGTTGGGACTCATAAAAAACTTTGTGAAAGCTATGAATAAAGACGCTGCAGGTTTGCAATACTTAAAAACAAAATTTCCTCGAATCCGCGAAATTGAACGAAGGAATTTTTGTAGGTCCGCAGATACGTGAGCTCACGAAGTTGAGCAAAGCAGAAAAAAGAGCTTGGGTAGCGTTTGTGGAGGTGTGTCATATTTTCTTGGGAACGCAAAAAGTGACAACTCTCAACAAATCATTCGGGAGCTACTTTCTGCTTATAAAGCTTTAGGATGCGATATGTCACTCAAGATCCATTTTTAGACTCGCATTTAGATTTCTTTCCTGAAAATCTTGGAGCTGTATCAGATGAGCATGGTGAAAAGTTTCATCAGGATATAATGCTAATTGAAAAAATGGTCAGCAGCAATGCTTGCTGATTTCTGTTGGTCAATTCACCGAGAAACTCCAATGGAATCTATGAAGAGGAAGAAAAATACTAAATAATTTGAATTCTATCACTCCATAATGAAATAACTGACAATATTTGTTAGTTTTGTTATTATAATTTAGGATTTTTTACTGTAAAACTCAAGCCGCCACATTTTTTTATTTCCTTATAATAATTCATACTTTAACAATATTGTTTTTTGATGAAATAAATATTAAGTTAAAAACCTACGTGTGGTACTTATTTGTATATCAGATTCCGTGTTTAGAGCATAAAATAAGATGAATTCATGCATGAAAACAAGGAGAGAAAAACAATTTTTTTTTGCAGATCAGTGTTATTTGCGAATCCTTCAATACATGAGGACGTATTGCAGGGAGACTTGAATGGTGAAAAGTGTTCTGTGCTGCATGTTGGCAAGAATAATCCAGGTTTGAACTATTATATCAATGGAAACTTTGTGTCAAGTGTCGATTCTCAGATGGACTTAGGTGATCTTGCGTGGTCGGTACATGTATCAAATATTGCAAAGAAAGCAAACTGCGCGTTATTTTTGTTAAAAAAGACTTTTAAAAATCCTAGTCCTCGCATCGCTTGCAGACTTTTACCACTTACATGCGCCCCATCCTGGAATTTGCTTCCCCAGTATGGAACCCGTGGCAATTGCATGACTGCGATGTTTTGAAAAGAGTGCAACGAGCCGCTACGCGCTGGCCATTTCAACCGCCTCAAAATACTTCTGTCTATCAACATCAACAAATGTATAAGTTTGGGCATGACCAATTTCCATCTGACGTGTCCTTCGTAGTCTTAAGCAATGATGAACGCCTACGTTTTCATCCATTTAAAATAAGAAAGGTATAACATTCTTATGCCAACTGTCAATGTGCATAGTAGGTTCTCCTCTGAACTTAATTCTTTGTAATAGTAATAATATTATTAACAATAATAATAATAATAATAATAATAATAATATTTGAAAACAAGGCCAAGATTTTATATATTATTCAGGCAGAAGGTCTAACAGAACGAGATAAAGTTGATTTAATATTTTATAGTAGCAATTTATTGCAAAAACATTATGCAACCCTCTATAGGTTTCCGTGTCAATAAATGTAGTATATTCAAGTTATTGCAAAAAGATATCTGAAATGCACAGAAACAAAATATCAATCATCAGAAAAGGTTGAAGAGAATGGTGTAGAAGGACCAAATACGAGACAGAAGTTGCAAGCATGTCTAAGAGAGAAAAGAGCCCGGAAGAATAAATACAATACTTGCGACAAGGTAAAGAAGTGTAAAAGATTAAAAATATTTGTAGGATTTGTACGACCATATGACAATCACCAGAAAATGTACATCGATGTATAATTGGATATTTTACAGAAGGGAGCAAAAAAAAACAATTTCTTGACTTCTTGGTCTGTTGGGTTTCCAAAAAACGCGTTTAACAAGTGAAATTTGATAAACAATAGAAGTTTGTAAGTTAATAGAATAAAATATCCCATATTCCATAATAGTCCAATAACACTAAAAAACAACTACAGTACAATAACAACCGCTGAACAAAATTATCCAAATCAAAGACAGAATAAGACACAAATGGCCCAATCATTCGAACCAAATATACAGAGTGAATCACTTAAAATATGAAAGGTTATACTTAGACCAGAATTATAGTGGTTTTACAGCCGACCCCGTAATTACCTGTAACCATTCCAGGGCCGTGCTAGGAATTTATCTAGAAATTCTGGAAACATGTACATTAAAAATTTAGTACAAAGTAACAACTTATCACGTTCCGTGTAACTTCGTCTTCAGATTCTGCATTGGTTTCTAGTAGGGGAACATCTGCTTCATTCCACGGTCTCCACATTTTAAAGTGTTAAAAAAAAAAACATAAACGTTCAAAAAATGTTGAATTGTAAAATTCTAATAAATATTTATCGGTATTCTTATGACGGTCCGTTATCTACTGCGAATATAATCTATAGTCTTCGCAGGGTCAAAGCTCGAGAATTTGGTACATAAATATGTACTTACTGGAAGGATCATATTGCAATTTATATTAAACTTTTAAGAACAACACATATCAATCATCTGATGTTAAAATAAACGCTTCTATTTATGCGAAAATACCCAGCAGTATCAATGCTTAACAAATTTAAGTTTCAGATCAAAATCTCAAGTTTGTACAAGGCAAGACCTACTTAATGCAGAATAGACATCTGTTGGGATGGGTTTTACCACGGTCCTGCGAAGGTCTGCGGTTAAAGTACTGCAAAATACTTAAAACGTCAAAGCAATAAATGCACTATATTTTTGGTCGTACAATAACATCGTTTTCGGTTAAACCACATAACGCGCTTAAAATATATTGAGTGTGCCAACGTATTATTAATTTCGCGTAATTTTTTGCAGATTTAATGAAAACGCGGGTCATTATGGGGACCGAAGGTTGTTGGCCTCTCCCGGTCATACCACCGATGGCATTTCACTCGGAAGAACAGGTATCAGATTTAACGTTAATTGCATCCCGAAAACGAAGCCACTGCGGAGGCTTTAAGTAACTCCAACAACCGCAACGCGGCGAAATTGAGATACAGAATATTTCTTTATTGCAAAAAAATAAAATGAAAATAATAAGAACAGCGTACATTTCGAACCAAGGGGAGTTATCGCGTGCAATATCGAAAAATTGCAGAATAAATTCGAAAAATTGCAAAGGAATTTCGAAGAATTCCAAGAAATTCCGGTGATTGAACTGAGGTGGCTTTAAATAATAACTAAAAGTTCAGATTTTCACGAAATTATATATTTTGACATGACAATTGTTTCGACAACACCGTGTCTTTATCAAATGTTGGAACATTTGATAAAGACCAACACAGGTCCAAAATTTTGTCCAAAATTCGATGATTTTTGGTGGTTTTGGGGTACTTTCAGGAGACGGGAAAAATCAGACTTCAGTGGGCGAGACTAAAATTTTAGGTCCTTTGGTCTTTGAATTACGGGGAATTTTTGAAGTGTGTGTCAATTGGTCTTTCTTCTGCTCCCGTCTGTAAAATACCTAATTAAACACCGATCTAGCATGCGGGAAGCGTCACTTTACAACGTCAGTTTCGTTTCCCACGGATCCGAGCCGCTTCGGACATTTCCGGGATTTTATCATACGGGTTTGGGAGCAATCGGATGTTTTCGGAGATGACACTCATGTCGGTGAATGTATTCGTGTTGTTCTGCAAAAATATACCTAAAAACTAATACTAACGCTACGTGCTATAAGCTACAATTAAAATCTAGTGGACTAGTCGGTAAGTAAAGTGACACTTATAATTTAGGTTTCCCAAAGAAATTTTACATACCGTTCGTATGAACTTTGGCGATTTTTACAGTTTTCATATTTGCCAAGACTAATAGTACCATTTTCAAATATCCACGTCTCATCACTACAAACTAAACAAAATTGAAGGTTAAGACCTGCTTTTTCTTGCTTATACGTTCTTAAAAGTTGTATGATTTTCTTCCAATTACTGATCCACTTAATGATCAATTGTAAAAGTTAAATAAACAACATTACGTTTTAAAACTGAATTTATTCCGTTGTTAATATGACATATCCAATAATACATCTCTCTCTATCTAACGTACACAGATAAAAAGAGACGAGTTGACCAGTGACAATCTTAATCGTTTCACTAAAATATGCTACATTTTCTAAAGTTTTCCCGGTCAAGAAAATCTGAAAATAGAATAATAGAATAATAGAATAATAATATCTAAAGATATTAGAAAAATATATTTTATTTTTGAGCACTTTACTACCATGTATTTTAAAAGTTAAGAACTTAAAGACATAAGTTTTCTTTTTAAAATGGGAAATTAGAAAACACCCTGTATATTCTTGAAAACGTAAAAAATAAGAAAATGTTTGTAATATATAAATAAAAGGTCCAGGAATAATTTTGTGAACGGGATCTTTAGTCTCACGAACAAGTAACGCACTGTCGCGAAAACTGCAAGTTTATATCTATAAAAATAAACGGAGATACAAAATCGTACCGTGCGTTGAATTTATCATGACAACATTTTGATTGGCTTTAACTTTTTCGTAGGTTCGTAGGTAAACAAAAAAACAAAATGTAGGGTTAGTAGCCAAGTTTCATTCAAAGTCACGTATAAAAAAGACACTATCAATTTCTTGCCATATAAGCCTATATCATATTTTTTTAATGGAACACCCTGTATAATAATAATAATATTAATAATACTAATAATATCTCTATTATCCCATATATTTAGAAAACAATCAGTGTATTATGGATTTCGTCAGTAGATCATGCAAATGAGGCAGAAAATGACATAAAAAAAATTATATAATAAAAATATGTGACAGAGCACAACAATACATTGATGACAAACATTAATAGGTAAAATATTCGTTTAAATTACAAAAACAGTTTTCTAGGAGAAAAACCTTTAGTTTGGATTTAAAAATGTTTACATCACTACCGCTCTTTAGCTCTAGGGACAGCCTATTGTAGACTCTAATACCGGTGTTCCTAAAATATTTTTTTGAAAATTCTAGCCTATTTTTTTATGGAGAAACAATCTTTGTTACGTATATTATAGACGTGGAAATCTCCGCTTTTTGTAAGTTTTTTTTTTATATACCCATAAACAAACTTCTAATATGTATGTACACGCTAAAGGCAGTATTTTAAACTTCCGGAAGAGAGGCCTGCATGAACTATCCGGCGACACTCCAGCAATACACGTTAGGAATTTTTTTTGGGATTCGAAAACAGATGTCGCATGACTAGAATTTCCCCAAAAGACAATACCATAGAGTAATCTCGAATAGATGTGAGCATAGTAGAAATTTATCATCAGTTAAAACGGTTTTTAAATTTTTTACTAGGCAACAATAACTATGCAGCTTTGAAGAAAGTAATTGGCATTGAATTTCCCAAGACAGGGTTTCGTCGCGCTTTAGTCCTAAAAAATTAGCGTGCTTTTTTATTTCAACGGCTTTGTGGCCATTTGAATATCAGTACACATGTTTTTTGGATATTCAGAAAGAGTTCTTTGATGTTAAACCAGCTATTTAGCAGTACAAGTGCTGAATTAATTCTGTCTTGAAGAGTTTGATAACAGTGTGAGGAGACTAAACTTGAAAAGTCGTCAGCGAACTCTTTTAGACCCAAATTAGGTAGGTGAGCAGAAAGTTTATTGATGAAAAGGATCAATAAAACAGGGCCAAGCACTGTACCTTGTGGTACGCCTCTATCTATGGATTGGACTTGAGATTTTTTCATTTGACACAAGTTGCCCCTCTCCTGCCTTATTTCGACATACTGCCTACGATTTGTTAAGAACGATCTGAACCAGTTCAGAAATATTCTACGAATTCCGTATTGTTCCATCCTATTCAAAAGAATTTCGTGGTTCATACAGTCAAACTCCCTGCTGAGATCACAAAATATCCCAGCAGGGTGCTCTCCAGACTCAATATAGTTGATAGCATGCTCCAAAAATGAATGGAACGCTGTTCGGGTTGATCTACTTGTTCTGAAACCGTGCTGACTCTCAGACAAAATTTTGTTTCTACTTATATAATCGGTCAAGCGTATTCAAATATTTTGTAGGAAAAACTCCCTCTGTTAATGATGCATTTATCAGGGAGGTCAATGGACTCGGGATATAGTCGGCACACTTTTTGAATATTACAAAAGGCACACTTATCAGGGCTATAAGAATTTTTGTGTTTTATTTAATTTTTTATTAAATTCGATATTTCACCTTGAGAGAAATGTCTAATGTACATACTTTCAGAGAAGCTTCTAATTACACCTAGAAATGAATTTTTGTGCATATTAGATGACTTCTTAATTTTGTCAACTATTTTATTAGGAGCTTCTATAAAAAAGTTGTTCATAAGTCGGCTACTGCTACAGGTTCCTTAAGATTACTAACATTATTCTTAATCTCAAAATTCTTTGGCCGCTTATTCCTTCCGCTTATCTCAGACACAATAGACCAAGCAGTTTTATTTTGATTACCTGACTCTAAAATTTTTCGCCAATAGTAACCTTTTTTTGTTAAATTTATTAATTTTTTGTTTACTTTTCTCATAAGAGTTGCAAATAATGATCTCCCGTTAATGCTCATCTATGGCACCACCCCATTACATTTATTGATTGGAATCCATGGGTTTTTATTTTATTTATCAGTTCACGAAATGCTTTTCAAAAAATTATTATCCTCATTATATCCATTTAAAAAATCCAAACAAAACTGCATCCTCCTTTGATATTGCTCTGGACTTAGTTTTTAAGTTATATATTCTTTCAAAATTGAGTGGATTGATCCCCGAGAAATACCTGTCTCTTCCTATTCTCCAGTAGAGGAAACTGGACGTGCTTCATAGAATCCTAATACGTTTGCCTTATTTTCTTCATTTAAAATATTATGATTCCGGCATACCTTTTTAGCATTTAATACGTTACCTTTGTCTGCAAATTTCTTTGTCGGCCTTGAAAATATCTGTTTCGAAGGAGCTCTGGATAAATAGAGGTATAAAAGTGCGATTGCACTTTTATTATTCAGAAAGTATACTTGAAGAATATCGCTAAAACCGTTTTAACAATAATGACTTGGACAATAATTTAACCATCAACGTTGTTTGCAAACAAACATATTTTTATTTGTCGGTCACGGCACTCTTTGAAATTATATAAAAATGTCCTATTTTTGCCGATTTCTCAAAAAAGAATGGAATAAAATATAAAAAATAAGATATTCTATTAAACACATATATAATATACAGGGTGTTCCATTTAAAAGGCTTATATGTCAGAAAGTTGATAGTGTTTTGTTTTATACGTCACTTGGAAAAAAACTTTCTACTAACCCTACATGGTGTTTTTTTTGTTTACCTTGATATATCTATAAACAGAATAGTTACGGCCAATTGAAATGTTGTAAAGATAAATTGAACGCAAGGTGCATGAAATAAACAATCCATTATAAGTATTTTTATAAAAAATAACTATATAAAATTACGAAAAAAGCAGGCTCTTTGTGGTAGTTGAAATATATCGTATAGATTCGGGTTAAAAGTGATTTTCACATTGACGAGGGCAAACTATGTTTAACTTAGTAAAACGTTTCCTCGAAACTCCTTAATTGAAATAAAAATGCTGTGAAATCTGAAGGAGATCGATTACCATCATCGTCGGAAAAAGATCTAGTGCGAGTTTGGCATTGCTGGATCGGCCGGCAGGAATGCCAAACTCATGTGACCCGATGTCGCGGGCGTATAAAAGTCGAGTCACGAACTAGACCGATTTGCGCGTAGCTAAATTACCATGGAGGGTTAACAAGAATCAAATGCTGATTAACCACTCAACACGGATGACATACCAATAAGCCATAAAATATATACGGACTGTGTAAATATATAATATAACAGTAAACCGTTTCGTAATCTAAAGATTTACATCGCACGTCCAAAACGACTTTAAAACAGGAAAACGACGACATGAGGATTTACCGTTGACCGATGACCAATTTTAAGAGTCGATTCAGTCCTTATCGAACGCGTCCGGATAAAACACGGAGTTGACGAAAAGTCCCGAGTGTGTTTCCTTTAAATTTTGTGGTCCCTGTACAACGTTCCGGAAGTTTTGGTAGAGGGGTGAGTGATAGCGTTATGAATCGACTTTTTACAATTAGAGAAAACTTTTTTTTATGGTCTTTTGTGACCACCCTGTATTATATGTTTTCGCCATGGATGGGTCAAAGCATTAAATATTAAACACTTCCATGGATCCATCATAAAAATTCCCAATTTTAGTTTCAAGTGTAAGAAAAACACATTTTTCCAAAGCGCCTTTTTTTCAAAAACTAACCAAGCGAACAATTAGAATTTTAAAAAATATTCACAGCATTCCATTTGAAAAAATAAAGTTCGTTACTGGCCTGGCAAAACGGAACAAAAAAATACTATGGATAAAATATATACTTGTTTTTAATTTTTTTTTCACTCTTCCTACCTTCCTTTCCTACTAATCAAAGTTTTGCAGCGTTGTTGAAAAACGTGTTTCGAAAAAGTAACAAATAAATGTTTTTTAAAAATGTCAGTTGAAATTGCTGCTAGTGGTGTTTGGGATTTCCATTGGGTTGTTCGGAAAGTCATTTCGTTCGTCTAGATTGGGTGCGAGATTGATTTGAGTTATCTTTATGAATTACTGTGAGCGTGTGTGAAAGGAAAAATCTAATTTGTTTCGAAGTTTAGTGATAGTTAAGCCCAAAAAGTTTAAAGAGTAATCTAGTTTCGTCTCCCCGGTAAATTTTATCTACAGATGATGTTTATGTTGTGATATTTTCTATATTGTTCCAGAAATTTCTGCAAGTAGTGGTTTAAGTGGGGTTCCGATAATTAGTCCCCATCTAGCAATATAAAATCAGCCATTAAACTCAAAATAATTTTGGTCTAACCAAAACTATTGGGTTGTTCGGAAAGTCATTTCGTTTTTTTTGGGGAACATGAAAGACAGTTTTCGCATACTGAATAAATATTTTATTAAATCATATATTGGCCGTTCTGGTCCAACACCTTTTGCCATCTTTCTGGCAGTAACATAATTCCCCTCTCATAAAAGTTTTGGTCCTTGCTGGCAAAAAACTGGTTCAGGTGGTTTTTGACATCTTCATTTGAGGTAAAGGTTTTGCCATCCAAAAAATTTTGCAGGGACCGGAACAAATAGTAGTCGGAAGGCGCCAGATCTGGAAAATATGGTGGATGTTGCAGTACGTCCCATTCAAGCTGTAAAAGTTTTTGGCGAGTGACCAAACTTGTGTGAGGTCTCGCATTATCCTGGTGGAACACTACACCCTTCCTGTTGATTAATTCGGGCCTCTTCTCTTTAAGTGAATCATTCAATTTGTCCAGTTGATGACAATAGACTTCTCAAAAGCTAAAAAAAAAACGATTCCTTTGACATCCCACCAAACGGAGAGCATCACCTTTTTTTGGTGAATGTTGGCTTTTGGCACGCTTTGAGCCGGTTCATCTTTTCTGCTCCATGACCTCTTGCGTTTAACATTGTTGTATACAACCCATTTTTCGTCCCCAGTAATAATCCGCTTCAAAAATGGATCATTTTCTTGACGTTTGAGGAGCCAATCACACACGTCAACGCGACGACACAAATTTCGCTCCGTAAGGACACGGGGCACCCACACATCGAGCTTCGAGGTTAAGCCCATGCCTTTCAAATGGCCATAAACAGTCGAATTCGACAAATTTAATCTCTCACCGATCTCTCGTGTGGTTATTCGCCGATTTGCATCAACTAATGCCTTTATCGCATCTTTGTCAGCTTCGACCGGCCTTCCAGACCGTGGTGCATCTTCGACATCAAAATTGCCGGATCGAAATTTTGCAAACCAGTTCTGGCACTGGCGTACTGTTAACACGTCTTCTCCATACACATCCGTCAATTTTTTTTTTCACTTGGACAGCATTTTTACCTTTTCTGAAGTAAAAAAGTAAAATATGACGAAAATGCTGCTTATTGCTCTCCATGTTTAAAAGGGCACCAACCAAAAACTACTGCGTAGAATTAATAGAACTTTTTCACACACAAGCCTTGCAATATCAGCTCTCAAGACATATAATGGTTATGCGGCTTAAGTGTGATGTTGGTTTCGAAAAAACGTAATTAAGTCCTCTGACGGGAAAAAACGAAATGACTTTCCGAACAACCTTATATTTTTGCGTCCAACTGTGTTATGAATTGAGTTTTTACAAATCGGACAAAGGACAAGGAAGATCTACAATATAGGGAGTACAACAGGAACTAGACTTAGAAAACGGCAACAAAATCGAAGCATGCGAAAAATATGTATACTTGGGAACAGTGAGGGATCATAGCGGACGGACTGAGAGAGGGATAGAAAATAGACTTATAAAAGGAAAACAAATTATTGGGGCTTTAAACTCAGTTTTATGGTCGAAAAACATAAGTAAAGATAGGAAACACCAATTATATAATACCGTCTTTAAAAGTGTCCTATTATACGGATGTGAAACGTGGCAACTAAATAAAACAACAGAAAAAAAATTAAATACCATCGAAATGGACTTTTGGGGAAGATCAGCTGGAATATCTAGACGCGATAGAATCACCAACGAAAGAGTAAGAGAGATTATGAATTAAGATGGTTTGGCCATGTCCAAAGGATGGATGACCGAAGAATACCTAAGAAAATGATGAGTTGGAGGCCTCGGGAAAATAGAAAACGGGGAAGACCTAAAATAACGTGGGAAAAAGGTATAGAACGAGCCATGTCAGAACGAAATTTGACCAGGTGACTGGAATGACCGCCGAGAATGGAGACTGGGAACCGGAAGGCGCAGGACGCTATAACCCCGGATATAAAAATAAAACAAATAGAAAAAACATTTTTTTGATCCATCAGGAAAGAGCCGTTTTTCCGAAAATAAAATTAGAAGTCCGTTTTTTAAAAAACTATTAAAAATAGCGAACAATTTGAATTAGAGCTTTTTAAGAAAATAAAGTTCGTTACTGGCCTGGCATACGAAACACCCTATATACATAAAAATACTATGGATAAAATACATATTTGTTTTTATTTTGTTTCTCCTTACTAGGCAGTGCTTAATCATAATTCATATCGAAGTTTTTTAGCATTGTTGATAAATGTGTTTCGCAAAAGTAACAAATTAATGTTTTTTAAAATATCAGTTGAAATTGGTAACTACACAAATAGAAAATATTTACAAAAATTCTAGCGCTGATTATTTTTCCAATCGCGTTCCATATCACAATTACAATTTTCAGTTTCTTTGGCTTTACTAATTTTTAGACGCCATGAATTGCTTCTTATGTACACACCGATCGAGCGTGCGGGGAGCGTCACTTTACAAAGTCAGTTTCGTTTCCCACGGATCCGAGCCGCTTCGGACATTTTCGGGATTTTACCGCACGTGTTTGGGAACAATCGTACGTTTTCGGAGATGACACCCATGTCGGTGAATGTATTCGTGTTGTTCTGCAAAAATGTACCTCAAAGCTAATACTCATACTACAAGCTACAATTAAAATCTAGTAGTGGACTAGTCGGTAAGCTAAGCGACATTGATAATTTAAGTTTCTCACAGAAATTTTGTATACCGTTCGTATGAACGTTAGTGGTTTTTACAGTTGTTGTACCATTGTACCATTTTCAAATATCTATGTCTCATGACAATTGTTTCGACAACACCGTGTCTTCATCAAATGTAATATTTACAAATTACCTGCTACTATATATTCCGATAAATGACAATAAAACCTTAATTAATGCTGTGAGAATTTAAGTATAATAATGGAGAGGTATTTAAATTTAATGGATCGTTAAGCAATATATTTGAATGTCTCATTTTGTTACTTTTGGTGGCCGTATGTAAAATATCAAAATTGTCGTCAAAAATGTGTTTTTCTGTGTTTAAGTGTGTAGCATAAATAGAATCCAGACTATTGTTTTTAAACGCTCTTTTATGTTCGTTAATGCGTTTCTTGAAGCACCTCCCTATTTGTCAACTATAAATTTTAGAACAAGATCCGCATTTCAACCTATAGACACCTGATTTTTGAGATTTTCGACATTTCGTTTTAGTGTTTTTTAAAAAAAATTCCTATTGTGTTGTTAGTTCGGAAAGCTATTTTTAAACCACATTTTGACAAATTTTTTGAAACTTTTTCACTGGGTTCTCCTATGTATGTAATTGTTTTAAATTATTCGTGTTCTGTATTAGATTTCGGATAAATAGAGTTTACTGTTGTCTGAATTTGTTTTTTATTTATAATTTTGTCGATAATGGAAGGATTGTAGCCGTTGTTCGGTACAATTTGTTTAATTATATTAAGTTCTTTGTTGTATTTTTCTGTTGAGGGTGGCGTATTAAGAAGTCTGTGTATAAAACAGTGAAATCCAGCCATTTTGTGTGTATAAGGGTGATTTGAGCTATTATGTATGACTGTGTGCCATACATAACAGCTCAAATCTTGTCCTAAAATTTATATTGGACAAACAGGTAGATCCTTCAAGAAACGCATTGACGAACATAAAAGAGCGTTGGAAAAACAATAGTCTAGATTCTAATTATGCTACACACTTAAACACAGAAAAACAGATTTTTGACATTTTACCCCGTTAATCAAAACGACTTTTTTTTAAAGAGAAAACTGTTACATCGGATTGGGACAAATGAAGAAACTAAATTTCTTTAGAAATGATTGGGGATTGTAGAAATAATTTTGGTTTTAAGAGAAATCATTGGCGAACCATCAATGTCTGTCAGAATAGACAGGTTAAATTCAGCAGATGAGCGTAAAATTTCACTATAATATCTAAGGTGAATTTTAGTTCGAGGATCTTTACCTCGGTATCGTTATGATAAATTGATAAATTTATGTTGAAAAAATTATTTACCTATTTCTTTAAATTTATTAATATTATTTTTTTCTATTATAATTTATATATTTTTATATTTTTAATTATTATATAAATATTTAAATTTATATTTATATATATATATATATATATATATATATATATATATATATATATATATATATATATATATATAGTTTATATTTTGTTTTTTCTTAGACCTTCTCTATATTTATGTTTAGCTTTTGGTTCTTGGGTTATAGGTCTTTGTATTAAAAGCGATTAAAATTTTTTTTGTCCATATATTGACGTTTCGGTCTTCTATGACCTTCTTCAGAAAGGGGTACAGTCTAAAATTATGTTATAGTACAGTTCTTTTTTTTTACATATACACAACGGAATTACAAAGAACCTTACCAAAAAGAGACAAACACAAATCTTAAAATTGAAGAGGTAGCATCATATGAAAGTTTATACTTTAAAAGCGTTTGGTTTTGTCATAGTGCCTAGAAATATTATTGTTTTGGTTTTTTCCAACTATGAGAATAAAAAAGTCATACCCTTGATAAAAGATAAAAGTCCAACAAAAAATGATTTGTATACGGCACTCACACACATAATACACACAAATTTAACGAAACAGTTAAAATATATATAAGAGTTTAAAATAATAATAATAATAATAATACCGATACGCGAGGTTTGCTCGCGTCGACGTTACTGTAAAAACATCGTACGATGCACGATTGTTTTGGTGCAAGGTTCAGAGGATATACAGAGTGTTTTTGTTAATTTATAATTTTTTTCTTTTATTTATTTTAAATTATTTTTATATATTATAATTTTATATTAATATATCCCTATGTTGTTACTTCCATTGTTGTTTTATTTCAGAATGTTGCAATATAACTTACTGAGATTGTTGGTGTCTGTTTTCGAATTTATAGAGTTCTTATTTTTTTGGATCTCAACCGAAACGTCAATATATGGACAAAAAAAATTTTAATCGCTTTTAATACAAAGACCTATAACCCAAGAACCAAAAGCTAAACATATATATATATATATATATATATATATATATATATATATATATATATATATATATATATATATATATATATATATATATATATATATATATATATATATATATATATATATATATATATATATATATATATATATATATATATATATATATATATATATATATATATATATATATATATATATAAAGATGACACTATACTCCGGGATATCATCCGTTCGCTCGTTGAACTCCGACTGGAATCCTGCAAATCCTGCATCCGACCGGAATCCTGCAGACGTTTCGCCAAAATCTCACTTGGCATCTTCAATGCTCGCGCTCCGTGTTCGAACACGCTAGTGTCAAATAAACTCATGAGCCAAATGCGATAAACTACCAACGCAGGCTTAAATAAAACGTTATCAGTTAAACAAATTTAACTAATTCAAAGCTAATTTACACACAAAGGCTTGGCCTAGAAACCCTGATATTTGACACCCACCGGATCATTATGCTACCAACTTCTTAAAAATATTTTGACCAAAAAGATATTGAACTAGAAATATAATACTTTTCTTTTGAACTATAAAACCTTAACCATGGTATCTCTAATTTTCGTTGTATATTAAAATTATTCAGTCATACATTTTAAATATTTATTTTTAATATCAATCATCAATCATCAAAAAGTAACCAGGATGTTGCAAATTTTCTCCGACATTTAACGTGTAGAACCTAATTATTTCTCGGAGCCAGTACATCTGGCGGCCTCTGTATTTCAGTACCCGTACTTTAAACGGCCAGAACGGAAGAATCCTAATGCCCGTCCGTTCTACTTCGCATTTCAAAGCATAGAGAGTTCCTCTCATATTTCCCTCAAAAATTTTAAGTCGGAAAATATGAAAGTTAAATTTTTTGCTTTCAAATGATTAATGGGTATTTCGACAAGCAGGAAGGCTATAAACGCATCAAGTACAGTTAAATTGGCCATTTTTGTCCCACACACGTCTCACCAATTGAAAAATAACCCGTCCACATTATAAACTCATAAATCCGCATAAACCCATGCAGACCTTTTAAAAAGTGATGCCTCAATTCGGTTGGCGATAAACTCTCCACTGGAAAATTGGAACATTTAAAATGACGTAACGTTTTGAGTACGCAGTATTTGGCCAATTTTCCCAAAATTATTTGGAACTGAAATTATAATTTTCTTTGTGCGTGGTTAGGTACGATATGATATACATGGTGTTACGCTAAAAGAAGACTGATAGAAGGATTCAAAAAGACCGTTATAGTGATGTATGGCACCTATGTATTTGTGATCCTAAATTTTATTTTTCCACTGCTTTCCGTAAAATACCAAATTATACACCGATCTAGCATGCAGAAAGCGTCACTTTACGACGTAAGTTTTGTGTCCCAAGGATTCGAGCCACTTCGGATATTTCCGGGATTTTACCGAACGGCTTCGGGAGCAATCGGATGTTCTCGTAGATTTTACCGCACGGCTTGAATTTTGACGTTTGTTAATTCTGACTGGCTTGTTAGTGAACGTATCCGTATTATTTTGCGAAAGTGTACCCAAAAACTAACGGTCGTAGAAAAAGTATGGTACGCAAATTTTTTAAGTCACTCGTTCATTAAATACCAAAATACCATAATAAAGCATTAAGCATTTTAAGTGTTTTCAAAACTAATAAAGAAAAAAAAAAGGTTTTTTGCAGAGCCTTCTGAATGACTCATTTTCAGATATACGATTAATCACCCAAACTAACGTTATATTCTAATATTCTATTTACAATAAGACATTACCGAAACGTTTTTTGAAACACCCGGTACATGATAAGGGTAAAACAAATATTTTAAGAACCGTACGCAAATGTAACACAAAATAAAATTTGTTAGTAATTTCATATTGAATTAAAAAAAAATAATACAAATAATATTGGTACGTCTCTGAAATACCGATTCAGTCTCGCCTCAAGATTCCGAATTTGCAGAAAAAAAGGAGTAGTAGATAATAATTTGAGAAGAGCGGGCCTCAGTAAAGGCGCTTAAAAGTGTTATTAAGGTTGAATATGTACCAAAGCATCCTCTAAGACAATAATGAGCGGGCACTTAAATTGGATTTTAAAACAATACAACAAAATTTACGACATACTTTATGGGTTAAAAAGCGCATTGACTGGCTGGGAACTAAGTAAGAACTACGTTAAGATAGTAACCATAAAAATACGCAAAAAAAAACGATCAAAAAAGCCGATTGGGTAGGAAGAGACTATGATCGTTATAAATTTGTTTAAAAAGTACAAAAACCTATTTGAGAGCTAGTCGAATTGCTTTTTTTCAAATGGTAACAACAATTCTTAAACAAGCAAGGTGGTAAAAGACACATGGTATTTGATATTTTTTTGTATTATTTTTGATTAGCAAGCACAAATCAAACTCAAAGCCTCGACATCTTTTTTTGCATTAACACAGTTTTGGCAACGGTTAATGAAAACAGCTCTAAGAACTTCCTTTTTAAAGAGTTTTATCCTACGTACAATATGATTGGTTGGCTAAAAAAACATTCAGGAGATCCGGAAAATACCCTCACCCAGAAAGCCCTTGAAGCAGAAATTAGGAATAGGATTGCACATTTCGACTTCGAAAGTTACGTTTCAATAGACGATCAAGTTATCAAATAACGACTGATTTACGTTATTTCTTTCAGAAACAAATGCAGAGTTGAACTGTTCCTTCAGAAAAAGATATGACGGAAAAATAATACAGATTCGCGTTTTTGGAGTCACGCGACGTTCCCGAGAATGTTTGGAATTCTTCTTGTAACCTTGAAAGTAATATAAATCATATTCACTTTTCTAACAGACTCGTACAAACCAAAATATCCGACTTGTTTATCCAATGATACATAAAAAATTTCTCTAGCAGCTTAACTGATTGGTGGTGGTGGTCCCAGATCGACTTCTTCATATTCTTCTTCCTCTTGGTGCTCTTCCTCACCCTTTCTTGATTGTTGTAATATGGTTCCCTCTGTCAAGTCTGCGGTGGTAGGCAAATCCTGATCTATCACCATAAAATCTTGCAACTCCTCACTTGTAAACGTAATTGTTGTTTGAAACTGCTTTATCCACGTAATATGGGGATATGCAGGGCAGTCATCTAAGAGAAGTGTAATATTTTCCTCATCTTTAATTCTGCATCCCATTTCCGTATCTCCTCTTCAAAAATTTCCGATGTCATCCATGCAGACTTGTTTGCCTTGTAAGTGACCGGAACATCGTGGGTTAGTTTATTTTCCAATCACGACTAGCTTTCTTTTTCCCCTCCCACTAGCTACTCACACTTTTATATGTTCTTTAGAAAGTTTTCCAGCCACACACTTTTCGCTTCGAAATTGAAAAAAAAAAAATCTTCAAATTTTTTCGTTATATAGAGTGGATTAATACATAACTTTGTATACAGATCTAATAGTACAACAAACTTTGTTCGTAATACAGAGTTTTATGTTACACAGAGTTTCGCTATCGGGAGTTTTCACTGTATCTAGAAAAATGCCAGTAATAATATTATATATGCACTTTTAATGCAATTTTCGGACTTCACTGTATATGAGGTTATGTGCATTCTAACCTTTAAAATTTTAAAAGGTAGAAACGGCCCATATTATGAATATGAGCTCGAAAGCGTACGTAACTAAGCACTAAACATGCGCGAAACCATTCGTCTATTGTTGGACGTATAATAATTCAATTTGCCTGCGCTTAAAGTTGAAACGTCTTTAATTAGCTTTTATTTATTCAAAAGAGAAACGCGTTTACGGAATTACTGTTTCCGCCACACCATGTGAACGGCGAACGGACGAACGTAATTTTACACGAAAATTGAACCCAGGTGCTATTTACATAAACAATGAACATCGGGGTGGTCAACCCCGATGAGAAGGAACACGATATACCTATGAGGGTGCAGTGTCCGTGACGGGAAGCGTCGACTCTTGTTTTGGCGGCAGCGGCGTCACTAGCAAGAAAAATATAGTACGACAATTTTTTTTTCAAAGCAAAATAAAAGTTAATTATACTTCTTGCATTTTAGTATATAGCGTCTTTGATTACTCGTTCTCCGAGATGATAGCAAATGAACGAATGTTCAAATGGCCGAACATCCCGAACGGCGTTCGGGTTCGGCCGGTGGGTGGTTCGTAACAGCCGATCCGCCAACAGCCGAGACGTGACGTACACGTGATCGAGTGACAGAATGTTTAGGTTAGAAACAGCGATTTTTATAGGGATCAAGTTTGAAACTTATTTAAAATGATTTATCTTATTAAGTTAAACTTTTATTACTTTTTTAAACAGGAATTCATTTAATTGTGGGTGCTAAATTTATAGGGTAATGCAGAACAGGAACATAACCCCTTAACAAATAGTTTTTCACGGCGACTTTATGGCTCCTGCCAAGTTTTTATACCAAACTGTATAATCAAACTAATATGTAGGTCACTCGCTTGCTCCCAGAACTCTAGTCAAGTCTGTCAGTTCTACAGGCACATTCGATTGCCTCCACCTCTGCACGGAGGTACATAATGAGTTGAAGCACCTTCGCCATTTCCAAAATTACGTTAACATAATTGAAATTTAATAACACTTATATAGTTTCAGTCGTACAGTGTAATGTACTACACATTTCTACAAATATTTTTATTACTAATAATTTCTTTTCCTTGTCGCAAGTCTATTGCATATATTCTTTTGGTCCCCTTTCTTACGCATGCTTGCAACTCCTGTCTTGTATTTAGTCCTTCAAGTGTTCATAAATATGTTGTCCCTTCCTTAAGATGAATACACCATCCTCTTCAACTTTTCCAGATGCTTGATATTTTGTTTCTGTGCTTCTGAGATATCTTTTTGCAATAAATCGAATATACGTATATTTATTAACCTACAAACTTATAAAGTGTGCAATAATGTTATAAAATACGACGTTTTTGCACTAAACATGCAAAATGCCTTTAGACAATAGACAATAGACAATTACGTCTGTTACGATTCTTTCCGACTTTGCGCACGCCACTGCAAACGCCATAGGGTGCGGAATTTTAGAATATATGTATATATATATATATATATATATATATATATATATATATATATATATATATATATATATATATATATATATATATATATATATATATATATATATGTATAATAAACTTATAGCAGAGTAAAATTATTAGTACACTGTGTTTCGATTTCAGATCCTTAAGGGTCCGAATCCCTTGCGGGTAATGCTTGATGATCAGTTTTTCGGGGACTTCCCTTATCACTGCAAATTAAAAAAAAAAACATTTAAATAATTGACATAATTTTTTGTCCATTCGTGGAGCCCTTTTTTATACCCATAAAATAAGACAGTATGATAAATGTTGAAATAAATTTAATACTTTGTTTATAATTACTATTTTTTTTAAATCAGAAAGGACGCTTCCTCATGAATTTCAAGTGTCTCTTTTTTAAATTGAAATAGTCCATTTGTTTATGAAAAAATTCTAAGCAAATGGAGCTTAAAAATACACTACAGTGAATTTTCTTTTTCTGTTAACTTAAAAAAATGAATGTTGGTCAATAAGTAACATGTTTTAAAAAAAAAGCTGAAAAGCTATTTACGTATTTCCTCTCCCAGAATAAAAATTTTGAAAATGAAGACGATCCTTCTGTCTCGGAAAATTATTCAACTTTAGACGATTCTGATCCTGAATAATTTATTACTGTTACTTGTATGATCACTTGTACTACATTATAGATATTGTTTAATAAAGGATTTTCCATTATTCTGCTAGCTGCGTTTATCTTTACCACTGTTATCCTTGCCAAGTTTTTCAAAAGCTACTTTATTACAATTTATTACGAAATCATCTTATCTACTCCAAAATATTGCTCTTTAGTCAATTAATTATATTGTAGCATTGCATCCTTTTCTACGAGAAGTAAGCACGTGCAGGTACAGAGGCAAATGAGGGCCAGTTTCAGTCAAACTCTGAAGGAGCCAACAGGATGATTGGCGAAACGTCAGCAAGTTCGACTCGGCCAAGAACCGACGCAGGAGGAATCCAGAAGTTTCGCAAAAAGCAACAAAACAATTTTTTTTTCGATCATTTCTGTACCAATGGGTGTCCCCCAAGACCTATGTTTCGAAAGCAGCAAGCGTCTTATTCTGAAACGTGTCAAACTAAAACTGAACATGACCTCCACAAGTAGTTCTTCGCATTTAAACAACTGATGCTTCGTAATGATTTCACCAGAAACGCTGGGAAACGAGAGATAAAGAAGAGGCGTTGGAATGTATTTCTCCGCTATCGCTTACAAACGGACAACGTGAGATTCCGAACGACTCCGAAAGAATAAAACTTTCCCATTTATCTAGCGAACGGAATAGATTGTCGAGAAGGTCAGCAGATCGCAGATCTAAATATCAAGTAAACCAACAGTTACCGCAGGAAGTGGCAAGTTATTCTTTTACGTAACAAAACCAATCTTAATCGGTCGAAATCGGCCGTGTCGAATTTCGAACGACCGTTTTTGCATTAATTCGGCCGTACCTGAACGACCTTCGAAAATACACAAACCAGCTTCTCCCACGAAACTCGAGACTCAAATTTGCTGTCCAAACAAGGACCAAGTGTTTGTTTTCGTAATTAATTTATTTTTATTGGCGCGAAAAAGGTCAACCGAAAATTGTTTGTAAAATTCGTCGCAAATTAAACACGAATTCCGGTTTTAAATGTGTAAATTGGCAGTCAAGGAGGGAACAACAAATTATATTGAAATTGAAAATAAATTTCGCTTGCTCACAAACTATGAAATACTAATACTAAATACTACATTTTGCCCAAGTAGGAAAGGAAATTGGTGGCCTTTTCTAAGGACTAAAGAAAAGATTGGTTAGATTGTGGGGAGCATAGTTGGGGGACTGGAGGATGGGTCGCACAAACTGCCGATCTATGGTATTAGAGGAATTCCCCTGAATCAACCCATACGGACAGATACCTGCATGCTCTATCCAACCATCACCCAAGTCAAAAGTATGGGGTTATCAGAACCCTGACAGAACGAGCCCGAAGGATTTGCGAACCGGAGAACCTCCAGATGGAACTTGAACACCTGAAAACTGCGTTCGAGGCAAATGGCTACAGCAAAAGGGAGATCGAGAGATCAATGAACTCAAGATCATCAAGATCACGGGATACCGAACAACGACCCTCCACCTCCCACGCATATCTGCCGTATATTCCGAGTGTCACCGACAGGATTGGACAAAGAAGATCCAGCAGACCATCAGGTCAGCTGCAGGAGTCTACCGCATTCCGTGTTCATGCGGAAAGGTCTACATCGGAACTACCAAGAGATCAATGGGAACGAGACTTAAGGAGCATAAAACAAGCTGCAGGCTAGGACAGACAGTCTGCAGTTGCTGAACACGCACTGGGCAGCGGGGAACACAGGATACACTTTGAGAGCTGTAAGTTACTAGCATCGGTCAACGGCTATCACAACAGAATAGTCAGGGAAGCCATTGAGATACAAAAACACCTACACAATTTCAACAGAAAGGAGGGGACCCTTAGACTCAACCAAATCTGGAACCCGAGCCTTAGGAACGCCCGAGCAGTACCGATCGATATCCCGAGACCAACCGAAGCGGAACAAGCCCCGCCCACCACCAATCGGCATAAATATAACCTGCGCAGGAGAAATCGTCAGTCTACGTCCAACATCGGAGATGGAAGGACCTCTGAAGAAGCTCGCCACTTGTGCTAGCGAATATTTTACGTCATCATTTACAAAAATTAATAATGAATAAAATATACATTATAAAAAGGAACATATATAAGCATAGATGAGTAGTGGATCCAGGTATTGTTAGTGCTAGAAACACTTGACAGGTTGTTTGCGTAGATATGAACAACAATATTTTACTTAAAAAAAAAGTTTTTGGTTAAGCTTCTTTGGATAATTGGGGAGTATAAACTGGGCGCATCTGTTTCATAACAAGCAGTTTTTTTGATTAAATACAGACACAGAAAGAGGATCATATTTTTTGATGTTTTGTATAAAACGTAGACACGCTTTTTTAGCTTCATGATTTTTTTCAATTCAGTCTTTGCTGTTATCTCAAATAACACAAAACCTTTACTTGCCGCCAATATAGCCAAGCTCTGAAGAAGCCAACATCAGCAAGTTCAACTGAAGTTTTGTAAAAAGTGTTACAGTAGCTTTTGAAAGTTTCTTTGAAAAATTAACAAGCCTTTATGGAGAGGACATCAAAAAGCAGAAAGTTATACGATCTCCGACTGAAAATGGAAACATTACTCTATATACTGACCTATTTCTTACGATGTAGAAACCATAACGCTATCCCCAATTTTCTTAAAGATCCCATTATGTCAAAACCTCATCCGCTTATAAAATTCTTCGAATATCTAGTTTCGCTTTCCTTCGAGAAAGAATTCACCATATCCGTAAGAAAATAGACCAAATCAATATGCCTCTTCTGTCTCTACATGCTTCCATCTTGTCCCCATCATGATTCATGACAAAGCCTTCAATCATCGTTTATCTTCTACACAAAATCATATTCAGAAATTTGAAAAACTACAGTCGACACTAGTGAAACAACCTCCCAAACACTGTGATAAATGTATCATCGCACCAAATTTCGGAGCCAGTCTCAGTCAAGCTCTGAAGAAGCCAACATTATGATTGGCGAAATGTCAGCAAGTTCGAGTCAGCAAAAACCGACGCAAAAAGAATCCACAAGTTTATAAAAAGTACCACAAAACCAGTGAATCCGCTAATTTAATTTTTGTGAGCATTTAAACATATAAATAGGCACATTCAAATTTTAAATCTTTGTCTTTGTGCTTAGAACATTTTTAATTTTTATTTAGAGTTGCAAGTTATGCCGGACTCATTTGCCGAAGGCGTAAGAAAATCGTTAACATTTTTTTAATGCAAAATTGCGAAATTATCGTTTTTTCAACACAGTAATTGTTTTATTGTTACCGCGACCCGAAAATCTTCGGTGAGAATCTCCTCCGGAGGTCCCGGTTTTCAGCCGCCACGGACCACGGAACAATCACTTCCTCCTGCGTTTCTCAGGCGCTGATTAACACCGACAAAAGCCGTTTTAAATAAACGAAACAATATCGGCGGCGGCGGCGCAAAGGATGGTCGTTCACATCTTCATTCTTCACGGGCGCATTAAAGAAGAAGAAAAAAAAAGAATAACAAGGCGATGCCCGTAATAAATTTCACCTTCTTCGCGGTTCCTTGACCTTGGCTGCTGCATCGGCTGCAATCGTACGGCTCGCTTAGCTAGTTGCCGCGCTGTTGCCAAATGTACCGACTAATATCGTTTGCGAACCGGATAGGTAATTAAAAATTATAAACTCTTAGGCAAAATATACAAAGTTCGTCTGATTTTGCCTAAACAAAATTATCTTGGGGATTGACGAATACATTTTAACATTCAACAAAAAAAAGAACTTTGACCGATAGCAAAAAACGGCCTTCCAAGCGAACCATCCGGGCGCATCCGGCCTCTATACATCTATACCAAAAATATAAAATAAAAATCTTGCAAGATACCCTCCGTAGTATTTTTTTCGATAACAACTCTTAATTGGTCAAAATCTGAAAAAGTTTATACCAAAACGACACGTTGTAAAATAGAAACGGTTAAATTATAGACTTTTTAAGTACACAGGTAGCCATGGAAACCCAAACAACCGTTGCCTAGGAGACGGAGCTCGTCGATACAAACAAATACCTGTACGATATCAACGGATGTTGTGCGTGCGCATGTACTTGATAATTAAACAGGTTGTTTTCTAATCGAATGTGAGTAATTCAAGTGGCGATTATTGGGACCATTTTAAAAAGAAAACTTCATATAAATAACTTTTGAGATACAAAGTGGTAAAATTTTCAAAAATAAAACATATTTTTTTAATATATGTAAGACCACTTTCGATATTGTAATGTGCCAAGTCGATAGCGGAGACTCATCGTGGTACATAGCAATGTCCAAAAACAGCCGAAAATCGAAAAAAAAAAGCGTCTAGCTCAAAGCGTTCAGAAGTTATCGCCGAAAAAGTTCAGGAACTGAGAACGGACAGTTTAATTAGTTAAATTTCATCCATTTTTCGAAAATAACAAGAGGCTTAAACAGTGCCGTCTCCCTGTTACCAGCAACCAAACTCAACACAGATATACTAAATTTAAATCGGCCCGTGATAACGCGATCCACAAAATAAGTTCCAAAACTTACGTCCGCAAAAACGGTTAAAAAGGTCAAACCTGTTTGCTTCGTTCGAAACGGCATTAAATTTTGCAACACAATCGGCGGCTTTGTTATTGAAAATTTTATGGTCTATGGGTGCCGGACATAAACTGTGACCAGAGATAACGAACAAAATTAACCGGGATTACGCGTGGAGCAACTGAGGAAACAAGAAACATACACAGATAGATCGCCAAAAGAGCACAAAGGAATTAGGCAATGAAATCCTTCAGAAAATTATGTCACACACATGAAGATTTTAATGCTCTGTATATGTTCCCGTTGCACGATATTTCCTATCACGTCTATATTTTTCGAAATAATTATTTTTTCAAATATCATTAATTTAGTTTTTTTTTTTTAATTCATTTTACGCGTTAACATCATAAGCGGCGTATATACATGCAAAATGTGATTTATATGGTAGTACATAGCCGTGACCTTACAACAGTTAGTTAAAAACTTGTCCTTTAATTGTTTAATATTTTTGTTAAGTATTTTACGTGTAGTTCGCGTACTTTTTCGTGAACAGAGCCAATAAATATAAAATAAATTTAATTTAACTGTAGGTTATAGAATGCTGCGAACTTTTGTGCAGAGTTTACTCTAAAAATGCAGCGAAATGCCACAACCGACCTTGTTAAAACAGCTTATCAGCTTTATTTTGGCTGCCAAAAATATGTTGTAACAGTTGCTCAAGAACGTTAAGAGCTTGGCTTGAAGGTAGTGACAAATGCTTTGGAGTGAACCTCAGAATCATCAAAATGATTGTTATTTCTGTACATGCGCTTACGTCAAACCGCTGCAATTATAAAAACAAATTAGGCAGTTAAAAATGATTTGGTCTCATTAAGAACAATTGGATTCATCTGACGGGGTCCTCAGTTTATTTATAGAGTTTTAATGTGCACTCTAAAAATGTATTACGTATTCTTTCGGAGGCCGGACCAATTTTCAATTTTGAATGTAAAAACAGCGGAAATTCAGGCGTTGCAATGATAAAACGTATACAAGACCACAGATGACGGACTAATAAGTACAACCAAATCGAGGATTTTTTTATCTACCGTCTCTGGTAATTATAGAATAGCAAAAAGTGAGCTTCATTATGTTGAGTCGAATTATGACATTTGTTAAGAATATTTCATTTCAAGATATAGAAAATTATATGAAAAAAGGAAACACCTGGAATTTTACTGCCATTTTTTGATTACCTTAAAATTCAACTGCTCAGAGTTTTTTTTACAAAGCCCTTTCTCAACGAAGGACGAATAAAAATCCGTAATATTAACTGATAATAATCATGGGACACTATGTACAAGGCGTCTCGCAACCTGCAACCGTTATCAAAAAATCTTGCCAAGAAAAGTTGTTGTAAGGACAATTTTAGGATTATTCACTTTTGGATTATACAGGGTGTCCCAATACTTCGCTATCGATATCAGCTACGGAATTTTATTTTATTTATTTATATACTTTATTGCGTTTTGATATTTAGTGGCAAAAAACAAA
Organism: Cylas formicarius; assembly: GCF_029955315.1. NCBI lineage: Eukaryota > Metazoa > Arthropoda > Insecta > Coleoptera > Brentidae > Cylas > Cylas formicarius. The sequence continues at coordinate 1,366,881 of NW_026844214.1, read as the reverse complement.
GATAACTTTCATTAGACCGATCTATTTTATTTTCCAGCGGATTACGAAATATTTAAGGTTATGTGACTTGTTATTAAAACATCGGCATATTAAGAAAAGCTCGCAAAATAGATACTAGACTAGCAATATTTGCCAAAGAAATAGATATACCGCGTATATTTTTTAGTATTAGTAAATGGCAAAATCATTTTTTTTAAGGGCACACCCCGTATATTATATTTAGTGGCACTCGCATAAACCCTTTGCTCATGTATATAGTGATTATGGGACCATATAACTTTTCCTCATGTTTTGCTCGTTCTACTTAAAACAGTAATGTAACACATTGAAAAAAACCAAATTAAAAAATCTACGACAAAAAATATAACAACATCGTCAAGTATAACAAATACCTTTATTTTGAATAATTCAAGCAAACAGTGTTTTCTTAGATCTAAAACCACTTTATCGAATTAATATACACTGTATATGTTAATTTTCTGCAATGCAGGAATAAAAAAAGACAGTCGATATAATTCTAGACTCGAAAATTATGAAAAGCTTTTGCCTTTGAAAATATTACCGTATAACTTAATCTCTATCTTGCGGGTATTTTTAAGATGCTAATTGAAATATAACACCCAGTATGTTTTAATTAATTTCAAAAGAATTTTTCTTCCTAGTATCAAGAATATGGAGTTTGTCTCTATCAAAATAATAAAAAACGACATATTATATACTGGGTTTGTTTAAGTTTTAGTAGTTACACCTAAAATTTAAACCAGAATATTGTAAAAGTGTATAAAGATTATATAGAAATTTTTACAAAAATTAAATCATATTTGAAATAATGCAAATTTTGATACATTTGCAACTCACTTTTTTCTATTATATTAGATAAATTACCCAAAACTTTTGAGTTTATTGTTTTTTTAACTCAACAAGATTAGGCTGTACGTATAGTGCAAAATATATAAAAAAAACACTCTGTACATGTTTCAAAAAATTCTGGTATATATCTAATCAAAACCGTTCACTTAAACTAAAAAAAGGACCTTTCCTAATGCCCACTCCATTTCTTAAGTATTCAATTTTATCCGAATAAATCTGGCAACGTGGAAGTAGAAATGCCGTTTCAATGAGCAAATAGCTCCGGTACCTGGCCAGTTCCATTTAATAGCGCCATAAAAACCATTGTTTTGAAATTTGTTTTTACTTTTTATAACGATTTAATTAGATTATATAAGAAAAATTCCTACATTAGTCGCAACCCGTGGCTCAAAATTAAGCTGAATTTTCGCAATTGCCTTTTACGTACGTTCTACGGTCATAATTTTGCAAAACTTTCACCGTTACGCCGCCCAAAAGTAGAACACATTCGTAATAAAATTTCAAATCGGATTATAGGTAGGTACACAGTCACTTAGAGTTTAAAGAATATATAGCAAAGATGTGATATTCGATGTTTAAGTTCAAGGTCAAGATTATTAATAATTATGCAACTACGTTCGAATGACTTGCCGTCATATATCATGATTATGTTCGAATTTGCTTATAGTTCAAAAAACAAATACTAATGTAATATACTTTACCACAATGTATTATGTATTTACTTGTATTTACTTGTATAACTATGATTTTTTTTTAAACAAAAGTATCAATCGAAGTAACTATATTGATTAGACAATATAGAACCAAATTTCTCCACGGGCGATTTTCAGGAAAAACAATTGCCAAAACATACCAGCAGTTTTTAAAAAAAAAAGTAGGAGCCGAACGGTTTTGGCTGAAAATATGCAGCTAGATATTTTTCTGCATTTTGAAAATACTCCAGAGAGATCCACCCGCCTTGCCGATTCAGATGTAGACACAAGACGAAGTTTTTGTTTTCCAATTAACGACCTTATTTACAAGATTCTTAAATTATGAATGTTAAAGAATTTATGTATTATTGGAAAATAATTGGCAATTAAGCCAAAACGGTAAGTCAGAGGAACGTACTATGTTATATAATTATATGTATATGTATGTATAATTACATGTATTTAATAATGTTATATAATTACAATTATATATTCCTATGTTACATAATTCCTATTAAAGTGGCTATTCTAAGATCCAATAATATACAGGGTGTATCTTTTAAGAAATTATTTTATTTTGAAAAAACTATCCAAAAATGCAATAAGATGTGGGGTGTTCTATTGAAAAAAATGTAACTTTGCTTTAACTCCTTGTATACAAAAAAGCGCCGATTAGGAAAATAAATAAATAAAGGTCATTTTAACAGAGACAACTTTTGTTTTTATTTTTTTTAACGGGCCACCCTGTACATGTTGGAATATTTACAAAAATTAATTCATGGATTCCTACATAATTATGATTATGTATACTGTCGGTCGCTAGTTACTAGTGTGTTCTTCTTAAAAGAGAACGAAATGAAATATTTCTGTAATATCGAAATCCACCCCATACCCTTCGAGACAATACGTGTAACTACAGCCATCGTTTCTTTTTCCATAATACCGAATAATTACCGACTACGCTCGTTAATCGTTCATAAGTACACATCCCAAAAGCAGGAATCTCGATAACTACATCACGCTGCCGAGGTGATAGCGAAATATGTTAGATAACTTTTCAGATTACGTTTCACTCGTACCGACAACCGACGACCTTTTTGCGGCAGTCCTATCGGTGCATTTAGTGGTGGTCTCTGTTAAAGACGAGCAATATTATTTATTAAACAAATCTTGTGGATTCTTAATGTTTACTTCTTCACACCTTAACTGAAGTTTCTTTGAAAAATAAACGAGCAATGTTAACGATCTCTATATAAAAGTGGAACAATTTTAAAACGGACAAGGAATAAAATTCAAAACGAATACAGCTCGAATGTGCGTGCTTGGAAAAATTGAAAAACACGAAACAATGGAGCAGTCTCATGTGCCTTTGTAAAGATCAAAAAGTCCCTTTGCTGCAGAGAGAGGGAAACTTTGAAATATTTAATAATTGTCTGAGAAAAAACCAGATATATCATTAATAAATATTATAAATAAAGGTCCCGGTATGCTTCCCTGTATGACACCGCTGGTCAGTTCTTTAGCACAATTTTTAGTCACGACGCTTTAAAAACGACTCAATCCAGGCGTAACTATTATCCCGTATACCTTATTCAACAACAAATTATTATCAAGCACATCGCTTGAAGTCAAAGAACATACATAATGTTTTATGATTCTGATCTGATAAATTTCGGATTAAGAATAAGAATGCTTGGATACTACGTTTTTTCAACATTACTCTACGGGTCAGAAGCATGGACATTGAAACAGGCTGATATGGACAAGACCACGGCCTGACTGGGTTTCCAATCTGGAACTGCCACAGAGAACCCAGAAACGGGAGGAAATAATTAACTCTCTAAAAAGAAGAAAATTGGAATACTTTGGCCAAGTGACCAGAGGACCTAAATATGCGATGCTACAGGGAAGAAGGAGTCAAGGGAGAAGAAGAACCACTTGGCTCAAAAACTTAAGGGAATGGTTTGGAATAACAGGAGAACAGGAGAAGGAACGAGAAGAAGAAGAATACATTCCATGGTTATATATTTAATAATTCCGCCTTCAGATTTGAAACACCATACTTGTGGAAAAAAATCATTAGAAAAAGTACGGTTGTGTTAAATAGAAGTAACGGTACTATTAAAGATCGTCCCAATGAAATTTCACCTTTGAAACTGGTTAACGATTTGGATTAAGAATTTATCGGGTGTTCTGTCCACCGACTTGGATATAAATAGTAATGGAAAGTTTTTTTATAGAGTACGAGGCTTGCCAAATTAAAACCGTCTTGTTCATTTAACAAAGCCAACTTCAAGGTATCACTGCTGCAATTTAAAAATGACCATCCTTATGAAAGGCTTAGGCTGCGCTTGCATTGTATTTCTTACTTACTAAATATTTCTTAAAATAAATAAAAACTAAAAGTTCAGATTTTCACGAAATTATATATTTTTACATGACAATTGTTTGGACAACACCGTGTCTTTATCAAATGTAATATTTACAAACTACCTGCTACTATATATACCGAAAAATGACAATAAAACGTTAATTATTATTGTTGTGAGAATTTTAGTTCAATAAAGGAGACGTATTTAAATCTAATTGATCGTTAAACAATACATTTGAATGTCTCATTTTGTTAATCTCCATGGCTTCTGATAAATTTAATTTTCTACTTTTTGTGGCTGTATGTAAAATATGAAAATTGTCGTCAAAAATGTGTTTTTCTGTGTTTAAGTGTGTGCGTACCATAATTAGAATCGAGACTATTGTTTTTAAAAGCACTTTTCTGTTCGTTAATGCGTTTTTTGAAGGATCTACCTCTTTGTCCAATATAAATTTAAGGACATGATCCGCATTTCAACCTGTAGATACCTGATTTTTGAGATTTTGGACATTTCGGTTTATTGTTTTTGAAAAATTTTTAAACCACATTTTGACAAATGTTTTGAAATTTTTTCCCTAGTACTCCTATGTATGTAATTGTTCTGTATTATGTTTCGGATAAATAGAGTTTACTGTTGTCTGGATTTGTTTTTTATTTATAAATAAATATAAAAAAAGAAATAAACAAAAGCTAACAAAAACAAAAAAGAAAATTATCAATCCGAATTACCTAAACAAGTTATAATTTTATTGCTGGAAATTCGCGTTTTACGAAAACAAAAAGACATGCGCCACAGCCATAAGAAATTACACGAAATGGACGATACTAAAACAAATACAAAAGAATTTTTCTGTGTTAGCAGAGTTCTTGCAAATTCTAAATTTACCATGAGTCACAGTGAAAGACAAACACTCTTACGTAGTGTGACTCACCCGTTATTGTTAAATACAGTACTTTTGTCGGCTTCTGGGAATTAATTCGAATCTTCGAATGAGGCTTAAATATAAATCTTGAGCAAAAAAAACACCACATTAAATTGATTCGCATGGGTATCGATAAAATGGTTTAAAGAAATCTGGCGACTTTAGGTTGGCATTACTGTTCAAGATGGCGACCGATTTAACAGCTGTCAAGTGATTTATTCTCAGTTTGGTTTGACAATTCATCATGAATAGACTCACGCCTGAACGACGCTTGCAAATAGTGCAATTTTATTTCGAAAATAACGGTTCTGTGCGGAATACGTACCGCGCACGACGTCCATTTTATCGTCGACAAAATTATCCATCAGAGCAGTTAATGCGATTAACCATGGAACGTTTTCGCACCACGTTTACTCTTATTGATAACTAGCATCCCCAGAGACGCCGTACGATGCGTACAGAAGAAGCTATTGCTGCTGTAGAGCCTAGCATTGAGGAAAACCCGAATGAGTCCATGCGCCATCGAGCACATCCACTTTATGGAAGATTTTGCGGAAGGATCTTGGTTTACGTGCTTACAAAATCCAACTCGTGCAAGAATTGAAGCCAAACGGTCAACAAGTAAGGCGTAGATTCGTCGAATGGGCCCAAAACGTTGCTCCCGATTTTCATAAGCGAATTTTGTTTAGCGATGAAACGCACTTCTGGTTGAAAGGCTACGTCGACAAACAAAACTACCGCATTCGGAGCGAAGCTAATCCTCAAGTGTATGTCGAAACACCGTTACATCCAGAAAAACTGACTGTTTGGTGCGCTTTATGGGCTGGTGGAATCCGTACTTCTTCAAAAACGATGATGGCCAGAACGTTACAGTCAATGGTGATCTGTATAGAGCTATGATTTCTAACTCTTTCATTCCTGAATTGAATAACCATGATGTCCAGGAGATGTGGTTTCAACAAGACGGCGCAACATGTCACACAGCTCGTGCCACAATCGATTTATTGAAAGACACGTTTGGTGACCGCCTAATTTCACGTTTTGGACCTGTGAATTGGCCTCCAAGATCTTGTGATTTAACACCGCTAGACTACTTTCTGTGGGGTTATGTAAAGTCATTGGTCTATGCGGATAAGCCACAAACGCTTGACCATTTGGAAGACAACATTCGCCGTGTTATTGCCGATGTACGGCCACAAATGTTGGAAAAAATTGGGTTGGAAAAATATTTAAAATGTAATGCCACACGAATCGAATAATCCATCGCTGTATTATTGCAACTTAAAGTTCTATACATCGAAAAAAAAATACCCCTTACTTCCAAAAATCAGTTCACCAAAACAAAATTGTAATGTAAATTACAATATGTAAATATTGTAAATAAAACAAAAAACAACAAAAATGACGAATACGGGAACCAACAGCACAAACAACAAACTAACTTTAATAACCGAAATAAATATATATTCAGAGAGTAGATTCTCTAATCAAGTAATAAAGGTTACAATAAAAAAAAATGTGACAAGAACGAAGGCGGATGGAAGAGGTTGAAAACTCACACCTTGAAGCGAAGAAGATTTATGTCTTAGCTCTTTTACGCACCGTCCGTTTGAGGTCGAGGATCCAAATGACTAACGTAATTTTGGATACTGCAGCTGCAGATGTGCAACCAAAATTTTGAAGTCTTTCAGGTGGTCTCTAGCCTTCGATAATCAATTGTAAGAACTTGAACCTATCGCATTTCATGATACGTCCTCCAAATATTGAACTTTTGGGTTTTTTGATATTGAACACTGGTTGCCTTCTCTCTGTCACTTTTATATCAGAATATCTTATATCTTAAATATCTGAAGGTAGGTGAGATCTGATGAACAGTTTCTGCACCTTTACAAACGTTCATTCACCAAATGCACCTGTTCTACTAAATTCTAATTCGCGTAAAGTGATACGTTTCCAGGTGTTCAGGAAAAAATCGACGATCTTGCGGAATTTAACAAGGAACATGGCCGAAATTTTTTGGATTTTTTAGATTTTTTTTGGCAATAAACGACATTCCCTGTATATACAGGGTGCGGCAGCATAACTTCCTTTTTTCAAAACTCAATAAAAGCTATTGTGTGCATCGGAAAATCTTTATTTATTTTTTATAATGTAGGTACATGTCTAAAGTTTTTATTTACATTGTTTTGAAGATCAAATCTGTTAGGTGACGTCCCTCATTCTCCATACATTGCGTAAACCGATATCTGGCGTTTGTCATGACTCTTGTTAGCATAGCTGGTGTTATGTTGGCAATTTCTTCTTCGATGTTGGTCTTCAAATCTTGTAGGGTTCTTGGACGGTTCACATAAACCAGGGATTTCAAAAAACCCCATAGAAAAAAATCACAAGGGGACAGATCGGGAGAGCGTGCCGGCCATTCCAAATCGCCTCTAATTGAGAGAAGGCGCTCTGGAAAGTGTTCCCTCAAAACAGCCATCGATGCTCTTGAAGTGTGTGCTGTTGCACCGTCTTGTTGGAACCAAGTGTCCCCCAAATCCAACTCTTCTAGCCGTGGGAAAAAAAATTCTGTAGCATGTTTACATACCGGTCCGAATTCACTGTCACTGTAACCTCATTTTCCTCAAAAAACCAGGGACCAATAATTCCAGCTGAGGAAATTGCACACCACACTGTGACTTTGGGTAAATGCAAAGGCCTTTGATGCAATTGTCGAGGGTTGGTGTCAGCCTAGTAGCGCATGTTTTGTTTGTTAACCGACCCACATAAATGAAAATGGGCTTCATCGCTAAAAAAAACAATAGCACCCTCGGGAACGACATCAAGAAGAAGCTCACACGCGTTCATCCGAGAATTGAAGTCACGTTCTGTAAGTTCCTGCACTATCGCCATCTTATAGGGATGAAAATGAAGATCATCACGAAGAATTCTTCTCACAGAACGATCGGATAGTCCAAGGGCAGATGCGTGTTTGCGCGCAGAACGCCGTGGTGATCGCAACATTGAAGCTCTCACTGCTTCAATGTTCTCAGGTGATCTAACGGGCCGAGGAACTCCAGTTCTTCGTTTTGTCGCACTTGCAGTTTGTCTGAGTGTAGTGACCCATGTAACAATTGATTTGCGGTCTGGGACGGGAGCCAACGGGGCTAAATTAAAGCGATTCCGAAATGCACGCTGTGTTGCAACAACCGAACAACCGCTTGAAAAGTAGGCCTCAACGGCAAAGGCACGCTCCTCACTATTCCAACGCATGATGGCGACTGAACCGTGTCGGGACAAAACTTTACAGTACCCCCTCTTGAACGAGACCACTAGCGCCCCACTATGACATCAACTAACTGAATGGCGCGCATTTAAAAAAAGGAAGTTATGCTGCCGCACCCTGTAGTTCAAACAATGTTATAACCCTGGATCTCGCACGTTTCCTGGTATATGATTTTTTTTCTAATAGAGTAAGTGGCTTTCAACAAAATACTTATTTTTTTAAATCATGCAGTAAGTGGTAATAGTAAATCGCGTCTAAATTGAGGCCGAGAAATCCTGATTTTCATTTGGATATTTTCAAATATCTTGCACGGCGTATGTGATAGATGAAAAAAAAATTGACCATATTTTTCACGAATTTTGATTTACGGCTAATAATTTACTAGCGAAAAGAACGATTTTCAGGGTATTTTAGATTTTTGTCTATAATTGGCAAATCCTGTATATAATGGGAAAGTGCCTGAAATAAAAGTTATGGTCCCTAATCTGCCGCATTTCCAGGTTCACAAATTTTGCCGATCGGCTTAATAGTTTTCAAGAAAATAATTATTTTCTGGAAGTCAAAATATAGCAAAAAAATTACAAAAATTTTTAGAAAATACTTTGCGAAATTTGCAACGTCCAAAAAACAGTTGAAAAAAGAAAAAAAAAAAAGATGGACGCCGAAGCTTGACCGCAGCCATTTTAACATATCTTGTGCACCCCGTGGAACAGAGAACGGAGAAACGGAGGTACAGAAAAAAATTTTTTTTTTGACGCTGATCTGATCTGTATCAATGGCGGTCCTGTAGGACCTACCGAGACCCGTAAAAATTTACTACTTTGGAAAAATTCGATTTCATCGATGTTTCGAAAATAACAAGAAAAACAAAACACACTAAAGCCGAGGGATGACGTCATATTTTTTTTTAATGTACCGCTACTTTACTTCTGTTAATCGATCGGCCACAAATAATGGTGCGGCATCTATTTTTAATCGCGAGATCATCGATACCTGCTACTCTATGACGGCTACCTTTAAATTGATAGAAATGAAAGTCGATTTCAATTAACGGCCGGGAGTTTTTATCGCCCGGAAAACTCACAAACTCGGGGAAACCTAGGTTCGCGTTTTCGTTATTCGACTTCGGAAAATGTACGTTAAAAGATTGTTTTTAATTTTAGGGGTGCGCAACAACGAACACAAAGTGTTCTACAAGACAGAAAGAAAACATATTCGTATTAATGTCGTCGTCATCATGCTTTGAAGCTGTTGATTTTTGTAATAACTGTTTGATTTCGGAAATAACAAAGAAATAATAAGAAAACGTAGAAACAGTTAGGCACGAGTCAAAGAAAAAAATAAAAAAATAAATAAAATTTAAGTCTTTCTGACATAATATGCGATCATTTTTCAAATTTTTATTATTAAAGATTAAGCGACTCATTTATAATAGTAATAATAAAATAATAAATAATATAAGTGACTGAATCGGCGAAGTTCAAAATAAAGGAAAGTGGAAGAGCGCACTTAACCAGGTGAGTAGCAACACATCACGCAACAATTATACACATATAAAGTGCAATCTAGATAAAAATCCAAAAAAAAAAAACAATCGACACTTTAAGTGATGTTAATTTCCTCAGGTGACACTCAAAGATGTGCCGGATACTTTGCTACTTTGCAAAAGTTAAATTTGGTTAGTTTGCCTCGCAAACTTCAGAAATATCGTTTAGGTGTTAACATGACGGTTTATGCAATATGGGCTCCGATATCAAGGCCTGTAGTACTTTCTGTTACCTTTAAAATCTTTTTCGTTTTTTTTTTTGGGGAACATGAAAGACAGTTTTCGTATAATGAATAAATATTTTATTAAATTATATATTGGCCATTCTGGTCCAACACCTTTTGCCATCTTTCTGGCAGTAACATAATTCCCCTCTCATAAAAGTTTTGGTCCTTGCCGGCAAAAAACTGGTTCAGGTGGTTTTTGACATCTTCATTTGAGGTAAAGGTTTTGCCATCCAAAAAATTTTGCAGGGACCGGAACAAATAGTAGTCGGAAGGCGCCAGATCTGGAGAATATGGTGGATGTTGCAGTACGTCCCATTCAAGCTGTAAAAGTTTTTGGCGAGTGACCAAACTTGTGTGAGGTCTCGCATTATCCTGGTGGAACACTACACCCTTCCTGTTGATTAATTCGGGCCTCTTCTCTTTAAGTGAATCATTCAATTTGTCCAGTTGATGACAATAGACTTCTCAAAAGCTCAAAAAAAAAAACGATTCCTTTGACATCCCACCAAACGGAGAGCATCACCTTTTTTTGGTGAATGTTGGCTTTTGACACGCTTTGAGCCGGTTCATCTTTTCCGCTCCATGACCTCTTGCGTTTAACATTGTTGTATACAACCCATTTTTCGTCCCCAGTAATAATCCGCTTCAAAAATGGATCATTTTCTTGACGTTTGAGGAGCGAATCACACACGTCAACGCGACGACACAAATTTCGCTCCGTAAGGACATGGGGCACCCACACATCGAGCTTCGAGGTTAAGCCCATGCCTTTCAAATGGCCATAAACAGTCGAATTCGACAAATTTAATCTCTCACCGATCTCTCATGTGGTTATTCGCCGATTTGCATCAACTAATGCCTTTATCGCATCTTTGTCAGCTTCGACCGGCCTTCCAGACCGTGGTGCATCTTCGACATCAAAATTGCCGGATCGAAATTTTGCAAACCAGTTCTGGCACTGGCGTACTGTTAACACGTCTTCTCCATACACATCCGTCAATTTTTTTCTCGCTTGGACAGCATTTTTACCTTTTCTGAAGTAAAAAAGTAAAATATGACGAAAATGCTGCTTATTGCTCTCCATATTTAAAAGGGCACCAACCAAAAACTACTGCGTAGAATTAATAGAACTTTTTCACACACAAGCCTTGCAATATCAGCTCTCAAGACATATAATGGTTATGCGGCTTAAGTGTGAAGTTGGTTTCGAAAAAACGTAATTAAGTTCTCTCACGGGAAAAAACGAAATGACTTTCCGAACAACCTTATGGTTAAATAAGAACAAACGTTGTTCAGATGTTCACATAAATATATTTAAACGACAGCTGTTTCGGCAACACCGTGCCTTTATCAAATGCTATTCAATCAATGCAGCCGTCATTTAAATATATTTATGTGAAAATCTGAACAACGTTTCTTCTTATTTAACTATTGTTAGTCTTAGTCAAGTATCGACAGCACATATATCTGCCGATTTCTACCTACATAGTTTACCTACCCGCATGTTTCAAAGACCCAGAGATCTTACTGCTTTTCAGTACATTCCAAGAACCGTTTTTATTCCGGCTGAGTTGGTGATTTTCTTGGACTATAGATTTATCCAATAAATTCCATAGAATAGAATAGAATTTATTGACCACGTTTGAATTGAAAAAGACAATGAATAAATTATATAAAGAGTGTATAAATTATATAAAACAGTGTATAATACATAAAAACAGGACAGTGTATATAACAAAGAACAAGACGTTTAAATAAATAAATAAAAGGAACATCAACAAAATTATGGAAAGCGATTGCACATTCACGACGCTTCTTTGACACGTATTCCCCAACCAAAAAGGTTAAGATGTTTTTTTTTATTTTTCTATTACTTAGAACTTTCGCGTTAGCTGTTAGTTTATTGTACAAGTTTAAGTTTAGTGATTTTTTTTTTACTTTCGGTATATTTGAATCTTGAAGCTTGTTATTTATAGTTAAATAGTCATGGTAACTGCTAAACAACCCTCAACTCCGATATGTTATTGTTAAAGACGACGCACTGTCTTCTTTCACTTAAATATGACCGGATAAGATCCTCAGGGTGACCACGGACACCACATCTGCCAAGCTTCTCCAGAAGCAGGTCATGAGAGACGCAGTCGAAAGCCTTAGTGAGGTCACATAGCGGGAGTGCAGCTTGCTCCCCCTTTTCCAGACCCTCCACCACGTCTCCCACAACTCTGCGAACCGCATGCACAGTGGAATTATACTATTAATGTCATAATAGTCATAAGAACAAAATTGCTCAATGCAATTACACAGTCTAAAACATCGTCTTCTGCCATCCAGTGCACGAAGAAAGATGAAGTTACATTTGGGATTTTATTCAGGCACTCACTCCGTACTTTAGGGTTGACAGTTAAAGAGACGAGAATATCAGCAGTAACATTGGTAAAATACTCATTAAATTCATTGGGTGAAAGAGTGCTTGAAGGGCCACTTTTCTTTTGTAACAATTTCTTTCATAACTTATAATTTGCCATGTATCTCTGGCTGGTTATCAAACGCTTCTTTTTTTGATTTTACGATTATTTTGCTGTGAAAATATTTATAAATAAGTTTACGTTCTGGCTTTTTCGTTGTATCAGCAATGGTTTTTATCGCTGTTAACTTATTTCTCATTTGCTTTTTGTCGTTATTAAACTTCTGCTCTCATATTTTTTTTTGGAACTATCTAAAATAATACTGAAGTGACCCAAAATTATAATTTCCCGAATCCAAGTGTAGAACATTCACGTCGACTTTTTTACCTATTTGTGATGCCACTGTATCCTTCAGTGTTCCTGTCTCTTGAAAAAAAAAACTCGTTGATTTTCGTGCCCGTTGCCCAACCTTTAGGATCAGTCAGTTTGGAAACATTTGTATCATACACACCAACTTTGAAAGATGCACATTCATCCTGTCTCCTTAAAGTCAGTTTTTCCCACAACCCTTCAGGAAAAATTGGCTTGAGAAACTTCGCCATTTTCGCATATTTTGGTATAATTTTCGCCCAGAGGCGCGACAAATTCCAAGACGACATACAGCGCCTTAACCCGAACTGATAAACGGATAATATATTAACATCCAAACGGAACAAAAAATATTCTAAACTAAACGTTTAATGTCGTTAGCGCTTAAGGTAAATGTTAATTGCGGTAGCCCGTTGTAGATCAGTATCGGACAAATTATTTATTGGTAGTAACGACTGAGTCGTAAATCTTGCGGGTCCAACTATCACGAGTACTTGGTGGTGGTGTATCATTTATCGTTTGGTTGGTCTCCATCAATCATATGACATTTTTTTCGGGCTCCGGGTCAGTGAGTGGTTTGGTCAATTGACGTAACGATAAACGAAAAGAAAAATATAAAACAATAAAAAAAGAAAAAAGAGAGTTATAATAATAACAATATTTTATTAGGAGGTCTAAATACTGTTCAGGCTCCAAGAAATTTAGTGATTGTGTTCTATCAACGAAAAATCCGAGTGTCTATAAGAAATCTATAAGTAACCAAATCAGTCATCCATATTGGCGAAATCATAAATTATTTTAAAATTTTTGAGTTTTTGGGACTTCCTATGAGTTATTGGCGAAACGTTAGCAAGTTCGACTCAAAAACAACCGACGCAATAACAATCCAGTGTTGTAAATAGTATTACAGAAGCCTGTGGAAGTTTCTTTGAAAAAAAAAAGAGCTTGATTAGATTAGATTTACCTTCAAATAACATACTTTATTTATACGATATTGAGAAGCTAAATACCTTCCATACTTGCATATTGAAATTGTTTAATAAATGTTTTAGAGAAAATAGAAACTATAGTAGATAATATAGAATATAAAACTGTTACAAAAGTTGAGAAACAATGCTCTAAGACAATTTGAACAGTCACAATGTCTTTGGATAATTCAAAAGACCTTTATTGTTCGAACAGTAAGATTATTAAACACTGCTGCAATGTCATAGTTTCACCATCAATTGACATAATAAATAGGTGTTTCCTCAAAGGAATATATCCGGAGGTTCTTAAAGTGTCTAAAGTTATGCCACGCATATGGAAAAGAGACCACAAGTTTCGCACTTTAATAATAATTTATAACCCTCGAGCAGAAGGAAACAGGGTACAAGCAGAAAAACTTTTTTTAATATCCACCAAAAATGTTTTTTTCTTCTCCCTTCTGTAAAATACCAAATTGTACACCGACATAGCGTACCGGAAGCGTCACTTTACCACGCGAGTTTCTTGTCCCACGGATCCGAGCCCCTTCGGACATTTCCGGGATTTTACCGCACGGGTTCGGGAGTAATCGCATGTTTTCGGAGATTTTACCGCACGGCTTGAATTTTGACGTTTGCCAATTCTGACGGTCGTGTCAGTGAATGTATTGTTATTTTGCAAATATGTACCCAAAAATTAACAGTCGTATAAAAAGTAAGTAAAGTGCCAAATAAACTCGTTACTCAAATACCATTTACCGCACTTGTTGCATAATATATGGTATACGGTAAACGGCATTTGACTCACGAGCGAAGCGAGTGTTTAATAAACGAGTGACTTAAAAAGTTTACAGAACATGTTGAATACTATACTTTTTCTACGACCGTTAGTTTGCCAACAACACTGACATTGCCGTCAGAATTGATAAACGTCCAAATTCAAGCTGTGCGGTAAAATCTCCGAAAATATCCGATTGCTCTCAAACCCGTGCGGTAAAATCCCGAAAATGTCCGAAGCGGCTCGGATCCGTGGGAAACGAAACTGACGTGGTAAAGTGACGCTCCCAGCAAGGTCGATATGTAATTAGGCATTTTACGGACGGGAGTAGAAAAATTATTTGGTGACATTTATTTACAAACTATGATTCTGGTGTCTGCTAATGAGATAACTCGTTAGTACTATTCTGGAAAATGAATTAAAACCCCTTTACAAAATGTTATTAATCTCCTATAATTGTACCTTCACGTAGGTACACTCATATTTCGATAACATTAACAATCTATCCTAAACTACTTTCCATAAACCATAAGGTCCACCGAAAGGAGACAAATATTCTAAAAAAAAAAAGTTAACACCAACCCACGACCCAAAGTATCCATAAAAAACATCCAACTTAAAACAATATTCTTAAGCAGTTTTAAATCATTAGACGAACGTTTGTGGCTCCATTAGAGCAAAACTAATTTGTGAATGCGTGATCGTAGCGCCTACCTTGAATCGGAAACCGTACGGTACGGATCGCTATTCACCTGCTCCGGTAAACTTAGAATGCAACATCTAAAACGTACACACAGGTGGAATAATTTCATGTTTATTCACGCCCGATTGTTATTTGGCCGACTGATGATTCTCGTGCAACTAGTTCGTGCCGGAATACAGAACAATGGATTGAGAGTGGAAAATTAGATTTTTAACGGTAGGTTTTGGTATAATTATATAGTCGTTTAGACGCAAACGCATCAGCATCGCAAATTTTCTACGGGAAGAGTTATTTCCAATTACTAGTGAAAAAATGTGGTATTGATAGTGATATTTTCGAAAATTGAACTGAGGTGGCTTTTACTTGATGACAATTTATTTATCAAAATAAATAAGAACTAAAAGTTCAGATTTTCACGAAATTATACATTTTTACGTGACAATTGTTTCGAAAACATTGTGTCTTTATCAACTGGAATATTTAGAAACTACCTGCTACTATATATACTGAAAAATGACAATAAGACCTTAATTAATGTTATGAGAATTTAAGTTCAATAAAGGAGAGGTATTTAAATCTAATTGAATCTTATGGAATACATTTGAATGTCTCATTTTGTTAATCTCCATGGCTTCCAATAAATTTAATTTTCTACTTTTTGCGGTTGTATGTAAATATCAAAATTGTCGTCAAAAATGTGTTTTTCCGTGTTTAAGTATGTAACATAATTAGATTGTAGGCTATTGATTTTTAACGCTCTTTTATGTTCGTTAATGCGTTTCTTGAAGGATCTACCTGTTTGTCCAATACACATTTTAGGACATATATATATATATATATATATATATATATATATATATATATATATATATATATATATATATATATATATATATATATATATATATATATATATATATATATATATATATATATATATATATATATATATATATATATAATGTGTTCGAAGTGTTTTCGGAGCGCGAGCATTGAAGATGCCAAGTGAGATTTTGGCGAAACGTCTGCAGGATTCCAGTCGGAGTTCAACGAGCGAACGGATGATATCCCGGAATATAGTGTCATCACATTTTTCCATCCGTGAATCAATACGTGAGAATATATATATATATATATATATATATATATATATATATATATATATATATATATATATATATATATATATATATATATATATATATATATATATATATATATATATATATATATATATATATATATATATATATATATATATATATATATATATATATATATATAACAAGGAAGCTAGATATTTTGCTATTGAATATGTGGAGAACCAATGGTTCTGACAATAGGTCGAATGGGTAAACCTGGTTTGTGGATCTTTGGGAGTCCGTAGAGACGAGAAATTTTTGAGTCATGGGGGTTGACAGATTTTTTTACGGAGTCTGATAGAGAATAAGCCTTAATAACAGATTTAAGGTTGCGATCCATAGATGACGTAGAATCTTTTTTGAGTTGACGATATGATCTGTCTGTAAGAAATATCTTGAATCTACAGACCACAGGATGATTGATGTCAAAAGTAAGAGGAACTAACGTTAGACAAACTTGTTTTTTCGAAAATCAGCATAATTGGCGAACGTCAAAGTACCAAAATGATTAAAATCGACGAAAATCATCCGTAAAAAGTGGTTCCCCACAATGGTTAACCAAGCTAATAAATAAAGGTTATAAAAAATCCACAAAAACCGTAACTTTGTTGACGAAAATAAACTACAAATAAGCGTCGGTCGCATTTGAAATTGACTTGCCCCGATATCGAGAGCTCCCAAACTGTATACCAAACCGCTAAAATGTAATAAATAAATTAGGCTTCGATACAGTTACCAATTAAAATTTATAACTCGTCCATATTACGGGTCGCAATTTAATATTGAAATATGAGAGACTATTGCGGTGCTGATTCGGGCAAACTTTTGCACCAAATTGACGACGATAGCGCTACGGTGATCCGAGAATTATAACAGACTCATAAAAAATTAAGTAATAATAATAATAAATAGTCCTTATTCCTTAACGACAGGGTGGTCCGTTTAAGGAAGGCCTATACCTTATCTTGAAACCTACATACAAAAGTTGTTTCTATTAACACGACTTTTAGTTTTTTTTTATTTTCTTAATCGTCACTTTTTTATACTCACAGTGGTAAAACTTTTTTTCCATCTATGCTTTTTTTTTAAGCAATGAACAAATTTAAAATATTTTCTTAAAATACGCAGTGTTGCCACGTTTCGCAAAATGGACTTTTCTCAAATTTCCTAAATGAGACACCCTGTATATCGTTGGATAGTACGGGTTTTTGACTTACCGTTTTGACTTAATTGGCAATTATTTTCCACTAATACATACATAATTGAAGAATCCTGTAAATAAGGTCCTTAAATGGAAAAAAACTTTTTAAAAATATTCATATTCTTAATAATATAGACCACACGTCTTTAAAAAATATATAGAATATTAAATAGCAATAGAATTTTAAGAAAATATTTTAAATTTAATCCAAAGTTTAAAAAGTTAAGCAAAACAAACAATGACGGTTTACACATAACCCGAATGCATCACAGACCCATATCGTTGAATTTGTCTTTGAAAAGACTATCCTAACATGCAATAAAATGTAGTGTGTTCTATTTAAAAAAATGCAACTTTGTTTTACCACCCTGTACATAACAAAGTGACCAATAGGATAACAAAAAAAATAAAGGTCATTTTAATAGAAACAACTTTTGTATTTTTTTTTATATAATGGGCCACCCTGTATAAAACATTACAGAATGTTATCAAGCAACCAACCAAAAAGTTTTTTTAACGGATTTACGAAGACAAATTTTACATGGAAAGAAAAGACAATTCACGTAAATGTTCAGCCTCCACTGCGGACAATATGTTGCCTAAGTTCTTGTTCAAAAGTAATTAATGATATTACCGATCTAAGTTGGGGAGGAAGTTTGTTGTAACCTTTGATAGCGTTATAGCGTTTATATCGGGCTGAATTATGCTTGCTAACAGCATGGCGTGTATTAACCGAATGAATATTCGTGTCAACTAAATATGTTGGCCTTTGGGGGGGTGATAATTTTCTTAGTTAAAACTAAAAGTTGTGATTTAACCCACTCCCCTAGAGTAAGCCGATGTAATTCTTCCGGGCTCGCAGAAACGTGACTTCAGAATACCAACAGGCTTTCGGAAAACGCCGAAGGCTGAATTTATCTCTCTGAAGTGAGGCATACCAGTAAACTGAATGAAATATTAGTTAATATTAGAGAATGGGTCAGCATAGGGTGCGAAGTCTATATAAAGACTTTTGGATGAAAAAGGCAACGTGACCATCAAAGCAAAGACTACAATCAAGAAAGAAATTTGACCGATTATTCTAGCTCTATTTTTGATGAAAATTAAAATTTGCGTCTTATTTTCCATGCTTACTAGAAATGAGAATACTTGAGTAAGATCCTCGTATCGATCTTATCACTCCCTATGTCATACAACCTAATTTGATGGATTAATTTATCCACAATTACCCAAGGCTACTTGAGGGATGTTATTATAAATTTTTGAGAGAGTACTAATACTAAGGTATCTCAGTACAGTCTCTCGAATCAGTTTGAACTTAACAGGCCTATTAAGAAGATTCTTTATTTCCTTAAACTCAACCCAGGTTACCTCAGTTTTGAATTTTTTATATTTAGTGATACGGGTTAAGGGTGTGTTACTCCGTTATAACGTAATTTTTTTCACCGATGGTGAAAACAGAAAAACGACTCAATGTATGGTTTAGGAAACAATGAGGAAAATGGACTCTTTTAAATGGAACACCATGTATATTTTTACTGTGACGTTCATAAATCACCAACGGAACAAAAAGGTTCACATGTAATTGTTCTATATGCGAGTTTTTTCATTCACAAAGCTGCTCCATCCATATCATGCGAAACGAACGGGCTGGCCGAATCAGGCGTCAAAATTGCAAAAAGAGCGTTACGCAAAGGATATGCGGATGGGGTGACCGATTTACAACTTATTTTAGATACTTTTTTTTTCAATACCGCAATACACCGCACACTACGACCCAAGAATGTCCAGCAAAAATGCTTTTTGGTCGCTTTTTACGCACTAGATTTGATTTAATTTTACCTTCGACCGAAAATATTGTAAAAGAAAAACAAAACAAAATAGAACTTAAGCGCAAAAAGAAAGGGGAAATGTCCTTTTCAATTTGGGAGAAAGTATGGACCCGGGACTACCGTCCAAACACGGATAAAAGCAGGTGGTGTCAAGGGGTAGTTCGAGATATACTTGGCCGAAGAACTTACGTGGTTGAGTTGGTCGGTGGAGTCACATGGAAAAGACATTCAAGTCAGTTAAAAAAGTATCATTGTAACGACAAGTCTTGCCCCAGCAAGGAAACTCCATGACAGCCCCAAATAAAAAAAACTCCTCGATGGCTCCACCTTCCAACGTAACAAGTAATACTGTAACGTCAGTTAGGTCTAGCGATAGCGAAACATCGGACTCAGAAAGTGAAGACATTATCTCACCCAGTGAAAACAACCCCAGCGACAATGAAGTCCCAAGTGACCACGGTGCGCGTGTGCTTCGTAGACGTAGTAAGATTAACCCTCCAGATCGTTTACGAGTCGCCCAGTAAACGTGACACTCATATCTAAATGCAAGTGTACATAAACACCACTAGAGTTAAGTTAGTTTCAGTTTATTATAGGGGGAAGGTGTTCTATATGCGAGTTTTTTTATATCGCAGTTTAGTTTAGGTTTTTTTGTAAACCGTGATGCGGTACGTTTTCCTAGGGCTATCCACGCCAGTTACCTGCCGGGCCGCGTATTGTACGGAGTCGTGAGTAAACGGTTGCATTGTCGTGGTCGAGTTTCATTTCACGTTAAATGAATACATAACAGTAATATTAGCCTAAAATTCAAAAAACAACCGCACAAAGCATATTTCTCTTTTACATATGGCTATGGTTTTGAGCTCATGAATAGGCCGAATATCCATTTCTAACAAGGTAGGGCACCAGCTCATAACTTTCAATAATAAATGGATTGCTGCCAATTCACCAATTCCTTGGCCTCCTAGTTTACCAGATATTATATATCACCACTTGATTTCTACTTATGGGGCTATTTAAACCGTAGCAAATATTTGTAGAAACTTGAAATTTGAAGTATTTATGTATATAATTCTCGAGCCCTGCGAAGCTGTTTCCACAACAACAACTTCTTGTATCTTTGTGTAATCTTCATAGGTCTTCGATTTGTCAACAACAACAACAATCTTTTTTAAAACTTGCGATTACATTCCCGATAGATAAAGGTACCTGATAAGAATTCAGATAAATATTAGAATCTTACAATTAAACATTTTTTGAAGGTTTGTTTTTTAACACTTTAAAATGTGGAGACTGTGGAATAAGGCAGATCTTGTGTGGATTTCTATGACAATATGACGGCGGAAATATTTGAGGACCGGTTTGAAAATCAACTGTGGTCAAATACTGTTATCGTTCTTCAAAAAAGAAATTAAAGAATTTCTGTACGAAAATGATTTACATTTCGAAGAGAGCAACACGAAAAAACAACTTCTGGAATTGTTAAAAATAAAACCTTTTAGTAAAGACTACAAAATCGATTCGATAGCACAACAAAACAACCCAATACAACCTCCGTATCAATGTATATTTAACCCGATTGATATGATTTGGTCTGAGTTGAAAACGCATATAAGAAGAAATAACAATGCACTAAAATTTAGTGATAGTACCCTAAACGTAATTCAGCAAGAGGTAGCGAATAAGATTGAAAACATACTATATCTCGCCTCTTAGAGTAGGTAGAGAAATTCCTAGGACGGTCCTGGAATGGTTCTATAAGGGGCTGCGGCTTTGGAGTAATACACAGTAGGCAAAGTTAATCAAGGGGGTATACCAGGTCTGCTACGACCTATACATGTAAAGCGTTATCATTAGGAAATGATTCCTATATTACGACAAATGATAATGAGTAAAATTCAACAGCTGAAAGCTAGATAAATAGACAAAGATAGCCTTTCTAACGTTTTGCTAGAATGACATTCTGTCTTTTTTTGATAAAAATATCTAAATAATTCAAAAAGTTAAAGTATAGGTAGCCTTTCCAACGTTTTTTGGAATGATGTTCTAACTCTATTCGATAAAAGTAAGTAAATAATTCAAAAAAATAAGATTAATTTAGGAGATAAATTTGTTGTGAAAGCACTATATTTCTGGTCGAAGTATACCAACACCTTCACATTTTAAAGCCTGCAATATGAAAAAAATAAACCAAAAATGAATTGCATAATTAACGCGGTTGTTTACCTTTTCTTTTTCTATTTTCATATTTCCATGATTCTAATGCTCAAATAAAGCAATAAAAGAAAAATGGAGTTCCATTTTGTAACCACTCAAAGCCATGCAGAAGAGAAATGTGTTGAGAATTGCATATGACCTTTTTTTGTTTTGTCGGCGATTTCGAACGTTAACAATAAAAACTGTTTTTAATTAAATTTTAGTTATTAAAGCGCAATTTCGAAAAATATTGCGTAAAAAAAAAATTGAAAAAAAAAACGATATCAATTTTGTTGATAATATTTCTAATTTTAGAAAACAATTTTACCGGGGGCATCCAATCGCATCGATAATAAAATTGGCAGCAGTAGGTCGTCAAAGTAATTGCCTCTACGGGGGTCGCGTCGTCCACTATTATTGTTCTTTAATCTCGGGTTATTGTCAAAAAAGTCGACATACACCCAGAAAGCATATGGCATGTGTCACACGTCGCAGAAAAAAAAGGCAAAATTAGATTTTAAGAGGATGAGAAAGAAGAACCAGAAGTGCCTTAGAAATCTTTTTTTTCTAAATTTTGCTATTGCTTTCCTGTGGTGCTCCTGCGGACCACTATTGTTCATGCAGTCTGCATAAAGTGTCTCTCATTGCAAACATGTGAATATAAAACTTTGTATCAGTAACAGCGATCTCTAATGATATACTTTATCCCATTTTTACAGGTTTTCATTCACGGCTAATATTTTACTCACAAAAACGGATTTTTTTAGGATCTTTTAGATTTTTTGCACACACCAAATACAAAATCGAAAAAAAAATGCCTGGATCTTCCCCATTTCCTGATATATGAATTTTAGCGATGGTTTTCGAGAAAATATGTGTTTCTTATACCAAAGCATAACGTCTAACGGATTTTTTCAAATATCTAGAGCATCGTATATGACAATCAAAAACCGTATATACAATAATTGTAGCTCTCGATGCGGCGTACAGGACTGTCTAAATCAAACTGCGATATATTTCACCGATTCTGATTTTCGGAAAATAATTTACTCTCTAAAAGAGCAATTTTCAGGGTCTCTTAGGTTTTTCTCTATAATTAAAAAAAAACCCTGTATATAAAAGAAAACATACTTGAAATGAAAATTATAGTCCCGGATCTTCAGCATTTTTCTATTAAAAAAATTTAACGATCGAGTTAATATTTTCCAAGAATTTTTTTTTCTGGTAGCAAAAATTACCAAAAAAAAAAACAAACTTTAAAATACTTCGGGATATTCGATAATATATACCTATAAGATTTTTAGTATTGCGCAGAATATCTGAAACACCCTATACAATACGCGAAAATCTGAAAAACAAGTTTTCATTAATAGAAGAACCCATTCTTTTAGTTTTATACAAATGCATCCTGTATATCTAAAATAATCATCAAAAACAAACAATTTTTGTTCCGAATCTCCGGCGTCTTCTAGTTCAAAAAATGTTTCGAAAGTAGCAATCATCAATCAGAGTCCAATCGCGGCCATCTCTTCAGGTTATGTGTCTCGTGATCTGTTAAAAAGCCAAATTTCCGTATCCTAGTTCAAACCGTTGGGAAGTTATTCGCGTTTTCATGAAGCGTCGACAGATGCAGAGAACAGACAGAACAAATTTAATAATGCAATTTATATTTACATATTAAACTGGCTATATGGTCAAGCCAAAAAAACTGAAAACTGAAACATAGTATTCTAATTTTTTAGTTTTTTGCACTTCCAAAAAACCATGAAAAACAAAAATTTTTGGTCCGGATTTCGAGCGGTCTCTGGTTTAAGAATTGCTTCGATAGTGTTGACCATTTTCGAAAATCCATATTTGTCTCGGACACTGGCAAATCTGGTTTTCAACTTTTTTAAAAAAATACCCGAAAATCGACACCAATCGCGGCCATCCCTTCACGCTTACGTGTCTCGTGAGCTGTTAAAAATGAGCCAAATTTCGGTATCCCAGTTTAAACGCGTTTTTACGAAGCGTCGACAGAAACAGAGAACAGACAAAAAACGAAAACGCATTATTTCGACGGGACGTCTTTTTTGGGAGGAAAGAGTGCTTAATTTATAAAACAAAAAATGACCATATATAATGGATCCTTTGTGGGGCATGTAGATATTTCAACAACTTATTTCGTATTTCTTTATGAGAAATTTAATAACGCAACTTATATTTACATATTTTAAGAACGTGGTGAAATCGAGATTACTGAACTTTTTTATGGTACTTGTGGTGTTCTTCAATTTTGATAGCACCCTGTGAAACTAAATGTAAAATAAATACTATATACAGAAAGGGTTAGTTTAACTCCACTTACATTAACAAAAAAACAAAAACATTCAAATTGGAAAAAATAGAACAAATCCACCAATCAAAGTCGCATTTGCCTTTTTTAAATCGCAAGAGACTATCGAAATACAGAATAAATGGATTTATCAAACGAATCAGTAACTTAAACTTAAAGTTGTGAAAATATACATATGAGTTGTGTAATTAAATTTCTCATAAAAGAGTACTCAGATAGTACCAAATTTAGAAATGCGTCAAATTAAAGATTCTCCTATGTATGAGTCAAAATCGACACTTTTAAAGGGAAACTCCGCTTGCTAGCTAAATTGCCAAAGTACCATTCTACATAGAATCAAATGGTTTAAATAGACGTATTTTTAAAACTCATAGCTAGAGTAATAGAACCCCCTATATAATTTAAGACAGATAAAGACAAAATATTGAGTGCGTTATATTTTCTTCTTATTTTCTTTCAATACTTCAAAAATATACAATGAAAAAAAATGCAGTTGATAAATAGTACACTTAAATTTTAATTTAATTTTTCCTAAAAGTTATACTTTAAATAAAATTTTACATTTTAAAAAATGCCGAAAAATACCCGATAATTCTGAAAAGCAAACTTATTTTCCATGAAACGCAGTTTTCGTATATCAACTTTAAGAAAGGGAGGATCGCTTATATATTGGCTCACCCGATATATGTGGTACCAAAAAACGTACGACATAAATAAACGTCAGCGATAAGAAAACTAAACCTTACCTGTTTGGCCACTTAACGAGTTGGGCAAAATGCGTGTAAAATTCAAATTTATTCAAGGTCTTGTTTACTAACCTAGATGTTTCACATTCCCTCGACACAAATTTCGGCTGCAAGGGGTTTGTGCGTCTTTCATGTAAATGTGTAAATGGCGGGCAATCGTAAAACTTAAACTATTCTAATGTATTCTTGGCGCAAGTGCCGCAAGCGCCGAATGCTTTCTGCGATGATGTCATACGCGCTAATGGGATCCATAGTGATAATATTAATAATTCCCAAATGGTATAATACGACCAAAAATATAGTGCATTCATTGCTTTGACGTTTTAAGTATTTTACTGTAACTTAACCGCTGACATTCGCAGGACCGTGGTAAAACCTATCCCCCTAACAGATGTTTATTCTGCATTAGTAGGTTTTGCCTGAGAGGGACTGTAACGAATATTCGGCATTAAGTAGCAATAAAACGGAATGTCCAAAATCTCAAAATCCTTCAAAAGAGCGTTTTTTAAAAACAACAGTCTAGATTCTAATTATGCCACACACTTAAAAACAGAAAAACATGTTTTTGACGACAATTTTGATATTTTACTTACAGCCACAAAAAGTAGAAAATTAAATTTATCGGAAGCCATGGAGATTAACAAAATGAGACATTCAAATGTATTGCTTAACGATCAATTAGATTTAAATACCTCTACTTTATAAAGTTAAATTCTTACAACAACATTAATTAAGGTTTTCTTGTCATTTTTCGGTATATATAGTATGTCGTCGAAACAGTTGTCATGTGAATATATATAATTTCCTGAAAATCTGAACTTTTAGTTATATATTTTGTTAAATGGATTTTCATCAAGTAAAAGCGACCTCAGATCAATGTTTGGGTGATATGTATTAGTGTACAAGAATTACAGGAAATATAAGAAAACGATTAAGCTACGAGTCGAATTTTTACTAAAACCAGCATAAGAAATACCCATTGTCAACTACAAATCCTTGTAAAAATCAATATGGGAAAGTTTTCGTTTGTGATCGCGCTTGGCGGAAACGAAAATGCCTTTCTATTGGTCAAAAATCTACCGAAATCCATTCAGCGGCACCCGGAAGAATTGGAAGGATAAATATGCAGGAAATTTTTGAGAATTTCTTTGATAGACCAGGTAGGTCCACGAGGCACATAAGCTTATAAGAAATGGCCTGATCCGACGCCATCCATCCATCCATCTTTTTTTCGCTATTTTTGATTGTTTTTTGTACATTGCTATTAAACACGATAAGTGTCTGAAATTTGAAGCAATCGACTTCATATTTGGCACATCCATGCAGTTTTGCCCCGTGGCGGAGCCTATTGAAAATGTGGGGGGGGGGGGGGCTAGGTGGTCGGGAACTATTCTAAAAAAATTAAAAATCGCGTGTGCAAGGGTCTACAAAAAACATAGTATTTCAAAAACTGCTTACGAGACCAAAAAAATTCTTGAACCAGAAGATGCAGAAGATACGGCTTCATAAAGTTTTATTCTTGACAAGTTTTCAGAAATATACAGGGTGCGCCGCAAATTCAAAAAAACTGAAAAATGGATCCCCCTATTATTGAAAATTGCTTATAACTGAAAGACTGTGAATCAGATCTCACTTTCTTTTATATCGCGATATAACCTGCATAGGCACAAAAACTTTTGTATTTAAGGTTTTTATCTATTGTACAGGGTGTTTCGATATTTCGTGCTAAATGAGAAAGGTGTTAAGTGTCCTAAATTTGCAGATATCAACTTCAAATTCAGCAGAGAAGTAAAAGTCCGTGTCCACATTTGAACGGTAGAAATTGGGTGCAATCAGATTTTTCCAAGTATTTTTTTAAAATTTTTGATTTTTTTTTTTGGTAATTTTAGCTTCCAGAAAAATATGTTTTCCTGCATAATCGTTGACCCCGACGATTTTTGGAAAGCAATCTTGACTTGAGCAAACATAACATAATATGCACAATTTGGGGATAAGAGATCTTGATTAGTCTCCCACTATTTTCTTGTGTAAATAATTATTTAGTACAACTTTTGGTTTTACACTGCATTTTTGATGTAATAATAACTTATTCGGATAATGTTATTACTAAAACAGCAACTTATCACTAGAAACAACGCCGTCAAATTTCAAACGAATCCCTGCGAAGTTTATTTTAAAAAATATTATTTCAAAAACTTTTTCATAAAATGACACGAGGAACGTTGGAAACAAAAACATTTTCGAGAAAGTTCCATCGGAGCAAAAACTTCCTTGCGATAGTTGCACGACAACTACATATAAAAAACCGCATCACCAATTCCGAAAAAAAAAACAATCATAAAATGTGCGACAGTGTAATTTGTTTTTATTTTCTTGTGTAAATAATTATTTAGTACAACTTTTGGTGTTACACTGCATTTTTGATGTAATAATAACTTATTCGGATAATGTTATTACTAAAACAGCAACTTATCACTAGAAACAACGCCGTCAAATTTCAAACGAATCCCTGCGAAGTTATTTGAATTATTTTAAAAAATATTATTTCAAAAACTTTTTCATAAAATGACCCGAGGAACGTTGGAAACAAAAACATTTTCGAGAAAGTTCCATCGGAGCAAAAACTTCCTTGCGATAGTTGCACGTCAACTACATATAAAAAACCGCATCACCAATTCCGAAAAAAAAAACAATCATAAAATGTGCGACAGTGTAATTTGTTATTTATAGATAACGCGTCACTGAATTTAAAACGTCCCGTCTGATAAATCCTTAAATTCTTAACAGTGACTTTCAATTGACACGAACATTCAATGGAATTAAAATGGAACACGAATAATACTGGAACACAACATTATAAAAAATAATAAGTAAAACCACAAAAAAAACGTTTATGCTGTTTTAGTTCTACGAAATTGAAACGGTATCCTTACTTAATTGCATCGCACTTTAAGTTTACTTAATAGGTTTGTCGAACACGGTATACAGACGTTTAATTTAAACGCATTCTTATCCTTGATGTCATACACGTTAAATCCAATATCGCGATGTTTATTTTGCTCTTTAAATACCGCTACCGTCGATCATTATCGCGCTTGAGTGATGGACAGATACTAAAAATTACAATTTTGACAAAAATGAATAAACTTTTGTCAAATACGCTCTTCCGTCAATCGTAGAACGATAAAGAAAAATGTTACTGCCATCTTATCGTAATATGACAATCAAATGTATTGGATGTTTTCGGATTTGAAGTATATCATTCGGAGATTCGAATTCCAACTGTAGCTGTTAAACTGAGTACGTTACAAAGTTTTGGGTAGATAGTTAACCAACATTCTTGACAATTTGAACAGGAACAATTTTTTTATCTTAAATACTTTTAATATCGCTGTTACTTTTTGAAAATCGATGAAATCGAATTTTGTATAAAAAAAAATTATAAAATTTTATATCTCGGCGAAGGTGGGTCCAAGGGGACCGTTGCTGGTACAGAAATGATCAGCATTTTTTGGAAATTTGAAGCAATGGATTTCATATTTGGCACACATGTGCAGCCTTGCCTCGTGACTGAACCTATTGAAATTGGGAGGGCTGGGGGGTCGGCAAGTATTTTAAAAAAATTAAAAATTGCGCCAGCGTTTACGAAAAAATCATTTTTCAAAAAACCGTTCACGAGACCGAAAAAAAAAATGAACAAAAAGACGCAGAAGATACGGTAAACTTTGATTCTAAACAATTTTTCAAAAATGTACAGGGTGCGCTGTAAATTAAAAAAAAAATAAAAATTATTACATTACGGTATAGCCCACATAGCTAAAACTTTTGTATTTAAGGTTTTCACCTATTGTACAGGGAGTTCCCGATATTCCGAGCTAGATAAGAGAAGTGTTAAGTGTCCTAAATATGCAGATATCAATTAAGACCCGTGCCCACATTTAAACAATAGAAGTTGGGTGCAATCAAATTTCACCAAGTTTTTAAATTTTTTTGATTTTTTTTTGTTATTTTGAGACGCGATAGATCCGGGGCTATAACTTTCGTTTTATGCATTTTTTCGATTATATACAGGGTGTTTCAGTTATGAACAAAAATCTATAGGATTTTGAACATCGTTAATCAAAATCCGTAAAATATATGGCTAATCGATTCAAACAGTGTGATGGGCCGCATGTATTTACGGTTTGCATGTATCATACACGCTGCTTGAGATATTTGAAAAAGTCCATATGACTGCTATATCTCGCACTCAATCTAGACGCGATGACATCATTTACTATTGCGACGTACTGCACGGTATTTTTTTCTCGAAACCCATTTCCTCTATTGGGAAAATTCTTGGAGCAAGAAACGTGGGAGATCCAGGGTTATAATCTCTATTTCCGAATTTTTTTCAATTACGTCGATTGTGTCGAAAAAATCAAAAAGTCCCTGAACATTGCCGTTTTTATGGGTAAATTATAAGCCATAAATGAAAAATTATAAAACATGGGATGACTTGGTACAAGCAGCATCGTAAATTGTTACGAGAGAGAGTTTCAGGTTTGAGAAACAAATCCCAGATTACAAAACTTGAGCTGATTCATCTGAAAAAATGCAAATAATTTAAAAATTTTGCAAATTTTACACCCAATTATCTTATCTCGAACTCGGATGGAAGAAACTTGTGTTTAATTTTTTTGTCGCTTCTACTAACATTCCAAAACCATTTTATGTAAGTGGTTTCATCAAACCCGACATCTTACTATTAACATTTAATTTTTTTAAAATGTATATAATTACAGCTACACTTTTATGTGTTTTTCAGTGTGTTCCCATAATTCGTAAATAAATAATCCGCGCGTTTGGCAGATGCACCAAAGAGGTTTAAAACTAAAAAATGTACGTAGTTAATTTAAAAAAATGTACGTAGTTAATTTAAAAAAACGCTACGTTTCTTCTTGTCCTCGGAAGCCTCATCACACCTACGCAGAGACAAAGAAATTTTAAACGTTTCTAAAGGTTATACATCAACCAGAAATATAGTACTTTTACAACCGACCCAGTGATTAACTTTGGATACTGTTTATTACTCCAAAACTGCAGCCCCTTATAGAACACACTGCCGAGCAGACCCTTACCCGTAACCATCCCAGGACCGTCCTAGGAATTTATCCAGCTACACCAACAAGCGGGATATAAGTATCTTTTGAATCTTTGAAAAATTAGTACAAAGTAATAATTTATTACTATTACATTCTATTTCATTACATTTCTACATGGTATATAAATTTTCACTATCGCTACTGTCGTCAGCTAGTTCAGTAATCAACTCCACCGCTAATCGTTCTCGATAAATATTTTCTTCTTTTATTACTCGTTTTTCACAGTTAGGCCAGCTTTGTACTGATATTTTAGCTACCTCTCGTCGAATTACGTTTATCGTACTAGCACTAATAAAAGAACGTATATAAAATAAAGTTCGGATTCTATGCCATCCATTTAAATTCAGAAATGCACAACTTTGACGACAATTTTGATATTTTACATAATCATTCAGGAAGCAAAAAACTAAATTTGTTGGAAGCTAAGGAGATGAACAAACTGAGACATTCGAATTTATTATTTAATGACCAATTGGATTTAAATGCGTCTCCGTTGTTAAATTTAAATTTATAACCCAATACCTGTAATTAAAAAGTCTTTATATATAAAGTTTTATAGTATATAGTAATATAAAGTAGTAGTTAATTTCTCCTAAGTCCGAGCTTCTACTTATTCGAAAATACCCCGCACGGTCCATTTACGTTTCAAATAAAATTTTCAAGTTTCTACAAATATTCGTTACGGTCCATCTCAGGGAAGGCTCACTTAATGCAGAATAAATACTGAAGATCTCCGGATAAGTTACTGTACAATACTTAAAACGTCAGAGCAATAAATGCACTATATTTTTGGTCGTATTATATCTTTAATTTGAGGCCGTCCCTACTTTTCGCCGTTTTCGTAAGCAACGCGATATATCGACTTAAAAATCTTACGGATACCAGGAAACCGGGCCCGAAAGACAAGAGATTACATTATTTTCAAATTAAACCGGGTAAATGCTAAGGCGAGAGCTCGAAGATGATCATCATAGAGCGATAACCGCGTTTTTAACAAAGCAGGTCAGTACTCGGGTCAGCCGTCGTGCACTTGGGTTAATGATCGGGGCCACACAGTCACTGGAGGGAGAGAGAAAAAACGAACAGCAACGTTAACGGAAGTAATTTAAGAACCACAGGGTGCTCGAACAAACTGTTGGAAGTTTAGTGGACTAAAATAAATATGAGCTAAAAGTTCAGACGAATGTTTCGACATACCGTGTCTTTATCAAATGTAATATTTACAAACTACCTGTTACTATATGTACCGAAAAATGACAATAAAACCTTAATTAATGTTGTTGTGAGAATTTAAGTTTAATCATGGTGAGGTATTTAAATCTAAATTATCGTTAAGCAATACATTTGAATGTCCCATTTTGTTAATCTCCATGGCTTCCAATAAATTTAATTTTCTAATTTTTGTGGCTGCGTATAAAATATAAAAAATGTCGTCAAAAATGTGTTTTTCTTTTATGTTCGTCGATACGTTTCTTGAAGGTTCTACCTGTTGATCCAATATAAATTTTAGGAGATGATACGCATTTCAACATGTAGACACCTGATTTTTGAGATTTGGGACACTTCGTTCTACTGTTTTTTGAACATTTTCCTATTGTGTCGTTAGTTCTGAAAGCTACACATTTTGACAAATGTTTTCAAACTTTTTCACCGGGTTCTCCTATGTATAGAGTTTACTATAGTCTGGATTTGTTTTTTATTTATTATTTTATCGATAATGGACGGATTTCTTTTGAGAGTGGCGTAGTAAGAAGTCTGGGTATAAAAAGATGAAATGTGATAAAGAAAAGTGTTTATTAACAATTATGAATTCACAACTGCCGAAATTATATTCTGTAGTTAAATTACATAAACAAGATATGGCCATTAGATCAGTCGTGTAACGGCTCCAGCAGTTAAACTCTCATTAATTAATCAACAAAATTAAAGATATCAAAATCCCTTCTAAAGCAACACTATTTTCTTTTGATGTACAAAACTTATTTCCCAGTTTTCCACCTATGGACTTGATAGATTTTGTAGATTTCGCCCTCACTTGGAAACAGGTTAACCCATTGGTGAAACAAGATTTATTAGATTGCTTAATAGTATCTTTAGACCAAAATTATTTTCAATTTAATGGGCAGATTTACATCTCTAAGGAAGGTTCGATTATGGGAAACCCACTTGGTCCTTTTTTAGCCGAGATTTTTGTATATAATTTGAAAATATCATACAAGAACATCCTTTAAGTAAAAGTTTTCTATGGTTTCACAGATACGTGGATGATGTCTTTGCTTGCTTTGTTGGAACGGACAGACAATTGAATTCTTTTTAAATTACATTAACTCATTACATAATCGTATAAAATTCGCTATCGAGATTGAACAGGATGACTCTATTAATTTTTTAGACTTAACTATTACCAAAGCGCAAAACAAATTAGATTTTTCCATATACCATAAACACGGACACAGTCATACATAACAGCTCACAAAATGGCTACATTTTACTCTTTTGTACACATACTTCTTAATACGCCACTCTCAACAGAAAATTACAACAAAGAATTTAATACCATTAAACAAATTGCACTAAACAACAGCTACAATCCGTCCATTATCGATAAAATTAAAAATAAAAAACAAATCCAGACAACAGAACACGAACAATTTGAAACAATTACATACATTACATCATGTCCTAAAATTTATGTTGGGCAAACAGGTAGATTCTTCAAAAAACACATTAACGAATATCAAAGAGTATTTAAAAACAATAGTCTAGATTCTAATTATGCTACACACTTAAACACAGAAAAACATGTTTTTGACGACAATTTTGATATTTTACATACAACTACAAAAAGTAGAAAATTTAATTTATTGGCAGCCATGGAGATTAACAAAAAGAGACAATCAAATGTATTGCTTAACGATCAATTAGATTAAATCGATTATTACTCTTAAATTCTCACAACAACATATATATAATTTCGTGAAAATCTGAACTTTTAGTTCTTATTTATCTTGTTAAATGGATTTTTATCAAGCAAAAGTCACCTCAGTTCAATTTAAGTGGACCACCCTGTTATTCTGTTTATGGATTTATAATAAAAAATAAGGTTGAATTTTATTTACTTAATTCAATTAGTTGATTGGACGACTTCGCAGAGTGTCTTTTGGCTATAAATTTTCATCTATTTCTGAAAGTACAAGGAGGGCATATAGAGTCCCTTTTTGATTTTAGTGTATACCATCATTCAGCTGCAGACATGCAAGTATATTTATCGTTCAAATGTCAAAACCCGCAGTGGACCAATAGACAAATTGATCCTGATATCCAACTCATTTCAAAAGTTACAAAATCAATGATATTATTATTTGCTAAAAATGTGAATTTGCCTAAAAATAATAATTTTAACATTCTATTGAACAACAGAAATACAAATGTTATCGATTGTACGATCTTCCTTACTTCAGATGAGCTTAACAAGAGCTAAATGAAACTAAGGATATTTTCAAGGATTTATAAACTACAGAGATTAAATTACGATTTAACTATGCTCTCATCATTTCTCATTATCTATCCTATTGTAACGTAGTGTATTGGGATGCAGATCTCAATAAAGATCAAACGAATGACAGACGATACAGCATGTTTGATCACATTACAACCAGTCTAATTGGCTCAACTTAGTTCAAAAATCCTTTCTATATCTATGAGTGTTAGTTCAATGCTACGTCAAAGGGCTTCAATTCCATTTGTGATGACGTCAAAGGTTGATAGACCGTTCATGTTTTAAAAAGCGTCTTAAAGCTAACTTTTCCTACTTTCCTTCTCGATTCTGTCATTGAAGTAACAAATTGGAAATATATTTAGGTTAGGATTAGTACTCGCGTGCAGTAAATTGCTGATCTTATAATGCAATGATTGAACATTTATGGTGGTTTGGAAAGCAGCTGTGCTAGACCTCTCCACCCTCCTAAGTTTGTACTACTTAAATCCGTTCAACGAAGTGTAACCAATTTAGCAACTCGACCAAGTTTAATTCAATTACCTCCTTCCCACGTGTCGAAAATATTTAGCGAAAACGGTGATCCTTAACATACCCCTACCAATCTTAGAAACAGAGAAGTTATGACCCCTGTTTACAAAAAGTTTCACATTTTACTTTTTACAATACTTCTGGATTCTTCCTGAGTCGGTTTTCAGAGCTTGACTAAAACTAGCTAAGACTAAAACTAGCTCGCATTTTACTCTGTATCTGCTTTTATATTGCTAAATAAGAGACATAAACATATTGGTGGGATTTAAAAACATGAGTCGCGGTTAAGATTGTTAGTTTACTTATAGATTCCTACAGACTCTCGTACTTTTCGTTGGTAGAAAAATTGATTACATGCAAGAATTTTAGTTTTATAGAATAAATTTTTTTATGTGCGGTTTCGTGATTGTGTTCCGCAACTGCTATTGTTTTAGTCTTAAGGCTCTATCATGTTCTTTGAGCCTAGTTGATAATACTCTCCAATGTAATCTTTGCTGCATATGCATGGAATGCTGTAAACTCCTGGCATCTCAAACGGAATTCTGTCTTTGACGGTTCGAAGATGTTGACAGATATTTGGACAAGTGGTAAATCTGGTTCCGACGTTATATTTTTGATATGTGGTCGGTAATGTTTTGAATGTAAGGAAGGAGCACAGTGCCAAGTATAGGATTGCTTGCGGCCTCATTGCTATATATATTTCATGTGGAATTTATTAGAGAGATGGTAAGGTGTATCAATACTGGGTTCAGTGACTCGGGTTCTGGAAACCAGAGAGTTGATAACCGATGCTTTTTGGGCCGGATGGTGATGCGACAATGCATTAATCCATAGGTCTGTGTGCGTAGGTTTTCTGTAAACACCATGACCCAATGTTAGGTTTGATTTTCTGTTGATAAGAATCGGAGGTTATTATTAGTTTCTAATTCAATGGTAACACGTAGGTTAGGGTGTATAGAGTTTAAATGTCTAAGAAAATCTACTAGGGATTCTTGACCATGAGGCCAGTTATAAGAGAAATATGTTCCAGAAAAGCATTTTGCAGTTAAGATGAGAAGATTTGGTTCCAGATTCTCCTTAATAGTAGATTTAAGGTTGCCTTCCATAGATGACGTAGGATCTTTTTTAAATTGACGATATGATCCGTCTGAAAGAATATCTTCAATCTTTTCCTGATGTTCATTTGTGTTCATGACCACCGAAGCATTTTCCTTATCCGCTTTTAGGATAACGATGTCGGGATTAGATTTTAAGGCAATGGGTTCGGGCTTTGCAAAATTAGATTTAGGAGGTTTTGCCTTTGACATTTAAAATAAGCTAAGCTCTGAAGAAGCCAACATGATGGTTGGCGAAACGTTAGGAAGCTCGACTCAGCAACAACCAACGCAGGAGAAATCCAGAAGTTTAGTATATTCAACTAATTTTTTCTTAATTTAATCATTACCTTCTTCTCGCGTGTCGGACATATTTACCAAACACCGTCATCTTTAACGATCCCCACCGATCTTAAAAACGGAAAAGTTGCAATCTCCGTTTACAAAAACTGTTACCTCTAACGCCCTGTACATTACGTAGTGGCCACCCGGCATATATATATTTCACCATATCGACTCCCTCCACATGGATACAAAGTCACGGTTTACGGTCACGTGATTCCACAGCCTTGCATATCACTGACGCGTGTTATTATTTACGGATAAAGAAACGCGAAAGAGTGTAGCCGAGAGAGATCACTAACCTGCTATACGAAGAACGGCCCTATCGGCACTATCCAACGCCAGCACTGACAGCGGTTGTTCCCTGGTCCATTCTTGTAGGGTCGGGTCCTTATCAAAATCCATTTTTCAAATCAACCCGCCCTAGAATAAGAGATTACAGTTAACGGCGACACCAACATATTATCTACAGTGTGTCCGAAATTTTTCGTCATTGCGAAATATCTAGCTTGCGGTCATTTTTCCATTCCTGAGCTACTGGGTGATCGAAAACGTAAAAATACGTCCATAAATGAAATGAAATGGTTTATTGTCATTAGCATACATGGTATTACGCGCAAAGATTACCAAAACTACGCTTGCAATTGACCTAAGCAATTCATGATTATATGAATCGTAGTAAATTAAATTTATATAAAAGCAAATACTAATTCACGCTAACATTAATATTAACATAAGAATATTTTACCATTTTTTACATTCGGTAAATTTTTGGTTAGTTTTGGTTAGTTTTCTGTCTGTCGGCAGAGCATTGAACAATCGAAGCCCATCACTAAAGGGCCTATTTTGCATTTGAAGAGTTTTAACAAACTGAATATCAAAATCATTTTTACCCCTAACATTATAAGAATGTTTGTACGATCTAGGAATGAAATGATTTTGTAAGGGGGATGCTTTCGAAAAATCGTGGGTGGGTGGGGCAAGCTAGTAGGGCGATGTAATTTTATTGCGCATACACCCTGTATAAAGCGCTTTTTACTCATCGCCGAGGTTCAAAGTCACAACAAACTTTGAAAAATATAAAAAATTGTACAAATAATAACGATTTACAATAATATTATTCCAAGTATCCCGGGCACCCTGTATGATAGACAAAACCTGAAACTCTCTCTCTCTCTCGACACAATATTCGAGACTGTTTAAACCAAATTATCCCATGTTTTATACTTTTTCAATTACGGCTAATAATTCATGAACCAAAATGGCAATTTTCGGGGTCTTTTAATTTTTTTTAACCATAGTCGACACGCCCTGTACATATTTGAAAAAATTATAGCCCTGGATTTTCCACGTTTCCTAGTCCAAGAATTTTTCTAAAATAGGAATAGCGATTTTCATTTAAATTTCCCGAGCACTGTTTAAACCCATTAGCCATATTTTTTACGATTTTTGATTTGCGGTTAATAGTTTACTGTGGAAAAGAACAATTTTCAAAGTCTTTTTGATTTTTGCTTATAATTTAAAAACCCTGTATATAATCGAAAAAATGCTCGAAATAAATGTTATAGCACCGGATCCTTCGCGTCCGCCAGTTAAAGAATTTTGCCGATCGGGTGAATGGTTATGGAGAAAAACATGTTTTTCTGGAAGCCAAAATTACCACAAAAAAAAAATCAAAAATAAAAAAAAAAACTTTAATACTTTAAGTGTGGGTCTGAACTTCTACTTCTCTGCCAAATCTGAAGTCGGTAGCTGCAAATTTAGGGCACGTTCTTTAATATTGAACAGAATATCGCGAACACTCTGTACAATAGGTTATAGTTATCGCCAATTTTCCATAATAGGGGGACTCTTTTTTTTTTTCGACGATGATCATTTCTGTACCAACGGCGATCCCATGGGACCTACCGTTAGCGACACGAAATTGTTATACGAGAATTTTTCGAAAGTAACAGGAAGTCTGCCGCAGTGGCTAAGCTCAGGCGAAAGTCTACGCAAGAAACCTATCTTTTTTCCAATTTTTGCAAATACAGTCGAACTTCGATAACCCGAATTTTTGATAAGTCGAACCAAATTGGTTGGCAATAGCGTCAAAAGTAGGAAATGCGTGTTAGTTTGTCTTGATTACTCGAATATCTTGATGACTCGAACGAAACATTTTGTCGGGGAACCCCCTAATTACGACCCATCTTAACCTGTCTTTTTAACGTATCTATGCAAACAGTTCAGTTTCTGTGCTTGCTAAGTTCACTTGTATGACTTACTAGTTAATACTAAGTGAAAACTACTGCCCCTATTCAATTTACACATTATATTAAAGACATTTTTGGTTTGCATTTGTTGATATGTCATCAAAACGCACTTCAAAAGCTTTGTCTGTTGATCAAAAATTCAAGGTTATAAAAGAAGTGGAAAGTGGCTCAAAAAATAAATATGTAGCTGTGAAGTATGGGATTTCGGCAAGTACAGTGTCTACAATTTTGAAAAATAAACATTCAGTCATCACCTCAATGGAACGTTTCGAAGAAAACAAAAACAATAACATTACACTAATGGATAGTGTCGACGACGTAACTACCGCACGGAATATCGACGTTAAGCCTGAAACAATTTCCAATTGTTTTAAAAAAGCCGGTTTTGGTCAGTATTCTGAATGGGAAGAAGAAGATGAGATTCCCTTGATTTTCCTAAGTGAACGCCTGAAAGAAAAGAGTGAAGACGAAATGAAAATAGAAACCGAGTTTAAAGCTTGGACAAATATTAGAGGCATAGCAGAAGGTAGCACCATCAACGATTTTATACATGTGGATGAGGATATTGTTACTTCAGAGTTTCATACTGATGAAGATATTATCGAGTCCTGCCGATCCGAACCGGTAGAGTTAAAGATCGAAGATGACCGCGAAAGTGAGGAGGAATTGGAAGATGATCCTCAGCAACCACCTTCAAATGAATTGGTTGAAAATTCGTTGATTGTCTTCTATTTGAAAACCAGCGAATACACAACCGATTCCCTCTATGATTGTTTAAATAAAATTGAAGCTTTTGTTGAAAACCAAAATAAGAAATCCGGTCGTCAGTCACAAATAATTGAAGCTTTTGTTGAAAACCAAAATAAGAAATCCGGTCGTCAATCACAAATAACTGACTTTTTTCCAATGAAAGAGTAAATTTTAATATGTACATACATATGTATGCATATGTGCATACATACTATGTATGCATAATTTTCGTTTTTTGTTCAAAAATCATAGATATTGGGCATTTTTAAAAATGAATGAATAAACGTTCATCCGCGAAAAGGTTGACAAAACAATTTTTCAAAATTTTGTCACATACAGAATAAAAACTAACCAGAGGTCCTAATACGCTGCCCTGGGGCACACCTATATTGTTTTCTAACTTATCATAGAGAATTTTTCTTCTTTTTTTTTCTCTCCTTGTTTTCATGCATAAATTCATCTTATTTTATGCTCTAAACACGGAATCGGATATACAAATAAGTACCACACGTAAGTTTTTAATTTAATATTTATTTCATCAAAAAACAATATTGTTAAAGTATAAATTATTATAAGGAAATAAAAAAATGTGGCGGCTTGAGTTTTACAGTAAAAAATCCTAAATTATATTAACAAAACTAATAAATATCGTCAGTTATTTCATTATGGAGTGATATAATTCAAATTATTTAGTAGTTTTCTTCCTCTTCATAGATTCCATTGGAGTTTCTCGATGAATTGACCAACAGAAATCAGCAAGCATTGCTGCTGACCATTTTCCATTGTGGCGTTTTTCAATTTGCATTATATCCTGATGAAACCTTTCACCATGCTCATTTGATACAGCTAAAAGATTTTCAGGAAAGAAATCTAAAGGCGAGAAACATTTTTAAGCCCAGGAGTCAAACTTTTTCTTGATGGCCAGGTTCTTATTTTGTAATGTTTGTCTCTTGCGCGGCTATCCCACTCACAAAGAAAACAGCAAAATTTTGTGTATCCTCCTTGTAGTCCAGTCAGTATAGCGACAACTTTTAAATCAGCACAAATATTCCATAGGTATTGAGAATATTTAATTTTCTCAAGTAATAACTCCAGGTCTGCATAATTTTCTTTCATGCTTGTAGTATGTGCAATGGGGACAGATCGGTTTTTATTACCATTATGAAGTAGAACGGCTTTCAAGCTTATTTTTGAAGCATCAATAAAAAGTCTCCATTCACTAGAATCTTCTGGAAAACTTAGTTCTTGAAGAAGCCCTGCAGCATCGTTACAATATACCAAATCATCTTCTTTGGAGAAGTAACTTGTAAAACTTTCTTGCCTCGTACGAAAGTATGAAACTCTGGTATTCTTAGCCAATAGATTCCACTGTTTTAACCTTGATCCGAGTACCTCTGCCTGAGATTTCGAAAGTCCAAGTCTCTAACAAGATCATTTAAGTCGCCTTGTTCAAGTAAATGAGGTTCTGTAGATGGACATGAAGATCCAGATAAAGTGTATGAAGATGAAGATGTACTACCAGAAAGAAAACTCGATTGAGATTGTAGACCTGAAATATTTTTATTTTCAGCCTCCTCATTAACTGGAACTGGAGGTGGAGTGTCTTTATCACGAGGAATTGGTCTCTTTGCAGATAGGACGTTCGGATAAACAATCTTATCTCTATATTTTTTCGATAATCCTCGTGTAGATGTCATGCAGAAATAACAATCATTCTCATGATTTTGAGGCACACTCCAAATCATTGCCAGTGAAAACGGCATGGATTTGTGACTTTCTTCAAGCCAACCTCTCAACGTTCTTGAGCAGCTATTGCAGCATACTTTTGGCAACCAACTTTTATCTCGCTCATCGATAGAAAATCCAAAATATAGCTTATAAGCCGTTTTAACCAGATCGGTCATGACATGTCGCTGTGTTTTTAGTATGTATTCCTCACAAATATAGCAAAAACAATCACATAAAATTACTTTTAAAACAACTTTCAAACTTTTATGTTTATTGGCTCTACAGAATATTTTTTTTCCAAATATTGTTACTTTAAGGTATTTTCTTCATAGAAAGGGGCACGTTTAACACATTTTGTCAAATAATTCTTAACTTTCTGTCGCCAAAAAAACTTGAAGGCAAATAGAAAACTAACAGAGAAAACATATTTTATGACCTGAAAAACGCCAAGTGACTTTGGTAAATTCAACAAACGATGGTGTCGGACAATAAAAAATCCAAATGAAGCATATATCTCCACCAAAGTTTGATTAGTTTTATAATAAAGTGCTCAAAACTCAAGATTCTAGAAACACATTATGACTTCACCGAGATTTCACAGATAAAACCTGCTTTCACAGATTTCGCAATACATTTCACACATTTTCACAGAACTATTTGATCTGGAAACTATTAAGAGATAGGAAAAAAATTTCGTACAAAAGTGATCTATAATATTATAATTTTATTGATACAGGGTGTCCCAAAAGTGTCCCCAGCGACACCAACTTTGTTATGTTCAATGGAATATATACTAACAAAAAACTTGATAACTATGATTTTTTTTAGATAGAAATATGAAAAACAACAAAAACAAACAGAAATGTCAAAGTTTGTTTATACCTTAATGCCTCAAAAAAAAAAGATTGTGATGTCATGGCCAACTACATTTTTAAATAGTTTGATATTTCTTTGTTGTTTTGATGCCAGATGAAACAAGCATTTTAAGAGGAACATTTTTAACTACACTTTATGGACCGAATAAACAAAGAATTTATAGTTAACTTTTTTTTATAGATTTATTTATTCAAATGTGTTACCTTGGTTAGTTAGCCTATAAACTTTAATTATTTATTTTTATTACAAAATTCGAATAGGAATTTCTTAAGAAAGCAACCTTTATTTTAACCAAAATGTCGAAATATACAGTGTGTTTCATTTAAAATAACAAAGTTGATGTTGGGGGTACACTTTTGGGACATCCTGTATCAACAAAATTATAATATTTTAAATTTTTTGGAAAGTCCAAGAAATTTTTGTGCGAAATTTCTCCTGTGGGTTTCCAAATCGTTTTACACACGGTGTACGCCAGGAACATCAGCTGTTTTCTGTTTTGAATGTCAATTCATAGGTTATGTTAAACCTTAACCGTTAAATAAATGAGATAGAATTGATAAATTCATGCGAGAAGGAACAGAAATAGAAAAAAAAATGGGAGGCTGTTTTTGTGCCTCCTCAGAAATAGGTCATCGAAACAAAACCCAAAACATACACGCGAATATTTGTAATACGGGTAATATAAGAACGCAACACTGTAGCGAAATTGTAACGTGAAATTGGAGTCATTGTAATTCGAGGAATGATAAAATGTATCGGTAAACAAAAGATATTTGGCGCATGCCGGGCTAAAAATACACGCCAACGGATTTCGCACGTTGCAAAAAGGCTTGAAATAAAAATACGAACCTCATTTTTCGACAAAAAAAGAACCACCGTCCAACACTAACTGTCGAATCGTCACACTTGTAAATTAAGACGGCTTAAATTCGGAATAAAAACAAAATACCGGCGCAAACGTTCGATCAGAGAGTGCGTGCGTTATCGCGAGATAAATTTTCGCGATTTTATTCGAAATCCTGGCGAAATTCGCTCGTCAACTTTTAATTTAAACACAACCGAAAAACAAAACACACGACCGCTAGGGTTGCCTCGGCGGGGTGATTCACTGGGAGATTTGGAGGTTAGGAACAAAATCAATAACCTTAAAACGAAAGGGGTCGGATCGCGGAGGCCGTGACAATCGCACTGACGTCGCGGATTTAACCGCGCTTTGATTCACTTTCATTCAGAAAAACGAGTTGGGTAAAAATTGCAGTCCGATTCCGTTGACCGGAAGAACCTTTTGTTTTTAAGATGCCGCGCCACTACCAACGCACACCGACTAGTTAGCTGGTTGCCGAACTGTCGCTAAATTGCAATGTTGCCGATAGGCATGCAACGGATGTGGCTCTGCCGTGTCGATATAGGCGTGGGCTGCACTACCGCATGGTGGGTTCACAAAAAATGATTATTATAACAACCGTGTAATAATTTTTGGTGGACTCAAGTCTGTAGAGTATGTGGCGGTGTTCCTCAAGGCAGCAATTTAGGCCCCCTTCTATTTAATATTTTTATTAATATTATTTATATATAATAGGAATATAGTGATATTATATGGAGTCCGTTTTACCAAGTCCATTCAAGGAAGCTGGAATCTGTACACCGAAACTGTTAGTTGCTGTGTGCCGCAAGGTTCCAAACTCGGACCACTTTTATTTACAATTTACACCAGCAATTTTGCATCGTGTATTAAAAAATGTTACGGCATTATTTTTATGCTGACGACACCCAGGTATTTGATTCATTTGACCCCAGTACTTGGTGTACGGCTCAAAAATTGATAAATGCAGATTCAAAAGAACTAACAGATTTTTCAGCACTTCTTGGATTGATAATTAATCCAAGCAAATCATCTCTTATGCTCTTTGGAAAGAATAGGGATTGTTTGGTGTCTGAACTTAACATAAAGTAAGTGCTAGAGTTTTGCAGTTTACAAATTGTGCAAAAAATCTTGGCCTAAGAATTAACACAGATTTTGAGGCTCAAAAGATTAAATTAACCGATTCTCTAGTGTTAAGTTACTTCAACTATTGTGTCATTTTATAT
Organism: Cylas formicarius; assembly: GCF_029955315.1. Taxonomy (NCBI): domain Eukaryota; kingdom Metazoa; phylum Arthropoda; class Insecta; order Coleoptera; family Brentidae; genus Cylas; species Cylas formicarius. The sequence continues at coordinate 1,324,014 of NW_026844214.1, read as the reverse complement.
GGCCCATGCCTAGATAAAATTGACACATATAGAATTGAGAGACTACGAAAAAACTGTTTGCGGTTAATTTATGGTATAAGAAAATGTGATCCAGTCTTACACAAACTACAGAATGCTAAGTGGTTGAATATGCAGAATAGGCGTAGACTACCCTAGTTGGTATTTTTTCACAACATTATTTTTAATAACAGTCCTCCTCACTTGACAAATAAAATAACATATCGGACAGTGTTCACAGATTGAATCTTAAATTTAGGGGTCTTATCTCTCCATCACCACACAGGACGTCTCTTTTTCAAAGAAGCTTCTCCTATAACGTTTATAAACTTTACAATGCAGTTCCTCTCTCTTTAAAAGCCTTATCAGCATTAAACTTAAAAAAAAAAGACAACAAATGTTCAGCCAACAAGCAAATTGCATGTTCAGTCCTAAAGTTTTCTATCCTTTTTTTAATTTTTATATACTCGTATATATTTTCTTATTTTGCTATAGTTGCTATATATTATTTTATAGGGGTTGAACTTGGGACAATTTTAATTGCTTTCATCTCCTTTTTTGCAATTTATGTGGTTTACTGGTGTTTTATTGTATTGTAAATTTAACATTGCAGAACAAGTGGATTGTTATTGTTATTATTATTATTATTATTATTATTATTATTATTATTATTATTATTATTATTATTGTAAGTATTCTCCCATCGATATATCTGTGCAACTCGGCAAGTTTCCAGCTTGATATATTATCTTCTTCTGTACGTCACGTTAAAACATGCTTTTTAAGGAATGGCATATAATTACTTTGTTTTATGTTATGTTGTATTAGCATATTGCTGTCGTTTTGCTTTTTTTTTAATTTGTTACTTATGTCTCTGTTCCGTAGTTGGATTTATACTGTTGAACAGTGATCTAATAAATAAATAAATAATAACGATTCATTCAAATGCGCCTAAACAATCATTATTAACTGATTACGTAGCTATACAGACTGATTCAAAACTAATGCGAAATACTTAAGTGCGTGAGTCATTGTTTAAAACAGGGGGTAATTTTGATATATTTTTTTACTTTTTATCTTAAAATATGAAAGTAATATATCTCGTTTGTTATTTACTTTAGAGAAAAATGTCAAATAAAACAGTTGTAGATGATACTAAAAGAAACAATTTAAAATTATTTTAAAATATACAGGCCGATTGATAAATATGCGTGAAATCAAACATATTCTTTAAATGAAACCCTCTGTATATTATGGCATTAGTATACATTAATATACTGCGTGTTTTCCAAGTCCATTTTTCTGTCACAAATGACCTGTATTTAATATCCCATATTTATGACGTTGTTTCCGCAATATTATTATACCAGCAATTTCGCAAATTATTACAGTCATTTTTCCTATGCTTGTCTTGAAGTTGGTGTGAGCGAAAATGAAAAATTTTTTTTAAAAAATCAAATGGAACACCTTGCGTATTATACTTAATTAATTAGTCCTATTAATGCTCTTCCTATTTAATTATTTTATTATCTTATTGGGCATTCAGTCCGAAATTAAATTAAATAAATACTATAACCTGAACGTGAAAAACTTACAGAGACGAAATAAGTATAATTCTCTCAGATCGCATTCGTTGCGTGTTATATACAAAATGTTGTGCAGAAATAAATTTCAACAATAATAAAATTATGAATTGCGCAACTTTTGAAAAACAATTTGGACAGCATTTTACGCTGGGGATAACTTTTACTTAGTTTCTAATAGTTCTGAACAATTTTTGCAACCTTTGCTCTAAAAAGTCTAAGTAAACTTGTCCCTACCACGTTATTTCCTATTATACCACCTCAAACAAATTTCGACTCATCCTTAAATAAAAAATATTCGCAAAAGTCATCTTTGATAAATATTCAAAATCTTATTTACATACAAAAACAACATTGGAATAGGCGACAAGTTGTGAAATATAGATACGAATAAAAAAAAAACTTAGCAGAGCGTGGTTTCGATCCACGGACCTCTGGGTTATGGGCCCAGCACGCTTCCACTGCGCCACTCTGCTCCTTATACTCAATTGTTCATTTCCCGTATAAGAACGACAGAACTTAATTTCATAATTCGCAAACGTATGAACAAATAATGTCCAATGTGGTCGGTTTAAATGAAATATGATAATTTTACTTTATTTTTTCAATTTTACAACCAAAAATATTCTTCTTCTTTCTATATCTCTTTTTAAAACGAAAGTTTGCTCTAAAAATAATTGGACAAGGTAATGTTTTATAAAAATTACGTTTTTTCTTGACGTGCGTGATTGGGAATTTATTTAAATACAGTAACTTTACAATCTTTTATTTTATTAACTCTGCTGCACACATGCATGCAGGTGCGGCCACTGATGAACGTAGGAGAGCCAATACAGGATTTCATTTTTACAATTATTTGATGCCATAAATCAGTGTAGGTTTAAACCAGTTTACGCCAATAAACGCGTTTGGAGCAGCCGACTTGTCCATTTGATCTATAAATAGGAAAGATGCAATTTATTTCCTCGATAATACGTGAACGTTAGGACTACGGTATATAATTTGCAGTAATAATTTATTCGTTAAACAAAAATAGATTAAAGTGTCTTAGATCATGAAAGTTAATTAAAGAAAAATTGTAATTAGCTTGCCTGCGGGAAATGTCGGAACTATTTTGTATCGCGTCGGCAACTCAATTTTAGCTTACAGTGATTTCAATCAAATTATGTTTCTGACGAGTTGGCGTACAGCTTGCAGAAAAAAGTTTTTGTGAAACTCAAAAATTATGTGATGATTTTAATTGCTATATTATCAATTTATATAAATCAATTAATTCGGACGAAATATTTACGTTGCTAGAAAATTCGGTCTCGCTTGAAAATATCAAATGGTTTCCTTTTGGTGTGAACGTTGTTATTTTTTGGTTCTGGCGCATTCACCATTTCACAACAACGTCCATATTAGTGAACTGGAAATTGTTTGAGCTAAGTTTTCTGTTTGAGTCATTACAAGAGATAACCCGGATGCTCAACGAAAATATTTATAGTTTTTTGCGAATTAAAAAATAAGTAGATGATAGAAGATGGTGGTTACCGATTTGATAGAAAAATAATTCTATTACAGTGCCCCCGCCATAAATATGCCTCTGTGGTAATAGCAGACATTTATCGAAATCTATTTACATAGATTCTTCTTCACCTTTGCTTCTATTGGGCATATCCACTATGGACACTCGGCCATCCAACATTTTGGTTACTTCAAATTGTGTTTAAGATACCAGGAGTTTACAGCATTCCATGCAAATGCGGCAAAGAATACAAGATAAATAAACTCATCAGCAGTTACCGAACACAATCACAACAAAGGACATTAAATTTTATCTGATAAAACTCTTGCATGTGATCCATGGTTCTATCCGTGAAACTTTCGAGAATCTATACAAAATTTACAAGCAACCAAAAAATCTTAACTGCGACTCAGGTCAGGTAACCCTGATGATCAATAGACTTTTGCATTCGATGAAACAAATCATCAAAGCACTTTTTCCACATCGAGTCGGGCACCTCCAAAATATGCCTTTTAAACGCATCAATCGCTTCTTCTGGTGTCAAAAATCGTTGCCCACCTAATTCATTCTTAATGTATGGGAATAAAAAGAAGTCAGTAGGCGATAAATCAGGACTATATGGTGTACGGCTCATCAAATCAACGTTTTTAATGTTCAAAAAGTTCTTTGTTTGCACTGATCAGTGAGAGCTAGCATTGTCGTCGTGGAGGGGGATTCGTCTTCGGCGGTGGGTTTTTCTAATTCCTTTGAAGACTTTCGGCAAACAAATGGTTGTGTACCATTCAGAATTGACTGTTTTCGCTTTCACCAAAGAGACAGTTGCAACTTGAACCTGAAAAAACAGGCTACCATTTGTTTCGAGGTGCTTCGCGCACGAACAACTTTTGTGGTCTTTTTCTCATTCTGAAAGACGCACACAATCGCCTGCTGCTTACTTTTAGGTTTGATGAGTCATCAACTGTCACGATATCATAGACCTGTTTGTATTTTTTTAGCATTTCCTTCGACCAAATTGTATGTACGCTGGTCCCACTAATGCTCAAAGATACCTCAATCTCATGGTCACATGACCATCCTGCAAAATCAGTGTCCGCACTGCATCAATGTTTTCTTGGACAACCATCGATTTTGGACGACCGTCACGAAATTCATCTCCCGATTAAGTTCCATTTTAAACAGCCACATTTTTTTAAATTTATCATAAAAAACACAAACCCAAACCTAACTGAGTAAACCTAACCTCAAACTGTCAAACTTCCCTATAAAAACGTTAGTCGCCAGATGGCAGAACCAGTTTAAGAAAATCCCGAAATATAAAAGGCAGCCTTCGTATAAGCAGTAGAATCGAGCCAGTTTCAATTTAAGCTCCAAAGATGCCAACAGAACAAATGAAAAATAATTAAATTTCGATATTTTTTATTATTTCAGGTAAATATTACTTATATTTATCCTTAAACAATTGGTAATGAGATAATGGAACGTGATCGTCTCTAGACACCACCTTCATCTGCTCGTATCCCGCAATCACCTTATGCAATTTTTCAATTTCTTTCTGATGAGAGTCCTTCAGCGACTCAATCATCTCGGTCTGCTCTTGAATCTTCTGCTCCACCGTCGTGAACTCCTGCCAAGCCGTTTTTTGTACGTCCTGAAACGACCGAACTAATTAGCAGACAAAATGTAGCCGAGACTACTGTAAATTACTTTCAGCTGGGTCTTTAGCGAATCCATTTTTACGGCCATCTCCGAGCCTACACTCTTGACGGCTTTGTTCTCCAGCTGTCGTTGATTTAACGCCCTAATCAAGGCCTCCTGTTCTGCCACCATGTCTTTCGCAAAGTTCATCGCTTTGTGCAACTGTTTACGACAAGCGCTCTTGGACAATTGCACTTCGTTGATCGAGTGTTCCAGATCTAATTGTTTAGCTTCGGATTTCCTGCAAGGCAATGGAATAAAAAAAGAATTGCACCTTGCATATAGAGATATGTTTCTCGAAGTTTTTAATGTTAAATTTTATAAATAGTATCATTTTTAGTATTTAGTCTTGTAGTTTAAAATACTTCCATTTACGCAAAAGTGACATCATCCCCAAGCTTCTAAGGGAATAATCTCTCTGCGGACATTCATAAACAAAAGAAATTGTCTTCACCATAGCAGCATAACTTCCAACACAACTTCTACTGTGGAAGCGATATTAAAAAAAGTTTCATTGTTAATTATAGTAGCAGATAGCAAGGAAAAATTAAAATGGATGTACTAATAAGGGACCGAAACGTTGCTAGCTAATGCTAAAGCTAAACTTAAAAAAAATATATTTTATTTATTGTCTACTTAGTTAATTTAAACTTATTTAATTAATAAAGCGACTAATTAAGATTGATTGAAGATTAGTTGCAAGTTGTAGTGTGATGTTCGTAAATTCTATTGCAGGGTGTGACATTTAAGAAATGAAAATCACTAAATCGATACTCTAGAACTGTCATAACACATATATCACAGTTTACTATCTTCCAGAAGGCAAAAACTCACTGCAAAAGGTGCAAAATTCTTGTTTGAGATTTGCATGCAATTTCAAAATTCAAAAAAAAAAAAAAAAAAAAAAAATCAAAATTCAAGAGAAGACTTTGATTTCAGTCGTTCGTTATGCAAAATATTCAAATGTGTACAAGACTGCTTTTCTTATCAAGCCAATAATCCCAGCTAATGTTAAGAGATGATGTTAAGGATTCACTTTTATTATTCTAGAACGGTTATATGTATACAAGGTGTTTTCTAATAAACTTTTGAGCTACAGGGTTGTAAAATTTTCAAAAATAAAATATATGCTTTTAATATTTGTTATACCACTTTAGATATTTTAATGAAATTTGGTACGACACTGTAAGAACTCCAGAAATTGAAGAAGCAGTTTTAAATTCTTCTTCTTCTTCTCTTGTCATTCCCATGTTAAGTCCAATGACTTGTGTTTACTGGGTAATCTTTAAACTTATTTGTGATTCTGATGACCAGCTATCTTGTCATCTTTTTGTGGTCTTCCTCCTGATCTTTTCCCCTCGGGTTTTCCATCTCTTGTGATCTTTGCTGATCTGTGCTCTTCCATTCTCGTTTCTTCTTCCCTCTCTCTCGTCCCCATCTTGAATATTACATTGTTGCCGGATATCTTCGTTTCTTACATGGTCTCGTCTAGTCTTTCCTATTGTGCATCTTAATGTTTTCATTTCAGTTGTTCTTAGCGCTTGTTTTGTTTTCTATGTATCGGCTATTGTTTTTATGGCATAAGTAAGTATTGGTCTTATACATGTTTTATAGATTCTTGTTTTCGTTTCTATTCCGAGATGTTTATTTCTCCACATTATATCCCTTAATCCACCTGCTGTGGCTGCTGCTTTCTTTACTTGGTATATCGTGTCTTGGTAAATATCTCGGTGGCTTGTTACATCTATTCTTAAGTATCTTGACATTACTTGCTTTATGATTGTCCCTTCTATCTCCAGCTTACATCTTATTGGTTCCTTGGATACTGTTAGACATTCAGTTTTCTCTGTTGATATTGCCATATTGTATTCTTTTGTGGTTTTATTAAGTATGTGTAACATTCTTTGTAGGCTGTCTTCGCTATTAGATATCTGTACCGCATGGTCCGCGTAACATAGAATCGAGACATTTGTGTTTCCTATTTTGTATCCTGCTCGTCTTTTTACTTTTTCTATGATTTTGTCCATAATCAGGTTAAACAGAAACCGACTTAAGTTGTCTTATTCCTGTATTTACCTATATTTCTTCAGATACATTTCCCTCAGGTTTTATTTTAGTGGGGCAGTTGTAATTGAGTTCTTCTATGATTCTTATTATTTTATTTATTTTGTTAGGTCCATGAAATATGTGAAGATAGGGTTGTTGTATTCTATTGACTTCCAGTCCAGATTTTTCCTGCCGTGTTAATTTTTATCAATTGTTTTTGATTGGGTATTATCCCCTGCTTAGCCCAGAAATAGTGTTTACAGATGAAGCTCGCTAAGCTAATTTCCACAATAACCACATTTGGGTCCATGCAGTTGTAGAATTTAAATATGAAGAACGGAAAATGTTTGGGATGGATTTGTTGAAAATTACTTAATTTGCCACATTTTCCCGCCAGAAGGTCTAAATATCCATAATTATCGCCGGACCTCAACCCCAGGTTCCCGATTTAAATAATTCATAATTTTACTTATACATTGTAGAAGAGCTGGAGGATCGTATAAGAGCTTCCTGCCATTTAATAAGAAACGTTGGAGGTATACTTCAAAGAGTGCGCGGCAATATGAGTAAAAGAACTGAAGCGTGTATCCTTCAAGGTGGGGGACACTTTCGACAACTTATGTAGTTTATGTAGTAGTTTTTTCAAAAAAGTTGTCATTAATTTATTTATTAAAAGACAAGTTTGTAAAAAACTATTAATATTAATGCACAGAAAGGGTTTTTATTTTTTTGAACAATAACCGGACGTCGTTATTTTGGGAGAAATTAGTGGCGTATATTTTATTTTTGAAAATATTACTATCCTGTATAGCAAAAGTTAAGACACCTAGGACATATGAAATTTTCTTTTTAAAGTGGACCCAAGAATTATTATTATTATCTATTTATTTATTGGGCCAACCGCCCAATATAAAATAAGATTCACAAAACAAAATAGTAAAAAAAAATTAAATAAAACAAAAATAAAACAGAATGAAATAGATATTTAAAGACCCAACTCTAGTATGACAAACATTGGTTTCCCAAATTATTAATATTGATATTATATTATATTTACAGTATTTTTCATTTATATTATTACATTATATTGGTGGTGGTGGGTGCAAGTCAATTTAATATCGAGTAACACTCCAAGATCCCTTATTACGGAGGCCTGCAATAACGGTGACCCTTTTGTGTTATGTTTTATGTTAAAACTTCAACTCCGGTTGAAGTTCAGTAGTTGGCATTTATTAAAATCGCACCATAGTGATAAGTGCTCTAAATCGGATGGGAGTTTTATACGGTCATCCCCATTTTGGACTCTCATAGAGAATTTTAGGTCGTCAGCAAATAATAGAAAAAATGCACGAGAAAACATAGACATTGAAGAGTAGGGATCTCACATATGATCCTTGCGGAACACCAGAAGAAAATTTAATTTCGGTGGATGGGAAGTCTGGACGCGCACAATTTGCACTATTTCGGCAAGGTACGATGTAAACCGTCCCTGGATTCCAATGTTTCGCAATTTTTTTTATTAAATTAATAAGATTTATATAAAAGTCTGTGTAAATGGCATAAATGTGAGACCCCTCTCCCAAATGTTCCAGCAGAAAATCTGTAAATGTAAGCAAATTTAACTCGGTGGAGGGATGGGCGAGAAATCGTCGATAAAGCACCCTTTTAGGCTAGCAGATATATAGTTAGACAGCCTAAACTTTCGAACACTTTAGGAATACAGATCAGGATACTGATGGGCCTATAATTATTGACCTGCGAGTTATCGTTGGATCTTAGGATAGAGGTAATGAAGCTTAATTTCCAGTAAGTTGGAAAAGTTCCTGTTTTTAAAGATTGGTTAAAGTGGTCTAAAAAATAGGGTCCTTTGTTGTTTTTATGTATAGTCGACAGTTTCTCGTAAATAGATGAAATCAAAATTTTCAGGTGTTCACAGTCCCTGACAATATCCTCACCCACAGAACAGGCCACGTTGCCAACGTGCACAACCCATGGAACTGTCAACGAACTTCAGTCAGAGATATATATTTCTGGTAACACTGCACTCTTCAAAATTTACATTTAGCCCTTATGTCTGAAAATCTCTTATAGCCTGTATATATACCGGTGATTATTGTATCTTCACGGTCTGGAGAAAATCAAACTGGAAACTTCTTAGCCGAAAACATCTTTAATGGAACGTAAATATCGTAGAACACGTTGACCATATCCTCAGGGGTTTTGTTAGTCACTGCATCCAAGTCCATCCGGTTAAAATCTCTATTAAGGCCGTCACCCATTAGACCAGAACTGTTGAAACACTGTCTGTGTTTATTACATTTTTTTTCAATACCTTCCAAGAATTCCAGTACCTGATATTATTTTTAAATTGCCCGCTTTCGAGTATTTATTAGTAATTAAAAAATAGGTAGAGTCACTAGATTGGTCACCAGTTGTGTTAATTATAAACACTCACTTAAGTTCCTTCTCGAGCTTTGCGACTTTCGACTCCAAACTTTCTTTCTGTTTTTTGATCGACGCCATCGCGGCATTAAGTTCGGCGATCGACTTCTCCTTAGCCTCGACGTTTGCTTTGAGTTTAGACATCTCGGCTTCGTACTGGCCCTTTAGTTCCTCATATAACCTGAAATCAAATCATTGAAAATTACAATTAAAAGGGAAATTCGTTCGCACCGTTTGCACTCGCTTACACTAGCCGTGTGAACCGATATCGGGATATAATTTTGCCGTTCGCTCTTGAAGTCGTCTTGGTGATCGACCAGCGACTTGTTCCTCTCTTTTAGCGACGCGTTTTCCGTACGCATTTTTATGTACTCCTCGTGGACCACCTTGTAATCTCTCTTCATTTGTTCCACTGAAACGAGCGATTATTATCGTCTTGTATGGGTGACTCCGTTCTAACTGTTTCTATTTAAGCAGGCATTTTGATAACATTCATGCAAATCATTGCTGTAAAATTGAAAACCAGAAAAAAATTCACTACAATTGCAAAGCATCAAAATTTAATCAAAATTAAAAATGTTTTTCGTTTCATTAATAAGACACTACAACGGAATAAGCTGGTATTTTACACATAGCCCTGATTAAGAAAAAGTCATCGCTACAAAATAAAATTGTTTCAGAAATCTGTCACCAGAGGGCACTATATGTAGAACATATTTCTTTATTTTCCCTATATTTTATTTATTTAGACTGATATTGCTGGGAAAAGACATGCGAAGAAGTAGGTAGATTCATGGGCATCACAAGAGTATCGGAAGCGTGGAAAATAATAAAGAATCTAAAAAAAAAGAAACTAGTAAATTTAACAGAATTGAGGTGGGAAAGCTACTAGCTGAAAATAGTCCAGAACTCCAAATGAACGATGTAGACATAAACATTATGTACATAAAAGTACAATAACTGAAATTAAAAGAGCCCTAAAGGAATCGAAAAATAAGAAAGCCGCTGGATTCGGAGACATGCCCATAGAGCTAATAAAGAATTCACCAGATATATTACTACAACTATTAGAAGAACTATTCAATAAATGTATACACGGAGATCAAATACCCGAGGACTGGAATTTAGGATATATTAGTCCTATTTATAAAAAAGGAGATAAAAAGCTGTGTCATAATTACAGAGGCATAACGGGAAAATCCTGTGTAGATAATATATTTGTCTTGCGACAAGTAATGGAAAAACGTAGAGCCTACAACTTAACTACCCATTTGGTAGATCTTGAAAAAGCATACGACACGGACGGACAGGACAGGATGCCGGACACAGTCAAACGCTCCCACTAGCCCCGGACTGTGCCCCTCCATCCTGTGGACCAAGCCGTTCTCAGAATGACTTCAACAAGAAAAGGTAGTATCATCAGCGAACGATATACAAACTATGTCAGCAATGTGCTCAGAGAGATCGTTTGTATAGATCAAGAATAGAAAAGGGCCCGTAATGGAACCTTGGGGTACTCCATGTTCAACAACTCTAATTTGTGATGATTTTCCATTCAGGACCACGATCTGGCTCCTGTTGGAAAGATAACTTTGAAGGAATCCGACCAATGAGGGATCCACACCATACCTCTGCAATTTATTCAGAGGAACAGGATGCCGGACACAGTCAAACGCTATCGAAAGATCGCATAGGACTGAGCCGGAGTACTCTCTGCTTTCAAAATCTGCGTAAACCCGATCAAGAACTCTACTAATCGCTCCACAAGTCGATTTACCATGTCTAAACCGAAACTGGGCCGGAGACAACAAACGGTTGTCCTAGAAGTAAGTTGCTAATTGAGAATATAGAATGTTTTCAATAATTTTACCGATTGGACGATAACTATTTATATCATTTATATCGCCATTCTTAAAAACTGGAATCACCATGGACAACTTCAAGGAGTTGGGAAAAATACCCTCGGATATACACCTGTTCGTCAGCTTAGTCAATTGATATTTATTTCATATATGTCTTTACTATCATTACACTTAAAACTGGTCAGGATGTCTCTCATTTCAATATATGAGACTTGACGGAAAGAAAAACGCCTATATGTATGCGCCCTCATAGACTCAATTGGGTCGTAAGAATTGGCGATATTTGAAGTTAATTTATTTGCGACGTTTGAAAAATATTAATTAAAATTGTGGGGAGTGATACCCAGTGAAGGAAAATTTGATCCACTCCTGCGTTTCCTATTAATGATCTCCCATGCTGCCTTAGAAGTGTTATTGCTTTTATTTACGTAGAACGAGTTAGCAGACTTAATTTTATTTTCTCCCTGTAAGCAGGCCTATCAGATTTTTTTATATTTTCGATATCGGGAAATTTAGGATTTTGTTTTTTGATATCCTGGATAAAGTTTAGCTAATCCCGCATCCCTTGTAATTCGTCGGTATACTATTCGATGTTTAATTTGTTATTTTTAACTATTTTATTCTTGAGAGAAAAAGCGCAGTTAATTTTGCACGAATATAGATCGTTTAAACCAACCCGAGTTACGGGCCTATGACAAACAGTCTGCACCCTGTCAGTTGAATTTGTTGGGCAGTAAATCTTACACGTAACTGCACAGTGGTCAGACAAACGAGTATCAATGACATCTACCTCATTCTGATAATCAAAATTTATAAAAATGTTATCCAAATAGTTTTGCTGCCTGGTTGGGACAATGATTAGACCTTCAAGGCCATGGGAGGGCGTAGGTATGGTCTGTTCATAGATATAAGAAAGTGACCAATTGCTTTTGAATGAATCCAACGGTGGTTATTAACATACAATGCAACAAGATTATTACCTAAAGTTTCGGAATTTAAATTTAGGTAAAATTGTGGTCCGTAATAGAAAATAATTTTATTAGTAATCATTCTAATGCTAATTCTAATATGCGAGTCTAGTGTATCGCAGGAGATGCTCCCGCCCAGATGTAGAAAACACTATTCTATTGAGACGAAGGAAGTTATAAACAATGTTTATTTGACCCTCGTTGAATTTGGTGCCAGCAAGCAAACATCTTTAGAAGAAACGGCCACATTGACGAAAATTCCAACGTCAACTGTACGGACAATTGTGAATAATCCCATTCCAGCGAGGAAAGTGATTGTGTGTAGATGAAAGTGATTAAAATATAATACGGCGCAAACCGGTGTTAAATGTGGCAGAACGACCTTATGGAAGTGTATTCAACACATGGGTTTTAGATTGAAAAAAATTGCAAAAGGCAAGTTCTAAAAAAATTTTTTAGAATTCGGAGATGGCGACTGGAATATCTAGAAAAAATTAGGATTTTGTTTTCAAAAATCTTATTGCTCCGGGGGATCTATAGGCACCTTTATTCTCGTACACTTTCAAAATCTCCTCGATTTTGTCCTGCTTGATGGCGCACTTTTTAATCAGAGCATCGTTTTGATCCTTGAGCCCCTTCAGTTCAGCTTTTAAGCGTTCCAATTGCGCGGCCAACTTTGCGCTACATCGTTCGTCCTCTGTAAGTTTCTTGTAGAGCGTTTCGTTCTCCTCGATGATCTCCTTCAGTTTGCCGGTAAACCGAGACATTTCCGTTTCGTAGCTTTGTATGATCTCCTCCTTTTCGCTAATGGCGTCTTGGTAAGCGTCCAAAAGTGGTCCCAGGGTATGTCTGTTGACGTTTCCCCACGCGATGGGCGTGTGTCTGTGATTGATGTGATCCGAAGAGAGGATGGTTACGGTTTCGCCTTCTCTCGACTGAGACGTTTTCAAATTTTGGCGTAGATTATCGACGTGGAGGTTGTGCAGTCTGAGTTTGTCTTGGTAACGTTCCAATTGGAGGTTGAGCCTGAAACAATTGAAACGTGGAAGGTATAAAAACGGTGGTCGCTTCTAACAAGTTCACGTTAAAAACATAAATTAATAATAAATATATAATTCTTTATTTTCCAGCTCAATTTAACAAAATACAACAAGAAAAACTTCCACAGGAGCAAAGTCAAAACGGATTTAGGAAAGGAAGTACCATACACGACCACATCTTCAGTATCAAGCAAATTATGGAAGAGGTACACCGTGTGCCAAATAAAATGACCCACTATACGGTCTGGAAACCCATAGGAGGTACGAAAAAAAATTTCGTACAAAAGTGATCTAATATATTATAATCTTATTGATACAGGGTGTCGCAAAAGTGTGCCCTCCGATATTAACTTTGTTATGGCAAATAGAACACCTTGTATATATCGAAATTTTTCGAATCCTTGGTTAAAATAAAGGTCACTTTCTTAAAAAATTTCTATTCGAATTTTGCATAGTTTAGACAGAAATTGAGGTCATGTGTTTTATTTAGTAGTAGTATCGTGTCTGTGCTACTTAAAAAATACCTAATATTGCCAACAAGTGACCTAATGATCGTTTTATTTGGCATACGGTGTACAAAGCGGCTATACTGACATCTATCCAGGTTTCCTAGACCAAGAGAAAGCTTTTGACAAACGTCCAAAATATGCGGTGAGGGAGAGTTTGATAGAGCAAGGCGTTAAAAGAAGACTAATCAGCAATCAGCATACTTTACAGTAAATGAGGGCTTTAAGCAGAGCGTTTTGCGTCCGCTACTTTTTAACTTGGTTATAGACGATGTAATAAAAAAAAAAACAAGATTGCTTTCGAAAAATCGTCGCTGGGTTTGGCAAGTTCGTAGCGCGTAGCGCGTAGCGCGAAGCAGCATTTTATTTTGAAAAGAAACCGATTCACAGTTTCTTGTAATAGAGAGAGACATTGTTCTTCTATCGTGCTCCTGCGGACCACTATGGAACTTTAGCCAAACCGATGTAACTTTATTGTGCATGCACCCTGTATAAACTTTGATAAATGTAATAATTTGCACAAATAATAGCGATTGCAAATGGTATTCTTTTAACTATCTCGCGAACCCTGTATGATAGACGAAGCTTGACAGTCTCTATCGACACAATTCACGATACTGCTTAAACCAGATAATCTTATGTTTTATAGTTTTTCATTTACGGCTAATAATTTAACCAACGCAAACGTCAATTTCCAGGATTTTTTTTTGTTTTTTTCACCCATAATCGACACACCCTGTAAATAATCCAAAAAAATTCCAGAGTTAAAGATCTCCCACGTTTCCCGCTATATGATTTCTTTCAATAGGGTAAACAGTTTTCCAGAAAAGAATGCAGTACGCCGTAATAATCAATGATGCCATCGCGTCTCGATTGACGACGAGAAATGGTGATTTTCATTTGGATTTTTTCAAATATCTCGAATGGCGTATGTGATAGACGAAAATCGTAAAGATAAAAATTCTAGCTCTTGATGTGCTATATAACCGCGTTTAAACCATATTTTTCACGAATTTTGATTTACGGTTAATAATTTATTACAAAAAAGAAACAATTTTCATGGTCTTTTAGATTTTTGTTCACAATTGACAAACCCTGTACATAATCGAAACAATACCTGAAATAAAAGTTGTAATGGGATTTTTTTTCGCTGTATAGAACTTTAAGTTGGGATTACTGTTCAAGACAGCTGTCAAGTAATTTATTCTCAGTTTGGTTTGGCAATTCATCATGAATTGCCAAACTGTCTGAACAACCCTTGCAAATAGTGCATTTTTATTTCGAAAATAATGGTTCTGTGCGGAATACGTATCGCGCACTACGTCCATTTTATCGTCGACAAAATCGTCCATCAGAGCAGTTAATTCGATTAACCATGGAACGTCTTCGCACCACGTTTACTCTTATTGATAACTCGCATCCCCAGTTTCTTCTGTACGGTGCGTAGAGAAGAAGCTATTGCTGCTGTGGAGCGTAGCATTGAGGAAGACCCGAAGACCCATCGAGCACAGGAATTGGATCTGTGTCTATCCACTTTATGGAAGATTTTGCGGAAGGATCTTGGTTTACGTGCTTACAAAATCGAACTCGTGCAAGAATTGAAGCCAAACGATCATCAAGTAAGGCGTAGATTCGTTGAATGGGCCCAAAACGAGATTGCCGTTGTTCTCGATTTTCATAAGCGAATTTTGTTTAGCGATGAAGCGCACTTCTGGTTGAATGGCTACGTCAACGAACAAAACTGCCGCATTTGGAGCGAAACACCGTTACATCCAGAAAAGCTGACCGTACTTCTCCAAAAACGATGATGGCCAGAACGTTACAGTCAATGGTGATCGGTATAGAGCTGTGATTACTATCTCTTTCATTCCTGAATTGAATAACCATGACGTCCAGGACATGTGGTTTCAACAAGACGGCGCAACATGTCACGCAGCTCGTGCCACAATCGATGTATTGAAAGACACGTTTGGTGACCGCCTAATTGCACGTTTTGGACCTGTGAATTGGCCTCTAAGATCTTGTGATTTAACACCGCTAGACTATTTTCTGTGGGGCTATGTACAGTCATTGGTCTATGCGGATAAGCCACAAATGCTTGAATGTTGGAAAAAGTCATCGAAAATTGGACGTCCAGATTGGACGACATCCGCGCCAGCCGTCGCGGTCATATGCCAGAAATCATATTTAAAATGTAATGCCACAAACACAATAAATAAAATTCATGTCAATCGAATAATCCATCGTTGTTTTACTGCAACTTAAAATTCTATACATCGAAAAAAAACACCCCATAGTTCTCGACCTTCCGCGTTTTACGGCTTTTTGCCGATCGGTTTAATAGTTTTCGAGATATGAATTTTTTTATACCGCCCAAAATGACGCCAAAAAATTTTTCGACATTTTAAAAAAATATATTCGGCGATGCCCGATTGCACCTGGCTACATTATACATACATATATATATATATATATATATATATATATATATATATATATATATATATATATATATATATATATATATATATATATATATATATATATATATATATATATATATATATATATATATAATATTTTTTTGCACAGTGCGTTCAAAACTGAAAACTCAAAAACTAAGTGCAGAACAAAGTCAAAGGAGGATGCAGTTTTAGGAAGGTTCGTAAAATTTCAAACTGTTAATGTTAATATTAAGTTTGTCCTCATTAGATATTTTTAATATGATTTTTTACTGAAACAATTTCGTTTGGGCTGGGCTAAGGATATGGGAGCAAACAAGTCATTTTTGATTTTGTCATTAATTTAATTGTTTTGGCATGAACTTACACTTAAATCGCCTCTTTGAAGGTATATGTTTATTTTGATCATATCAAAAATTGCTGGCGGGTTTTTCGATGTATTTGGGCATTTTATTAATCTTTCTTAAGATTAAATATGAATTATTTTAGCAACAAATTAAAAATAATATGTTTTTCTTATCTTATCGTTCCATATTGTACATAAAGTTTTCTATTCGTTTTACTATGCGAAGGTCATTTGAAAAGTTTCCTACCTCACCCTGAAGATGGCGGCACTAGTTACTATTTATTAATGTTATTATTATTTAATTTTTATGAATCTGTTAGAATTTTATTCGGCTATTCAATTTGGTCAAAAAGATTGGCCCGATTGGCAACACAGGCAACAAATTGTCCGCAACACAATTTTGTAAATCCGTTATAAAAGCATTTTTTTTCATTATTTTCCTATATTGTTTAAGGGGCCGCATAAAAGCAACGAAGCTGGATGTCCGCCCGAACTTATCTGGTTAACTAATAGAGACTTTTTATTATTACTATTGTTATTATAAATAATATATAATGGTGAAACAAGTGAAATATTTAGGTAAAAAAAAATAGAATTATATGAAAAATAAGACGAAAATAAATTATGTACCTGTAGACGACGGTTTTCAACATATTCAAATCCTCATTGAGTTCCTTATTGTTCAACCTGCACTCTTCATTTTCCGCACTAAGTTTATCAATTATCTTCCCAAGTTCCTGACAGTTCTCGCACGCCTTACTGACTTCAGCCCCACTCTTCGCATCCTCGCACTTTTCCAGCAACTCCTGGTACTGCCTTCTGATCACATGGGTTTCGTTCGCGATTTCCGCATTGATATTCTGCAACGTGGTTACCTTTTCTTTGAGCTTCAGTATCCTCTTGACTGAAAGGTCTTCCAGTTCGTTGAACTTCGCGGTCAAGTCCTGGTTCTCTTGGTTAAGTCTTTCTACTTCTTTACTCAATGTTTTTCTGCAAGTGCGTTTGGGAGTCTCGCGTTCCGGAATCACTCCGTCGTTCTGTTTGGGATTTGCCTTGTGTCTTCTGGAAGAAAAATTGGCAGAATATGTCTTCTTGTTGCGAGAGTCGTCGTTCTTTTTTTCCCTCTCTGATCTGTGCACGGGCACAGTGACGTGTTTTCTTTTGGGCACGTACAAACCCTCGCTAGCCGACATGGCACGTTCCTTTGTCCATCAAATTTTAACGCAACGAGTGTAGCAGTATCGACCAAATACCACCAGGTTTCGCTTGCACTGTTTTGACATCGGAGTTAGTCATGTGGGTGAAAATCAAATGGTTGCCATGGTGATGTGAAGCGGGCGCGAAAATACAAACTACACGCGGTGCGGCGACATCTACACGCGGGCATAGTAATCAGTACGAAAGGCAAACGTTACGTGTTGGTGGAAAATCGATTCACACCGGTGCACTTTAGTGCCATAAATATTTCTGAAATATTTCAAAATTCCACCCGTTTGCAACCAAAACCAAAACGTTTGAATTTGCTTAGAAAATGCGCAAAATTTCATGTTGATTCCTCAAAATTCAGAGGTTTTAGCAGTACAATAATTGGGAATTCGAATTTTTGGAAGGTCATAATTAGAGTTAGGATTTTATTTATTTTTATTTTTTTTTATTATTAGGAATATCAACCCAATATTTTGGATATAAATAATTAGATTAACTTGACACAAAGTTTCCATTCATATAATAGTTCAAACCTGGGTTGGTTCTTGCTAACATGCAGCACAGAGCACTTTTGAGCATTCAGCGGCAGTAGCTAAGTTGAACACCACTTGGAAATAGTATTCAAGTCTCTCTGTAATACGTCCTCATGTGTTGAAGGATTTTCAAATAATTTAGTGTCATCAGCATAAGCGCTCACATGAGAATCGATGCTGGAGAGCAAATCCACGGTATACACTAAGAATAGCACTGGTCCCAGCACCGATCCCTGGGCAACACCACTAGGCATGTTTTGTCGCAGTGAAAAAGCGTTACCAATTCGAACTCTGAACGGCCGGGGGCTTAAGGCTATTCACTCTAGGAGTTTACCCCCCACTCCGACCTTTTCAATCAAAATCGAGGTAAATAATTTCCACCGGATCACCTGAGTCAATAGTTAAAGCCATGCTGAGATATAGGTATAATATGGCAGTCGATAAAAAACGGTAACAGCCGATGTTTTAGAAAAATGTTTTAGAAAAAAGTTATGACTTAAGAAAATTTGAAAATTCATTTTTTCCTCAGATTTTAATCAAATTGAAACTTTCTTGCACCATTAGAATTTTGCGTACTTTGTGCCGAAAAATTTGAAATTTCTCCTCCTGACAAAAATTAATATATTTTTCGAAAATTTTGAATTTTTTGAACGTCACATTTTTGCGCCAAATTCAGAGATTATTATGATCCAATTTGAGCTATGCAAAATTTCGAAGTGCAAAATTGACCAAAATTGAAAAAATAGTTTATGGGTGAGTGTTTTTGTTTTTTGGCGGGGGAAGCTTGACGTGATTTTATTTAAAAAAGGCACGCATTATTTGGACATCGTTTATGGTGACGTCGAACATATATGCTATGGCCCACCATAGATCAGGTAAAGATGTATGCTCCCATAAAACACAGTTAGTAATTATCCAACCTACTTTTCCTGTAACACTTTTTTTGATACGTATACTGAATCAGTGGTTCGAGGCTCTAAAACAAAAGATGACGGATCATTCTAATCAGTCTACTAAGCATTAGATTAACTACTACTAGCGAAATGGTTATTACATGGAAGAACATCAAGGAACAGCAGCAATAGAAAAATTGATTCCCCTGATTTCATAACAAGCAATCTGGCTTCCAATCAGGATGCGATCATCGGCCTTTGATAAAATCGGAATTACTTGCGATATTCATTTTATGTCAAAACAAGTGTGATACTGCATTAAAGTATTTTGCGGTTACGTCAGCACTTGTTATAATATTCGCCCATCGTATAAAACTGATAACTCTAATTCCGTCTTCATTGCTGATATTGAAGAAGTATAACTATAACGAACCAAGCATGAAGGCATTAATAGAGTAAGTGAATCGAGACGATTGACACTGAACAGTGTCAAGAGTCCAAAAGTGGAAGCAATAAGGTCAATAAGGTCAAAATTTTTTAAAAAAACGACGCGCAATATTCGGACCAAAAACCTTTATCCTTGATGATTTTTTGAAAATGTACAGGGTACGTCGGTAATTTGCAAAAAACTGATTCTTAAACTATATAGTCCGTATGGACGGCTAAAACTTTTGTATTCAAGGTTTGCAGATATTGTACGTGGGATATTCTGTGCTACACTCAAAAACGTCATAGGTGACAAATATGTAACTATCGACTTCAAATTTGGCAAGGAAGTAAGGAGTGCTTTTTTTCGATGTATAGAACTTTAAGTTGTAATAAAGAAACGTTGGATTATTCGATTGACATGAATTTTATTTATCCGAAAGATAATTTTGTGGCATTACATTTTAAATATGATTTCTGGCATATGACCGCCACGACAGGCGCGGATGTAGTCCAATCTGGACGTCCAATTTTCGATGACCTTTTCCAACATTTATGGCCGTATATTAGCAATAACTCGGCGAATGTTTTCTTCCAAATGGTCAAGCGTTTGTGGCTTATCCGCATAGACCAATGACTTTACATAGCCCCACAAAAAGTACTCTAGCGGTGTTAAATCACAAGATCTTGGAGGCCAATTCACAGGTCCTAAACGTGAAATTAGGCGGTCACCAAACGTGTCTTTCAATAAATCGATTGTGGCACGAGCTGTGTGACATGTTGCGCCGTCTTGTTGAAACCACGTCTCCTGGACATCATTTTTATTCAATTCAGAAATGAAAGAGTTAGTAATCATAGCTCTATACCGATCACCATTGACTGTAACGTTCTGACCATCATCTTTTTTGAAGAAGTACGGACTAATTATTCCACCAGCCCACAAAGCGCACCAAACAGTCAGTTTTTCTAGATGTAACGGTGTTTCGCTCCAAATGCGGCAGTTTTGTTTGTTGACGTAGCCATTCAACCAGAAGTGCGCTTCATCGCTAAACAAAATTCGCTTATGAAAATCGAGAACAACGGCAATCTCGTTTTGGGCCCATTCGACGCCTTACTTGATGGTCGTTTGGCTTCAATTCTTGCACGAGTTGGATTTTGTAAGCACGTAAACCAAGATCCTTCCGCAAAATCTTCCATAAAGCAATAGCTCCTTCTGTACGCACCGTACGACGTCTCTGGGAATGCGAGTTATCAATAAGAGTAAACGTGGTGCGAAAACGTTCCATGGTTAATCGAATTAACTGCTCTGATGGACGATTTTGTCGACGATAAAATGGTCGTAGTGCGCGATACGTATTCCGCACAGAACCATTATTTTCGAAATAAAATTGCACTATTTGCAAGGGTTGTTCAGACGGTTTGGCAATTCATGATGAGAATAAATCACTTGACAGCTGTTAAAACGGTCGCCATCTTGAACAGTAATGCCAACTTAAATTTCTATACATAAAAAAAACACCCATTAAAAGTTCGTAGCCACATCTAAACTTCAGAAATTGAGCGTAATCAAATTTTTGTGTGTTAGTTGTCTAGTGATTCTATATTAGTTTTCTCTATGTGTTCTGGTTGAATTTTCATCAAGGGTGGTCTCTGTCATGTGATTTTGCTTACCACTATTTAATGGTCTGATTCTCTGTTGGCTGAGGATAGTACTCGAACATCCAGTATGTTCGTAGGCTGTATATTTTTGTTAGTTATTAGGTAATGTATTACGAATTTCCTTCCTCTTGAATCTGCCCAAGTATATGTGTGTTGAGGTTTGTGTTGGAAGAACGTGTTGTTAATACTTGGTTCGTTGTGTGCACATAATTCTATTAGAATTTCACCTCGGCCGTTTACTACATCTCTATTAAATTTTTCTTTTACTCTAACTAGTATTTCGTTTCCCACTCTTGCTTTCAAGTCTCCCATAATAATTATTCTGTTTTTAGATGGCATGTTATTACGAGGTTAGCGCCAAAATTTCCCGGCCTGACATAGATGCAGCTCCATGCAGAAGTCTTCCGTCAAATAGTTTTTTATTGACACCATTTTAAACAAGACGTTTCCGAAAAAATGTGGCAAATTGAGTATAGAGCAGTCATAAAGTTTTTGACAAAAATAGGGTTAGCACCTAAAATTATGAAAGAAAGGCTGGATGGTGTGTACGGCCAAAGTTCTCCTTCGTATTCTGTAGTGAAAGAATGGGCAAAGCGTTTTCGAATGGGGCAGGAGTCCCTTGAAGATGATTCGAGAGCTGGTCGACCAGTGGAGGTCGTAACGGAAGATATTGTTGCGATTGTGGAAGAGGTGGTATTGAGTGATCGACGTTTAAAGGTCAAGGAAATCTCAGAAATTACTAAGCTTTCTGATACAAGTTTTCATCGAATTCTGCATGATCATTTAGGTATGCATAAGGTTAGTGCAAGTTCCTAAAAACATTTCGGATATTCAAAAACAACGCCGTGTCAAGTGTGCGCGGTCTTTTTTGGAACTCTGTGGGTCGGAACCGCAGCCTGTGGTAGAAACTATTGTGACGGGAAACTATTATGACCCTCTATCGAAAAAAGAATCAATGTTGTGGCGTCGTAAGGGTGAAACACCTCCAAGAAAATTTAGAGTTTGCCAGTCAACAAAAAAGGTGATGGCCACGATTTTTTGGGATTGTGAAGGAATTCGTTTGATAGATTTTAAAGCAACTAATACCACTGTCAATGGTAAATATTACGCAACATTACTGCATACGTGTAAAAGGTCGAGGAAAACTGACCAGTCCGTCTTTTGCACGATAACGCACCTGTCCATACTGCTGGTGTTGCACAAGCTGCCATTTTAGAGTGTGGGCTCCAACAGATAGATCATCCTCCCTATAGTCCAGATCTGGCCCTCAGCGACTATTATTTGTTTGGGTATTGGAAAATGGACTTACGTGGATGGCGGTTTAACGACGAAGTTGAGATAAAAGAGGCTGTTTTAGTTCATTTTGCAGACAAACCAAAAGAATATTTTTTTAAAGGGATTGAGTTGTTAATAAAGAGATGTAATAAGTGTATTGAAGTTAAGGGGGATTATATCGAAAAATAATAAAACGCTGATTCTCTACTTTGTTTCTTTCATATTCAGGCCGGGAAATTTTGGCGCCGCCCTCGTAAGTTCGTCTTGTATTTGATCGCATATTCTTCCGCTGGTTTGGCGGCATCTGATGCATAGGTCGATATATTGGGAGTTGATATTCTTTCAATATTCAGTGTTGCTATTAGTATTCTGTCATTTACGTACTTAACTTCAGTTATGTGTGGTACAAATTTTTCATTTATCAATAATCCAACTCCAGAATTTGTTATTTTATCGATTTTCTCTATGTCACTATATAATAAATTGTAGTTTTCGTATTGTGTGGTCCCTTTTCCTTTGCGTCTGGTTTCCGACAGAGCACAAATATCGGTTTTATGATTATTTTCTTCAGTTATGATTCGTTTCCGTGTTCTTGCCGTTGTCGTTTGTTCCCTAATCCGTCCAACATCCGAGGCTATATTCCCAGTTCTATGAGCTAGATTATTTTTTCGCTGTTGTAAATAAATAAATAAATAAAATAAAAATTTGGGTCCATTCGGTCTAAATCCAATAAAACCACAAAATGGTGATTGTAATTATCATCAAAAAGTACTTCTTCTTAAAAACCTTAGGAGAATGGAATTGGTGATCAACCTTTACGGTTAGCTTAGAGCATTAGCAACATTATTGGCGATTTATCGATGTTTGTTTACACTGAACGCAAAACGTTTTTTAGATAGCGGTACTCGGAAGGTATTGTTTCGTATAATCGAACTTGGAAAAATTATTATCGGTAAAAATTAATTGTAATGCGATAAAGCCTTGTCAGTTACAGACCCTACGGGTTTCTCGAGTAGCTTTACTTAACATGCCACTATATATAATTTAGACGGTGGATGTTATCTTCTAAAATTTAAAAATTACCGAGCATTTTAACGGTTTCCGTTTTTTCGTTTAGCACGAATTTGATAAATTTTAAAAGTCGCAAAACTATCGTAAAGTTTAGTTTCCCGTAAGGTGCAACATGGGTGAGTACAATGTACGCTAGAAGAATGTCAGTTAATTTTTTTGAGCTTTAAAAGCTTCTTAACTGTTAGTGGATTGTTTAGTTAGTGCCTTAAATAGTGACAAGTTAATTTTTTGAACGTTGTGAATTAGAGCGGTTGAGGTGGTTTTTAAATGGATCGATATTTTTTCAAAAATTAAAAGAAATCTTGCTTGTTTCTTTAGTTTAGTGATTGATCACTGGCACTCAGCAATATAATAATATACATTTTAAAAAGAAGCATTCATTAGAATTTATGTATTAAACATGGCATTGACTGCCTATAAATAAATAATATTTTGGTTAATTAGGTGGGCACTGCACTGTTTTTAGTTAGTGTTCTTCAGAATAAAATATTAGAAGATTCTTCTTTTTACTTTTACAGTTTTAATGAAATAACAAAACATAAAACAAGATAAATAACGAATGATTATTATTTAAATTTCTTATTCTTCTTATTTAATTTTAATTTTATCGGTGCAAGCCTATGGTCTTGAAACTATTTTTTTAATAAATCCCACACATTGCACACTTTTTTACGTTCTTGTTTATTTTTAATATCATCTGTACTTTTTAAGATATTTAAATGAATTACTAAATTAATAGTCAAAAAAAGGCAGAATTGGGTCGGGGGAAATTGGGTCGACTTTTACTAAATTCTAAACCCGAAATAAAGGAAATACAAAATATTTACTAAGAAGCTTACTTTTTCTCTACTCATCGTTTTCTTTAGCGTGAAAAAAGTCTATTATGCACGGAACTTTTCAAAAATCAAATGTTATATATGTTATATATTTGCCAACGTTCGGAAGTGCTGACTAAAGTTTTCCAGAATAATTGCTGCTATTCGGTCGTTGAAGTCTGATTAAGAAATGACGGATTAGCAAATGTTTAGTTAAGTTTAAAAGATAACGTAAAGGATTAGTTATTTGTAACAACGTTTTTTTTGCGACTGGCTGTAGATACAATAAATTCGTCTAATGCGATAAAAATTTGGTTATTTTGGAAAGTTTCTATCAAAACAATGAGTGTCGCAGAGGATATAGGTACTTATGAGATAAGGTTAAATTGTATCCGAAAGGTATTTTGTTTTTTCATTTGCAAATTAAATTTATCATAACAAATAAAGGTTAACTAGTAAGTCTCGCAAATATCATTTAGTTTAGCAGTGAGTACCACTACCCAATTCTTACGCCTTCCTTAAGAGACCAACATAATTACGGTGTACATGCAACATGTACTTAAAAGTAATGTAAACCAATGGTGTTATTAGCAGTTAAACCTAATAAATATTTCTAATAAGGTAGACAATTTGCATTTGAGTAATGAGCGGATACGTTATCACCACCAATAGCCGAACTCATAATTACACTTGGGAGTTAGAGTGAACAGCATTTGGAAACCTTACTAAGAAGTATGTAATGCAATACCGCTATTCAAAAAGCACCACTTTTTGAAGTGGTACATAATGCGTCCACAGACTTTCCTTATATACAATAATAGCCCATTTTGACACCTTATTGTACCTTTAAGTGTCTTCTTTTAGTAATTATACTACATGGGTTTACCACTGATTTACTTTAATTGCTCTACCCTGCTTAATTTGTTGAATTAGTAGATGACATAGTAGAAGACCTCCACAATTGCGAATATAGAGCATTGTGAGATTAAAATAAAAAAATATTTTGCAAACTTCAATAACGAACCCTTTGAGAAAAAATACAGTTTTATATCAACTTTTATTTACATATGTCAATAGTAGCACTTCTGATGTTAAAAAAAAAATCAGGACTAGTTTTGTTCCGTTTGCACTATACAGGATCAATTTTTATATTTGCAAACCCACTTACAGGGGTTAACGGAAGTCAACTACAAGAACTTTTAATACAAAAAGCATTATCTTCATGGCAGTAAAACCTTAATTAATGTTGTTGTGAGAATTTAACTTTAATAATGGAGAGGTATTTAAATTTGTCTGGATTTGTTTTGTATTTAT
Organism: Cylas formicarius; assembly: GCF_029955315.1. Taxonomy (NCBI): domain Eukaryota; kingdom Metazoa; phylum Arthropoda; class Insecta; order Coleoptera; family Brentidae; genus Cylas; species Cylas formicarius. The sequence continues at coordinate 1,298,368 of NW_026844214.1, read as the reverse complement.
AATTTTATCTATAATGGACGGATTGTAGCCGTTGTTCAGTGCAATTTGTTTAATGATGTTAAGTCCTTTGTTGTAATTTTCTGTTGAGAGTGGCGTATTAAGAAGTCTGTGTATAAAAGAGTGAAAACATCTCAGGTGTCTACAGGTTGAAATGCGGATCTTGTCCTAAAATTTATATTGGATAGTCAGGTAGATCCTTCAAGAAACGCAGTAGCGAACATAAAACAGCGTTTAAAAACAATTGTCTAGATTCTAATTATGCTACACATTTAAATATAGAAAAATACATTTTTGACCAAACCAACCCTTTCCTGGGATATCATAAGTGTCGACCCAGGTTTCATCCAAGTAAATAATTGGCCTTTGCTGTTCTCTGTAAATCCTAATTTTTTCTAGACATTGTTGAATACACTTCCATAAGGTCGTTCTGCCACATTTAACACCGGTTTCATATTTTTCAAGTCTCCTAATTAAGATATCTAATGTAGGCACGCCTTGTTCCTCGTATAACTGGTAAATTTTACGCCGTATTATATCTTGATCACTTTCATCTACACTAGAGAAAATGTCGCTTCTTTTTTTCCTCGCTGAAATGATGTTGGAATTTTCGTCCATGTGGCCGTTTCTTCTAAAGATGCTTGCTGGCACCACGTTCAATGAGAGTTAAATAAACATTGCTTATAACTTCCTTAGTCTCAATAGAATAGTGTTTTCTACAATTGGGCGGGAGCATCTCCTGAGATACACTAGACTCAAGAGAAGAAGAAGAAACTAAAACAGAAAAATGAAAAACTACTATGTTTACGGAGACTTTTTTGACTGACTGTATTTAAATTCCAGCGACACAATATGTCCCACCGTACGTTCAATAATTGAATTGAATTTGAAATCAGGAGAAAGCGATCTCTCGCCATAACAGGAAACATATAGGGTGTTAATCTAAAAAGTAAAAAATTATACAACTTTTGTATTAAAAGTTTTGTGGGTGACTTTCGTTAACCTCTGTAAGCGGGTACTGAACACGTTATTTTTCAGGGAGTTTCTCAACCACCGCGATGGTTCTGGCAGCCCTATGGAATCTCCTGGTGCCCATGTACGCAGCAATCGATCCTAATTGCGATTTGTATCAGGAAATGATAGTCGGGAAGGAGTACTACATCCACAACAAAGAATACCCTCAAAACTACAGTCGAGGTTCGTCGTGTAGATGGGTGGCGAAAAGTGTGATCGGCACCAAAATCGTCTTGTCCTGTACCGATGTCTCGTTGCCCAAGGTTACATATAAAAAAAATGCAATGAATAAATCATCAAAAAAATCTGCCAAGTACAACAGAAAGCATTTTTTTTTTCATGAAAAAGTGGAAAAATACAGGTTTGATTAAGGTAGCATAATTTTTGTTGCAGTCTTCAAATTGTCAAGGCGACAAGCTGGCCGTATCGTCAACCGGTCATCAGACTCTTGGAGACGCACACAATTACTGTGGGAACGGATCGTTTTCTACTATCTCCCAGGCAAACACTCTTACAATAGGTAATTTGAGTTTTTTTTTTTAAAGAAACTTCCACCGGTCCACTGTAATACCTTTTGCAAAACTTCTGGATTCCTCCTGAGTCGGTTTTTGCTGAGTCAAACTTACTAAGGTTTGGCCAATCATCCTGTTGGCTTCTTCGGTGCTTAACTGAAACTGTTGGAAAGTTAGAGTCAACAAAATCCGACTCAGGAGGAATCCGGAAGTTTTGTAAGAAGGTAATTGCAGTTTCTGCAAAAATAAAGCAGGGAATTTAGGCGTTAGTCGGGTTGGCGTTGTATTGTTGAGAAAATCATTTCATTAATTTTCATCCGTATAATTTTTTCCAGGTTACTGCAATACTATTTCCTGGATTCTTCTTGCGCCGGTGGTTGATCGTAATTAATCAGTTTGCGTCGACAAATCCCACTAAATTCACAATTAAAGTTGTCGAGATGCAATTGAATAATCCAAATGTTTTGAAACTGAATTGGACTTAATAACACAAAAATATTACTTCCCTAGAACCAAATACACACCCGTCTAACACAAATACAAGAATAGCATCAGGTATATCATTATACATTTTAACAGTGATCTAGCTAAAAGATCTTTATGAAGTTACCAAAACAAATTAGATTTTTCCTTTTACCATAAACCTTCACGCACGGACACAGTCATACATCACAGCTCAAATCGCCCTTATACACACAAAATGGCTGCATTTCACTCTTTTATTCACAGACTGCTTAATACGCCACTCTCAACAGAAAATTACAACAAAGGACTTAATATCATTAAACAAATTGCACCGACCAATGGCTACAATCAGTCCATTATAGATAAAATTATTAATAAAAAACAAATCCAGACAACAGTAAACTCTATTTCTCCGAAACTTAATACAGAACACGAACAATTTAAAACAATTAGATGCATAGGAGAACCCAAAATGTTGGTTAAAAATAGCTTTCAGAACTAATGACACAATAGAATTTTTTTTTTTTAAAAACAGTAAAACTAAATGTCCAAAATCTCAAAAATCAGGTGTCTACAGATTGAAATGCGGATCTTGTCGTAAAATTTGTATTGAACGAACAGGTATAAAAGAGCGTTTAAAAACAATAGCCTGGATTCTAATTACGTTACACACTTAAACACAGCAAAATACATTTTTGACGACAATTTTAGAGATTAACAAAATGAGACGTTCAAATGTATCGCTTAACGATCAATTAGATTTAAATACCTCTCCTTTATTAAACTTAAATTCTCACAACAACATTAATTAAAGTTTGTCATTTTTCTGTATATATAGTAGCAGGTAATTTATAAATAGAACATTGGTGTGGTCGAAACAATTGTCATGTGAATATATATATATGCTTTCGCGAAAATCTGAACTTTTAGTTATTAATTATTTTGTTAAATGGATTTACATCAGGTAAAAGCCACCTCAGTTCAATAATTGTTTTGAAACTGAAAGGACTTCTCACTGGAATTGTCTGTGTTGGACTTAATAACACAAAAATACTACTTCCCTTGAATAATAATAAACTGCCTTTATTAAAAATCAAAATATTACAATTTAAGTTGTAATACAAGGGTGGCGGCATTCACAAGAACCAAAACCACAATTGTCATCAAAATACACAAACTCTGTAAAACAATGCGAGGTGTCTCGATTATGAATATCATTTCCGAGTATCATCGCCAATTTCCAAAGCAATAGCGTCTGAATCAATATTACACCTGTTTGGTGTCTCTGACAAACAATATTTTTTAAAAATGCATTATCTCGACGTATTTCAGTTTACTTGAGAGAAGGAAATGATCCAAGAGTATGAGACAAGAGTTTAGTTTAGAATCAGCTGCTCCCAATTAAATTGAAGCAGAAGTAGTGCTGTGAAGAGGTCGAAACCCGACAAGCGGCAACCAACTGATCGGTCTAAAATCGTTAATGTCACATGGACACTCTTATTTTGGAAGGTGTAACTTCCGGGCAAGACACTTGCTAACAAGGAAAGTGATATGATCGACTAAATACAAAGTAGTCAAAAGAATCATTTTGATATCAATATTTTGTGAGTCCTGAACGTTAGTAAACTTCATCAAAACGGAATAACTTAGGGACCAAACCCAAGATCAATATCGCCAACAGCAAAAGCAACATTAAACCAATTAGGTTGGCTTAAATTTTTTTCAGCCGTTAAAGTAGGAACATTGTGCACTTGGAGTGTCAAAGTACGTCAAAAATACTTAGAATCAGCCTTAAATGTACTTGCCAAATATCGGATGTCACGCAGAAAAGGTCACAAGTTTTCTCAATTCTCTATACTTGTTCAAAGCAATATCTGACTTAAGTTTCATTAAGAATTTAAAGTTTTCGGTAATCCAAGGGGCTGGGGATCTCTTAGTTCTAACAGTTTCTAACGGAGCATAGTTTCAAATAAATAATCCATATTATCCGTAAGAAAATCAACTTGTACGTTTGTGGCATCAACCTTCTTTCCTTCCAAAGGTCCTAAAAAGGGTTGGATGGCGGTCTTCCTGCAGCTTAAGATTACAAGAAACAAAACAGTGATCGGAGAAGTCACTCATAATATTAGAGGCGACCAGTAGAACTAGCGAACTAGATTTACCAGTAACCAGAGTTGGCTCTGTTGGTGATAGTATTTGAAAATAGAAAATAAGCGTAATAAGATAATAAAAATCAAATTGAGCAATAAGTGCGGTAAGGAAACAAGACATTCAAGTAAGTTATATGTTGGAGGTCTATAAACTGTTTCATGAAACATAGTTTTCCCTTCGATCTTAATAGACAACCATCAATGTTAAGACTACGATTAGGTACAAGACATAAAAAAAAGAACACAGCGATCATACATTTAAATACTAGTTTAAGCTCTTTATTCATCACCCAGATGGATGACGAATATGTCCACGCAAGACACCAGGCTCGAAAAACTTGCTATGAAGACATCTTCTCTAATTTTATGATTCGTTGAGGATTGGGTCATTTAGTGTTAAATTGCTTTGGCGATACATTATCTGATGGTAAATGGAAGCTGGAACAGTAACAACTCCGAAACATTAACTTCTACGTTCTAAGAAGAAATCAAAAAGTTATCTACTTTTGAAAAGCGCACCTCTAAATTTTAGGTAAACGGTAAACTAAGGATACTCTAAGGATGGTTGCCAAATTGAATGTGTTTCCATTCTCGCTTGAGTTGCTCAAAAAAAAAATAAATTAATATGGAGGCATCTTCTTTAAATTCATGATCCTTTGCACCTCTGACCATTTTGTTATATAACGAGCTCTCTTAGTCGATGGAAATTCGGGGTTCTTTTAGTAACGACACTTCTAGCTAAAGGGTTTTTCGGTTCCTTAAAGACGAAACGAAATTGTTAATTTTCGTTTTGTTTCAGGACTGTTTTCAACGCTTACCTCTCCCGGTGGACAGTTTCTTTGTACGATGACCGCTATCAAGGACAGTCCAGAAGAATTGGCAGTACCCGCGATACAAAACTTAGCGGCCTGCGACTGTGGTTGGAAGCAAATGGTAAAACAATGTTTTACGTTCTTCCGTTACGTTATTTTAAATGGCGTGCGACTGATGCGATTTTATTTAGACTTATACAAATTTTACGAAAAACAATTATTCTTCATAACGATTTCTGCATATTCTGAAATGTGACTTTTCAAGGGAAAAGTACGTTTAAATTTGACAATATCAAAAGATATTAAAAAAGGTTCGTAACAAAGTTTCGTAGGCTCTCCTGAAGATTTAATATATTATAATTTTGTTGATACAGGGTGTTCAAATATGTGCCTCCGACATCAACTTCGCTATTTTAACGGGAACACCCTATAAAGCTCACTTTCTTAGGCAATTCTTATTCAAATTTTGCATACTTTAGGCAGGAATTGAGGTTATGTGTGTGTGTTTTTTTTTTCATATTTTGATCGCGCCATATAAAATTGTATTGTGACGCTACTGATTCAGGTACTGCAACGAAAGTTTAACAACAGACTAAGGAGATGATGCACTACTCAGTTTGACAGATGCGACTCAGCTTATACGGAGTGTCTCAAATAGGTGGTGCCATTTTGGCGAATGCAATTAACAAAATCTCAATATTTTCCAATGGAACACACTACATTTTTATTCTGAGACCAAAAATAGGGTAAATTTCTAATTTATCTTATATTTAAATTTGTCTCCAACGCTAGATGCAGAAGATGGACAATATATTGAAAATATATTACAGTATTTAAGTTTTTTTTAGTTATTCTTTGCTGTTTTTTTTGTATTATACATTTATTTTTTCAAATTTATTACCTTGTTTCGTTAGCCTATAAACTTGAATTATTTACTTTTGTTATTAGGCATTTTCAATCAACCTAGACAAGAATTTATACGAGTGTTATCTTAAACCTCGAATATCTCATAAATTTGATTGAGTACCGCATCATCTCCTCAATCTGTGGTTAAATTTTAGTTGCAATATCTGAATCAGTAGCGCCACAATATAATTTTATATGGGGCAATCAAAATATGAAAAAAAAACACATAACCTCAATTTCCGCCTAAACTACGCAAAATTCGAATAGGAATTTCTTAAGAAAGTGCCAATTAGGCCTGTGGTGTTCCTTTGAGCGTCATCAGTTAGACTTCGAACAAGATTAACAAAAATTGGGAGTCAATTAAAAAACACCACGTGTATATACAGAGATCGGAATACTGTCATGTTTTGTATTTGCTAAAGGTACGGTGTTTCTGAAATAGCTGTCATAAACCAATAAATAACTGTGAAAATTATTTTTTATTCTAATTGAATGAAGGGTAAAATTGTGGAACATTTGATAAACGCTGCTACTGGGATTTCAATAACTAAACAAAATATCTGAAAACAAGAAGAAAAATCTTCGTTCTCTCATGAAATTTTCGACTACTGTATAATTATATTTTTTATACCATTTTGTTAACACACATTGTTCGTTTCTTTTTCATTTTATGATTTTCGTTTTGCTTTTTTTTATCTTATATAATATATACCTTCTGTTTGACATCACCACATCTACTTTACTTATGACTTTAGTCTTGAGTAAAATTCATCTTTTTTCTTAAAATTTTCAATAAAATTGTTCCGATACATTTTGTATACCTACCAAACGAAAACGGTGGAAAATTTGGATTGAAATATAGCTCCCCAAATTTAAATAAAACTAAATAATATTTATGCCAGCAGTTCTATAAATGTTTCCGATTATTTCTCACATCAATAAAATTATTGTAATTGATGTTAATTTCGACTTTCGCGTTGCAAAATATTCGTTTTGTAGACGAGAATCGTTGGGGGACAAGAAACGGGAATCAACGAGTACCCTTCGATGGCGGGACTGATAAATCTGGATACTCGCTTCCTATATTGCGGGGCTAGTATAATCTCTGACTTTTTCGTGTTGACCGCCGGCCATTGCGTGGAGAATAGAGACCCAAGCACATTGGCCTTGTTGGTGGGCGACCACAACATTTCGGCAGGTAATGCAATTTCCTCAGTATCCGCGTATTGCGATCAATACACTTTAAAAGCCTTCTATTTCTTTCCAAATAATTTAATTAATCCATAATAAATAGGGAACTAGCCCATTTTTTTAAAAAAATTACTAAAACAAATTATATAAAATCCCTAATCGCAATACTTATATCACAATAAATGATTAAAGTTAGAATCATCTTAGGGCATATTCAAACAAAGCAAAATGATCTGCAGCCGGTGTGACGTCACACCGTACCCATTTTGGGCACTTTTATGGGGTATCTTGGTATTTTTCTAAGGTAAAAAGTTGTCGTTTATGCGAAATTTTGCTATTTTTTTATGGATTTAGAGATGCCGTCAACAAAATTATCATGGTCCCCTTGGTTTTTGAGATACAGGGTGAAATCGAAAACTATCAATTGTGGGACCACCCTTGTATCTCCGTTGTCTTGTAAGTTATTGGAGAGTTTAAGAAACGTATACGATTTTTTCCGTAGAATCCAATGGCATACTCCAACCATTTAGTAGTTATCCTGCAGACGTTTCGCCAAAATCTCCCTTGGCATCTTCAATCTCGCGCTCCGAAAACACTTCGAACACTGGGAGGTTATCGGCGGTGCGTGCGGTATTTATACCCTGCGCCGGAGATGGTAACGGTGCTGTTTGTGCGTGGGGGGAGGTGGCTCCGCCCCCCGAATTGTCGCGTTGTTAATTTCGCCCGATCGTAGTTGCGATGTCCCCGTTGGTTGCTGCGCATCGCTCTGCTGTTTGATTATCGTTCTCCAAGTATTGGATAAATGCAGAGCGTCGTCTCTCGTATTCAGGTGTCCGCTGGCCTCTCGTATAATCCCAGTCCTAAAATCAGGAATATTAGCTATTTGTTTGCAAGTACCGAGATCAGTTTTATGGCCTGTCTGATATTGGTGCTGAAACAAAGCAGATGTTGTTTCTTATGGCTAAACGATGTTCCTCGCGCCTGGCTGAAATCCCTCTGTTGGTCTGCCCCACATACGTCAGGCTGCACGATCCGCATGCTACACTGTATACTCCTTGGTTTTCCAGAGTAATTTTTTGTTTTGGGTTTCTTAGTATTGCTCCGATGGTATGATCAGGTTTGTATGCCGTTGATATGTCGTGTTTCCGTAATATTCGGCCGATTTTGTCAGTAACCCCCTTGAAACACTTCGAATACTTAGTGTTCGAAGTGTTTTCGGAGCGCGAGCATTGAAGATGCCAAGTGAGATTTTGGTGAAACGTCTGCAGGATTCCAGTCGGAGTTCAACAAGCGAACGGATGATATCCCGGAATATAGTGTCATCATATATATATATATATATATATATATATATATATATAAATTGAAGTCGAAAGTTTACAATTGGTCGATTTCTATGCACGCAAGTTTATAATTATATTGGGCGATCATCATCTGTTATATACAATTGTTTTATAAACTTACTAGTTATTTTTAAAATAAACAAGTTGTAATAAAAGTTGTTATATAGTAAGGTATATGACAATTATTAGCGCTACTTGGGTGGGGCTGGTAACCTTAAAAATAAAATTAGTCTGTACTTGAGACATGTGTGTAAAAAAAAATTGGGGACAACTGAACTTCGAGAATCTGTATTTCTGCATGGTAAATGTTGTTTTTTTTCCACTTTTTGGTATAGGAAATTGCGACTTTTTCAATTTAAACCAAACCCCGTTTTTTTTTGGCCAGTACTATTAATATTCAAAATCAAAAGTTGTCATTGTTGCTGAAAATGCTGGACGATATGGAACGTAAGATTACCGTAGTTAAAAAAGTCCACCTTTATTTACATTTTAGGAAACGACACCCCTTATTCGGCGATTTATCTGATTAACGCATACGAAATCTTCCCCGACTACAATCCAACTTCGCTGACCGATGACATCGCGATCCTTCAAACACAAACCCAAATAACATTCAGTTTGTACGTGGGCCCCGTATGTTTACCGTTCCGCTACTCAACCTCCGATTTCGCTGGTCAACTTGCTACGGTATTGGGTAAGTTGCCCCAATTAAAACCGTTCTAGTTTAGATCTAAAATACTTGAATCCTTCTAAACTTGTTTTCGGATTTATTGCATAATAACGATTTTCAATTTCCTTGGTATTTTCAGTACTAAGTTCTGAAAAATGAGCGAAAACCCGGTGGTCTGGCTTCCACATGCGTTGCGCTACTCTGACACAAAAACAAAAAAAAAATATTTAAACATATTAAATATTAAGAATATGGAATAATAAAATTAATGTAGAATTCGGATACAAAAATTAAATAAAATTTTTTATTCCAACTTGTTCATAAATTATGGATTAAGTAATTTTTTCAAATTCAAAGTTAAGATAAAACCACGATAATTATTAAACAAAAGCCTAAGGAATTTTTTCACTTCGTGGAGTAATTGGTACTAGGCTTACAAGTAGATCACAATTGTAAAAATTATAAAATTTTGATTTTTAATTTTTTTATTAACAATCGAAAATTAAAAAATAAAAAAAGGTTATAAAAAAATATTTTTTTGTTGACATCTGCAATGTTTTGATTTTTGATGGTTAAATGGTATATAAAAATATATTTTTTAATTTTTTTACTGCCATTTAATTTATAATTAATAGTGAATAAAATTCATATTTGCATCGACTTGGAGAAAAATTACTAAATCTAGAAGTCATTGCATAATTTGAATTTTATTTTTTTTCATATGGCTCTTTTGAGTATTGAAAAAAAAAATAAAAAAAATATTTATAACAAATTATTTATTAAATAAACAAATAAGAAATTAAGAAAAAAATTATGATTTTTAGAGAAAAAACGGTTCCTTAATTTTTAAATTTACTGACAAAAAACTATTGTTAATTAACAAATGCATTTTTTATCAACAAATATTTTTTTTAGGGATCCATTTTTCTCTAAAAATCATAATTTGTTTCAATAAATAGATGACCAAAAAAAATTTTCTGATTCGCTCATAAACAATGTATTTATTTATAACAATTTCTTAAACAGTGGTAGTAAAAAAAATAAAAAACATATTTTTATATACCATTAAACCATCAAAAATCAAAAAAATACAGATGTCAACAAAAAATATTTTTTTATAATCTTTTTTTTATTTTTTTATTTTTGATTGTTAATAAAAAACTTAAAAATCAAAATTAAAAAAAAAAAAACAATTTTTATGTTCCTGCAAGCTTAATAGCAACAACTTCAAGAAGTGAAAGAATCCCTAAGGTTTTTGTTTAATAATTATCGTGGTTTTTATCTTAACTTTGAATTTGAAAAATTGCTTAATTTACAAAAATTAGTGAATTGAAATTAACCTTCCTCGTTCACACATTCATCAAATTCTCAAGAGTTCTTTTATTCTGTTCTGTATTTTATTTATTTAGATTGATATTGCAAAATGGAACAAATTACCCTAATCAGAATCACAAATCCTCAAAAATTGTTGCAGTTAAAATGTACTCCAAAAGGAAACATTTTTTTCACAAAATAAAAAATTTGCTTATTTAGATTTTATTTCTTTTGGCTTATTGCGATGTTTTCTCATAATTTTCTTATAATTGAAAGAACATTAATAGGAGTAATTAACGGAAGTATAATGTACAGATTGTGTCATTAATTTTTTTCACGAGAATTGATATTTTTCATTTTGACTTGCCCCGTATATACGAGTCGAACTAACTCCAAGACAAGTATAGGATAAATGAATATACTATTTTAGAAAATATAATGTTAAACATAGTATACAGTATACACCATAGCCTTCCTGTTCCGTTTAAAAAAAATATACGTTTGGTTTCCTACGAATTTATGATTCACCCTGTGTATTTGCAAGTAAAATTTAAATATTATTTCGACACACTATTTGACCACCCTGTATATCCACTGTAGGGTTAAACTTATTTTGTTCACCGCATATCGTAAACTTATTCGTGGATATTGCTTTGGGCTCTTGACGTTGATATCTCTGTTGTTGTAGAATAAATAAGTAAATAAATACCTGCTAAGTAACTGTATTTTTGCTGGTACTAGGATGGGGCAGCGTGGAATTTTCCGGGCCCACTTCGGACGTCCTCCTGGAGGCTAGTCTCACGGTGATTTCGAACCAGGAGTGCTCCCAAGCTCAGAATGAGAACATCGGCAGCGATCAGGTGTGTACATATGCTCCAGGTCGGGACGCGTGCCAGAGTGATTCTGGAGGCCCGTTGCTGTGGATGGACACGAGCGCTCAAAGGCTCCACCTCATCGGGATCATATCCCAGGGACGTGGGTGCGGAGGCGATATCCCCTCGGTTAACACGAGGGTTACTTCGTACTTGAGTTGGATCGTTTCCAGGACTGGTACGTTACTTAATTATTTTCTCTAAGCTCTAAGCTGTTTTTACCCAAAAACGGTTCGGCAATCGGGTTTTTAAATCGAAGCGTTCCAGTAAGGGTAAATAACAACATTCCTAAATAAAAAAAGAACATTTACCTTAAAAATGACACTGAAAAGTAACAACAAAGGAACAAAATGATCTAATTAAATATAATAATAAATATGACAAAATATAAATACGACATTCAAAAAAATCTTTGTTGGCATGTGCAATTATTGCGTGTATTCCTGCAAATGGACTTTAGACGCATTCCTTTTATTACATTCTCTCTCTTCAAAAGCCTATAAATAAAATGTTGACATTGCATATCTCGAAAATTAAATTCCTACCTCAATTTTTATGAAAAAGACAGACTTTCCGAATATCCTTTTATTCGTTCATACCAAAGCCGTCTATTTTTTTCAGGTGCAAGTTTTTGTATACGCTAGGGGAAGACTGCAACATTATTATTTTATAAATAATAGTGAAAAATTGCTCAATAAGTAAAACAGTGTTCGATTAAAAGTATTTATTGCACTGTAGACTCAATAAATATTTATAAGATTGGAAAAACTTTTTCATTTTGACCCTCCACCTGCCACGAGAATAAATTAAGGCATAATGTAATGCTCACTTCTGTAAAATAGCTAATTACACACCGATCTAGTGTGCAGAAATGAGGCAGGCGTTTATCATGGACGGGCCCGCCCTCTCACGGACCAGCGAGCTGCTTACACTGACCAGAAAAGCACTAACAGGGGCCTACACAGAACATTGCAGGCTTAGGAGGCATCTTTGCTTGCTAGGCGTTGGAGACGACCCGGAGTGCAGGTGGTATATGAAAGGGGCTTTGACATGGGCAAGATTTGGAGTCTTCGGAACGACCCTGATCGATCCCGACTCAGTGCACAGTATTGGGCTAAAGGAGTAGTATTATTTAGTATTGGTATTAAAGGGGAGCGCCCTCGCGGGCGTCCAAGCACTTAGGCCACCAGATGGGCAGATGGGCCCGTTGTGCTCCCAGGCCGCTCTAGAGGGCGTCCAGAATGCCGCCCCTCTTATAGAAAGTCAACTACTCCCTGCACTTATGGCGCTGAAGTCAGTGCGTATGCGGAAAAATGTGATGACACTATAAGCTGGGATATCATCCGTTCGCTTGTTGAACTCCGACTGGAATCCTGCAGACGTTTCGCCAAAATCTCACTTGGCATCTTCAATGCTCGCGCTCCGAAAACACTTCGAACACTGGGAGGTTACCGGCGGTGCGTGTGGTATTTATACCCTGCGCCGGAGATGGTAACGGTGCTGCTTGTGCGGGAGGGAGGTGGCTCCGCCCCCCGAATTGTCGCGTTGTTAATTTCGCCCGATCGTAGTTGCGATGGCCCCGTTGGCTGCTGGGTATCGCTCTGCTGTTTGATTATCGTTCTCCACGTATTGGATAAATGCAGAGCGTCGTCTCTCGTATTCAGGTATTCAGACTTTTCTATCTCGATGACCTCTCGTATAATCCTAGTCCTAAAATCAGGAATATTACCTATTTGTTTGCAAGTACCGAAATCAGTTTTATGGCCTGCCTGATGTTGGTGCTGAAACAAAGCAGATGTTGTTTGTTTGTTTCTTATGGCTAAACGATGTTCCTCGAGCCTGGCTGAAATCCTTCTGTTGGTCTGTCCCACATACGTCGGGCTGCACGATCCGCATGCTACACTGTATACTCCTTGGTTTTCCAGAGTAATTTTTTGTTTTGGGTTTCTTAGTATTGCTCCGATGGTATGATCATGTTTGTATGCCGTTGATATGTCGTGTTTTAGTAATATTCGGCCGATTTTGTCAGTAACCCCGTTGATGTATGGCAGGACAGCGATCGATCTTCGTTGGGTCTCGTCCTGCACTGCTGCTGCTGTTGTTGTTTACTGATTGCCTTGCTGATGATGCGCCTTTGGTATCCGTTTTTTCGAAGACATTTTCTTCAGTTCTTCATCTCTGTTCCTCTCGTTTGTGAGCCTGAAGGACCAAGCAATTAATGTATTTGCCACTGCCTGTATCTGTGGTGGGTGGTGATGAGATTTAGCGTTCAGATATCTATTAGTGTGTCTTGGTTTTCTATAGGCAGTGTGTTCCAAGTGTCCATCTTCGGTCCTTGTGATGTGCACATCTAAAAAGGGCACACTGTTATCCTCTTCAAGTTCTATTGTAAATTGAATCCTTGGGTGAATGGAATTCAGATGATCTAGGAATTTCAAAAGCTCCTCCTTGCCAAAAGGCCATACAACAAATACGTCATCAACGTATCTTGTCCATAGTTTTGGCTTCAGATTTGCCTTCTCCATTGCTGGCAGAGGAGCAAATCTGAAGCCAAAACTATGGACAAGATTATATTATATTAGTACTTATATTAGATCATATTATATTAGTATTTTTTAAGTAACAGGACTTTCGATTATTGGAACAGTTTACCCCCAGATGTTATGTGTGCGCGGAACTTGTCTGTATTTAAACGTCGCTTGGACAGTGTATTATTTCACAGCAATTACTAAATATTTATTATATGTATTATGTTACTAACTATCAATGCGCATAATTGGTTTTAATAATAATAATAATAATAATAATAATATTTATTATTATGCGATATCATTATGTCAATTGACCAGTCAATTTACCGGTTAATTCCACAACCCTACTTGGTCGTCAATAGATTCATCAGAATGCTGCCCCGTCTTTTAGTTTATAGCCTTCAACTGTTGACCCTGTATATATAGAACGTTAACATGTAAATCGAAAGGTATTGTTTCGTATAATCGCACTTGGAGAAATAATAACCCTTAAAAATTAATTGATACGCGATAGCAGGAATTTAATAAAGTTTAAAGGTCGTAAAACTATAGTAAAAGTTAGTATTCTGTCAACAGCAGTATGGGTGAGTGACCGACCATTTAACCTTTGGAGTTTAACTTTTTCATTTAACTTTTGGGGATAAAACGCCAAACGCAAAAGTTGTTTAAAAAACAAGAAACTATTTGCAAGACTTGTTTTTATATATAAAAGAGTGTAAAATTTATATAAAATTGCCTCAATTTTTGATGCTAAAAATAGGTAGTTTCCATTTAAAGAAAAAAGTTGTTTGGCAATTTTTTTAATTTCATTTTTAATTTTATTTTTGGCGTAGTGTATTATCATGTATGGAAATTTGTTATGAAATCCGTTATTCAGCTCCTTTGTTTACAACAAAATCTGCTCAAGTGAAACAATAAATGTCTCCGAATGAAGAAAGTGGCAGATATTTTACGTCTTGCAAACGTCAGACTTAGGTATAGGACATTATACGCAAAATGAGTTCAAAATTGAAGTAATATACCAGGCGTTCCGTTTAAAATAAAAAAGTTGATAACCGCCCACGAATAATGAAACACCCTGTATTATACAACATCAAAATAAATTGAAGGTTTGTAATATCTCCATTAATTTTTGTTTTTATATTTTGACTCAATTCCCTATAGTTTCTGAGATAAGGCAGCGTCCAAGATAAACGACCTACTCTAAACGTATTATTATTTAGGGAGTTTCTCAAGCAACGCAATGATTTCGGCGGCCCTATGGAATTTCCTGGTGCCCATGTACGCAGCAATCGATCCTAATTGCGATGTGTATCAGGAAATGATAGTCGGGAAGGAGTACTACATCCACAACCAAGAATACCCTCAAAACTACAGTGGAGGTTCGTCGTGTAGATGGGTGGCAAAAAGTGTGATCGGTACCAAAATTAGCTTGTCCTGTACCGATGTCTCACTGCCGAAAGTTGGTAACACCACTAAAATCAACCACAATAAAAATTAATCTGTAGATACAGATTTCTTTCAATGAGTACCATTTTTGTTGCAGTCTTCAAATTGTCAAGGTGACAAGCTGACCGTATCGTCAACCGGTAATCAGACTCTTGGCGACGCTCATAATTACTGTGGAAACGGATCGTTTTCCGCTATTTCCCGGGCAAACACCCTCACACTCGGTAACTGGCCTTGAATAAATAGGAAGGCTATATATTGACCATAGAAAAATAAAGCAATTAAGTCAGGCTTTCGTGGGGTTGCATTTCGGAGAAAATCATTTCATAGGGGTTTTAATTTGTCTATTCTAAATTCTAGCATCTAAATAAAAAAAAAACAATAAAAGCAACAACACCGAAACATTACCTCCTACCTTTTAGGAAGAAATGAAATAGTTATCTAGATTTCGGGCACCATCTAAATACAGACGCCATATTCCGGATAATATTAGACCTCCCGCAACCAGCAGCTCAAGTAGATTTCTTCTTCAAGTCGTTTATGGAAAAACCATGACGAAACCATGGCAATATATTTGTTCCAGAACTGTTTTCGATGCTTAACTCTCCCGGTGGACAGTTCCATTGTACCATGACCGCTATCGAGGACAAACCGGAAAAACTGGAGACACAAAACTCACAGGACTGCAACTGTGGCTGGAAGCAAACGGTTAATCGAACTTTAATGCTTTCAATGATTAAGTTAATAAATAAAAAAAAAGTTTTTGCTATATAGGATTATAGGTTAGGAGGCCTTTTATTTACGTTTATTTTTGACTCCGGTAAAGATATGTGTGTATTTACTTTACGACAGATTGTATTTGTTGTATATTTTATATAATAATAATAGAAGCCATAAAAAACCCAAAGACCGCATTGTCGGAGCAAAGCACGGGATTCAAAATGCAATTAATTTTGTATGGTCTGGTTTTCCCTCCAAAAGTTATTAATGTTGGAAAATTATAACAGCAGCTGAAAAAAAACAGCACTCCATCAAAACTAAAATGTAAAAGAAGTGAGCTGTCCTCATCACAGCTTAGTTCTTTCTCCGCTCCAAAATCTCGTAATGTCAAAAAAAAATTGAAGTCGATAACTTCAAATTTCGGACACTTATCGTGTTTCATAGGAATTGACCAATTGAACGAATACATGCGTTGCAAAACAAAATTAAGTTTCTAGTTGCTTTCGAAAAATCGATGAATCGAGTTATAGTTCACATTGCAAAACGTTCGTTTTTTAGGCTACGATCATGGGTGGACAAGAAACGGGGCCCAATGTGTACCCTTCGATGGCTGCACTGCTACATGTGGGCACTCGTGACTTATTCTGCGGGGCTAGCATAATCTCTGACTTTTTCCTGTTGACGGCCGGCCATTGCGTGAACAATAGAGACCCCAGTGAATTTTCGGTGTTCGTGGGCGAAGACAACGTCCCATCAGGTAATGCGATATCGTCAGATGATATACGATTCGTCGGACACGAGACATAAAATGAGGGGCTCGCAATCAAAAAACTTATTGAAGATATGGATGTCCAGGTTTCAAAGTTCATTCATGTCATTCAAACAAATATAAGTATTAAAAAGGAGATCAAAGATCGGTAGTAAGGATAAGCAGCATAGCAAGCAGGTTCAAAGGCAAAGAGATACACATGTGGTTGGGAAAAGGCCGAAGTAGTAAGAGTAGTGAAATAGAGAAGAAATTTTAACACAAAGAAGCAATGAAAATAATATGGCAGACACAGAAACGCAAACTGTAAACATGACAGAGGAGAAGGAAGCAGAACTCATAAGGGAGTCTGAGGAAAATATAATCCTTAGATAATCTTCTGAGAATAGAAACCCACTATCAAAAAGTTCTGAAGGTGAACTGGCGATATACTCCGAAGTCTGTGAAATGACTAAGGGAATCAGTAGGATTTTTAAGGAGAGATATCCCGAACTCACGTTGTTGCGCGATCCAAAAAATACTACTGAAGTAGCATACCTCACTGCCTCAGTAAACACTGGTAGAATGGCAAGAAGTGAACGTACCGGATTCAGGCTTTGCCCCCTGGGATCTGTGAGCGATAAACGAAAAAAAAAAATTGGGAACGAATAAAATATGGATGCCAATACCCGACCGATATGAAACTGAAATAGAAAGCTGCTCGAAGTAGTGTTCATCTACACCAAAATAGGGATAAGCCTGCATGCGCCGGAACAAGAAATCAACGGAAGCGCGGTTATGACTACAAAGAAAACTAAGCAGGACAAAGACACAGATGTCCTAATTGTTAAGGCAGGAAACAAAACATATGCTGGGGTACTGAGGGAAATGAAGACAATATTAGCCATAAGGACAATATTGAAATAAAGCAACTAAAAGGGACTTAAAGTGGTTAAGTTTTATTAATTATGAGAAGCAACAAGGCGAATACCGAGTTATTACATACGCAAATAGAAGCTAAAGTCGAAAACGATATTTCAATTATACGGTATAGACGCGGCAACTATCACTGCACCGAGGGTATCGAAGGGGATATAGAGTCTACGAGACCATATTCTCGAAGCTCTCAGGCTGCAACAGTAGCAGTGAAGGTTTCAGAAACCCTAAAAAAACCGCATAGGGTCAAGATCGGATGGAGCTCTTGTAATATCAAGGAGCGCATACCAGTCTTGCAATGTTGCAACGTGCAACGGGCAAAATCGTGCGAAATTGTGCTACAGATGCGGAGATGAATGACACAAAGCTGCAGGATGCAAAAATGAGCAGCTGTGGAGGAAAGGGATATCGAACGTGGAACATAAAATGCCCTGTCTACGACAAACTTTTGAAGCAGACAAGACAAAAATAACAAAATGAAGCAACACCTAACACAACATGACAGACAGAAGAAGGAAGGATCATTACCATGGCCAATATGAGGACATCAAGATTCTGCAAGGAAACGTAGACAGAGGCTCAAAGACCTGAGGTGGATATTGTCCTGGTAGCAGAGCCGAACCGGAAGAAGTTGAAAGGTGGGAAATGGATTTACGATCAAAATATGAATGCTGCGATTTATTTCCCAGGAGGCCAGATCAAGATCTTACAAAATGGAGCAGGGGTCGGTTTCGTAAGGGCCACGTTTAAGAATTTTCTGCATAATCTCAGGAAAGATATGGAAAAACAGACGAGATGGTTTTAGGAGGAGACTTCAATGCTAAATCCTTTCTGTGGAGCCCTAAACCAGAAGATAGGAGAAGGGAATTACAGAATGGTTGGCTGAAGAGAACCTCACTGTACACAATAGAGGAAGTGTACCAACCTTCATCAGTCGAAGAACCAAGAACTGGATTTGGAAAAATAAAGGACAGCAAAGCCGCTCCTGAATTTATAAAGACAATTGCGAAGGATTATATTGAGGAGTGCACAGACCTCGTGAACAAAATACTGCTGAAGGGAGTATCCCCTAGAATATGGAAATTTTCGCGACTTATCCTTATATGTCTGATTAATTAGCAGATTCCTAATCCTCAAAATAATAATAATAATAATAATAATAATAGAGGTTTTACTTTAGACATTAAAGTCTAAAGTATATTATTATTAATATTATTATTATTTATAATAATACTTTATTAAAATAAAGAGGCTCTAGTGTGAACTTTTTTTACTCTGATTATTTTATGTACCGTAATCGAGGAAAAGCGCCAAACATTTTTTTTTTTTTTAGGAAACAACTCTTATTCGGCAGTTTATATGGTCAGCGGTTACGAAATCTTCCCCAATTTCCAATCAGTTCCGCTGACCCATGACATCGCGATCGTTCAAACTCAACAGCAAATTGAGTTTAGTTTGTTTGTTGGCCCCGCATGCTTACCATTTAGCTACTCGAACTACGATTTCGTTGGTGAAATTGTTACGATATTAGGTAAGTTTCTAGAATCAAAAACCCTCTAGTTTAGATCTAAAAAAATTGAAAGTGGATGTAATAGTAATAACAGTAATCTTGTTTTGTAAATTATTGAAACTGTTGTTCCTAGTTCTTAAACTGTCATTTTATCATGTCAGCTTTTATACCACAAATTGTCGAATGTCCGAATCGTCAAAAATTCCGAACGGCGTTCGGTTCCGTTTTGGAAAGTCTAGGTGAGTCTCGCGGGATCTGGATGCAGCAATTGATGGAATGTCAATAGAAAAGGACAATGTTATAAAATGGGACGTTTTTGCGCTAAACGTGCAAAATGCCTTTTTCGTGAGCTACTATAAAATATTAAATTAATTATACCTTGTTCCGTTACACCTTCTATATAAAGTCGTCGTGAGAGACCATTTGTTAAGGGGTCTGTTCCTGTTCTGCACTACCCTACACCTACCTACCCTATGAAATTACTACCCACAGTTAACTAAATTCCTGTTTAAAAAAGTAATAACATGTTCACTTAGTTTCATAAATCATTAAATATAAGTTTTAAATTTGACAATCGCTGGTTCCATCCTATACATTCTATTACTCGATCATAAAAATGGTACAGCCTCAAGTAAGGAGTGAAATAATCCAAAATTTTTAAAATAAAGGCTTTCTCTTTGCTGTGAAGTCTTGGCATCTCAAATCGAATTGTCTTTGACGGATCGAATATGTTGAGAGATTTTTGGACAAGTGGTAAATCTGGTTTCGACTTTATGTTTCTTTAGAATTTTTGTTTGGAATGTAATGAAGGACAACAGTGGCAAATGTGGGATTGCTTTCGGCTTCATTGCTACTGGAAGGTTGTGATGAAGTGTATTTTGTTATGGAAGGCTTAATATCTTTATTGTGGAAATTATTAGAGAAGAGCAGAGGTAAGGTTTTAATTCTGGGTTCAATGACTCGGACTGAGAGAGTTTTACGGCACTGTGAAGAAGAGAGTTGATAACCCGTGATTTTTGTGCCGAATGGTGATCTGACAATTAAGTGTGCATAGGTTTTCTGTTAACCCAATGAGTCAATGTTAAGTCTAATTTTCTATTGATAAGAATATCTAAGAATGGAAGGTTATAGTTAGTTTCTAGTTCAATGGTAAAATAACAACAGTGTCATGACTGGTGACAGTGGATAACCAATTAATTCCTTCCACAGGCTACTGTACTGCTTTTTACAAAACCTCTGGATTCCTCCTGAGTCGGTTTTTGCTTAGTCGAAATTGCTGACTTTTCGCCAATCATCCACGAATCCTCCAATAGGATGATTGGTGAAACGTCGACTAAGCAAAAACCGACGCAGGAGGAATCCAGAAGTTTTGTAAAAAGCAGATAGCCCATTGCTGTTCTCGACGTTTGTTAAAAAATTTGACATTTATAAGCAAAATATGTTCCAGACAAGCATTTTTTAATTAGGGTGAGAAGGTTTGGTTCCAGATTCTCGGATTTTAATAGATCTGAATTTTTGTTGAGAGTTTCAGGAATAGGAACTTTAGTAAAGATAGATTCTACGCCAAATCTAACCAGAATATCTTGTGTATCTAATGTAATGTTTTTTAATTGTTCCATGAATCATGAAAGAATTAAGTACGAAACTATCAGCTTTCCCTGTTAAGGGTTTTAATAAGGAATTTAGGTATTTTGTTAGAGAACATGTTGGAGAACCAACGGTGCTGACAATAGGTCGAAGGGGTAATTCTGGTTTGTGCATTTTTGGGAGTCCGTAGAGACGAGGAATTTTAGAGTCATGAGAGGAAGCCTTCTTTAAGTTGACGAAATGATCCGTCTGTAAGAACATCTTGAATCTTTTCCTGATATTCATTTGTGTTCACGACCACCGTGTTATAAATAGGTAACTGACTTTGTAACTTGTTTCACATATTTTTACTCTACTAGGATGGGGTAGTGTGGACGGTACTATGCCTATTCCGGACGTGCTAAGGGAGGCAAGTATCACTGTAATTTCGAACCTGCAGTGCGCGCAACAACAAAGAGATCAGATCATCAGCGAAAACATTTGTACACTTACTCAAGGATTGCGCGCGTGCATCGGCGATTCCGGGGGCCCGCTGCTGTGGACGGATCCTAACACCCAAAGGTTGCACCTCGTCGGGGTCATATCCCGTGGGCTCGCTTGCCCCGTGAATAGTCCCGGAATAAACACCAGGGTAACTTCGTACTTAAATTGGATCGTTGATAGGACAGGTACGTTCATTGCGCCAGCAAAATCTAGGCTCAGCAGAAAAAATCGACCTTTCAACTATCGTTCTTTGGAAATCATAAGGTTTCGTTTGGATTGGCCATTTTATAAAACCTGGCGACCTATTAGTTGTTTTCAAAATGTTTCCCTATTAAGTAGAACCTTTAAAGGTAGAGATAAACATATTTTAACAAGATATAAAATCTATCTAAATGTATTATAAAAGCAATTATAAACTTCGCGAAATACTCAGCGTTCATAAACACCCAAACCTGTCAACTATTATTTGTTGTTAATCATAATGATTACGTTTCGATTGGTCATTTTGTAAATTAATTGTTAATTAATTAAATGGAAAACCTTTAAAGAAGGAGTTGAACAAATTTTAACAAATTATGAAATCTAGCTAAAAGTATTATAAAAGCTAATGTTTCAACTATCGTTTGTCGTTAATCGTAATTACTTTTCGATTGGTCATTTTATAAAACCTGGGAACCTATTAATTGTTCCCAAAATGTTTTCGTATATTATTACCAAGTTATAAAAGCAATCTAAATCTAAAACAACACCGTGTCTTTATCAAATGTTGACATTTGATGGGGATTTCGTTCACAAATATGGGAGAGGCAGATATATCCATCTATTTTCACAAATGTCATTTTGACGTTGCTAGAAAAAGAGGTATGTAATATAACTGTCAAAATAATTTTAAATAATTAATAAACAAATCTAAAAAAAATGTTTTAGCAATACAAATGAGTATAAAATTAAAAAAATGAGTACTTTCAGAGTGCAGGATTTGAAAAGATTTGCGGAAAAAGAGTACGAAATGAGTATCGTCGGTCTTTTTAATAGACGGTCACGAATGAATATCGCAATCTCAACATGTGTGTGTTTAATTTCACAGCAAAAATTACAAGAAATGAACCAAAGAATTTAGAGTTGAAACATTAAACGACTCGTCACAAATCATTTTGCTATTTACTACAATAAAAAACTGTAAAATATAATATAATAAAGCCTTTTGTAATAATTTCTAGGAAAAGGGCAGTTTTTATGAACAAACATTCATATTGAACATAGGCTATGTTCAATATGAATGCTTGAATACAAAAGTTGTTTCCAGTAAGATTATCTTTAATTTTATTGTATTATTTCAATTACATAAAACGCCCTATATTTTATTATTTTTATATATATTCCAAGAAGTCAGGATAAGTGCCAAATACAAACCTTACAGTTCATAATAATTCAATACAGAAGTCAGCGTACCGAATAGAGGATTGAACTATGCAAGTTGCAGCAAGTCTGTCCACCAGAGTTAATTAGGCAAGATGTCGCCGGAGTTTTAAGACCGCCAAAACCACCTAAACCGAACTTGAGCAGAGAAGAAATGCAAGCCTTGAAGAACCTAAACAAAAACGAAAATATTATGATAATGCCAGCAGACAAAGGAAATGCCAAAACAACTAAGTGCAAAATTCTCGATTCGTCAATAAACGAGGATACAAAGAAGAAACTTATTCCGAGGGAAAAATCGAGTCGTTGCCCAAAATTCTGCGGGCTCCCAAAGATCCATAAGGACGGGGTTCCCCTGCGTCCAATCGTAAGCGCTTTTAACTAACCAGTATGCAAGTTGGAAAAACATCTGGCCCGTGCACTTCAGTCCATAGTGGAAAAGGCAGATTCTTCAGATTTTAAGTTCTCTCAGGATCGATAAGGACGACATTATGGCAGGCTTCGATGTCAAATCCCTATACCCAAGGATAGTAGAGGAGGCACTGCTGCTTATAGAACAAAACGAAGATCTTCCGCCGTACATAATGGTCTGTCATGACACTGCCTGAGAAATGCTTACTTTATGTACAACGGGAAAGTATACCGGTGGAGCAGGAATGCACACGTCTTTTAAATGGCTATCCGAAAACATATACAGGGTGAATGACATCGCAACGCCGCGTATCGGATAAACACATTTTCATTTTTCGCCATTTAAAGGGATATTTAAAAACGTAACAAAAATATAAGCATAAACAAATATGTAACTTTATCTGATCACCCTGCACGTAATTGAGCGACAATTGAAATAATACAAAAAGAATTGAATTCAAATTCACCTTGCACCTACAAAAAATTATTTCTTTTAAATTTTTACAATGATGGATTTCTCGAGTTATTAAAGAATTATTTTTTGTTGGTTGGTTAAAGCCAGGGGCGTACGCTTTTAATATTTCACCTAAAATGAAAATTAAATAAAATATTTAAAAAGATGAGAGAAATTTTCCCTTTTTCACTAAATTCATAAATTAATTTGATAAAGTTCTTTAACTTCAAAACGAACCTCACAACATCTTAAGTTTAAGGAAAGAAATCCAATAACATTGATATAGAGAAAAAGACAGTGACGCTTAATATTACTGGCTGAAAATCAAAAAAGCGCAAAGAGATGGCAATTTTAAAGTTAAAAATATTTGTTTTTCTTCTCACCATGTTATATCTGGGTCTACTTTCTTTACCAGGTGCCACTTTTTGTATGTAGTGGACACGGCCGCTACAGAGGACTGCATCATTTATATTTTGGGAGTAACGAGTAAAATAATATTCGGTTCATTGTATTTATTGCACTGCAGAATCAATAAATGTTTATATGGTTGAAAGAACTATTTCATTTTGACCCTCAATATGCCACAAAGGTGAAATGAAATTTATCAATGACTCCGAGTTCTTTGTCCTGTTGGTGTTCAACTTAATATGTTATATCTGTCCATCTCTTGTATCAAATATGGTTGATTTTTTATAATTTTTATTTCTGTGTAAGCAAATTCTGTAAATTCTCTAAAATGCACATTTAAAATTGTCACATGATTTATTTATGTCGGATAATAGGTTTAATGTGAGAACAGTCAGCTGAGTCAGACAAAAGCAAACATAAAAAATTAATAAATTTAACAAGAAAAGCCACTATGAGGGAAAAATAATCAAAATAAATTGGCTTGGTCTATTGTGTCTTTTGTGTCTTATGTCTATTTGCACCTTGTTTAGTTAGCCTATAAACTATAATTATGTATTTTAGTTATTAGATATTTTCAATCAAGCTAAGTAATAATCTATTAAATGTTTCTTTAAATATTAATTCTAAAGTTTTATGAAATATGTTAAAGTGTGTAGTATAGAGTAGATTTTTTTCAAAATTTCCACGTATTAATGAACACCCTCTATTGCTAGCCATAGGTTTTATTCGTGTATCTGGAGTATTGTATCTTTAAAAGAAGTAAAAACATGTAATATCTAATTAAAAAATACCTAATTTTTTGTCCTAGAATTGATATCTGAATAAAAATAGAGGGTGTTCCATTTGAATATCTTCAGAAGTTGTTATTGGAACCATCTATTTGGGACACCCTGAATAAGCGCAGTCTCATTTGTCAAACTAATTAAGTCTCCTTAGTCTGTGGTTATATTCTCGTTGCAATAGCTGGATCAGTAGCGTCACAACACAATTCTATATGGGGCAATCAAAATATGAAAAAAAAACACATAACCTTTGCTTGAAGGTGGTAGACACTGATTCTGTAGAAATACTAAAAGGATGTCGAACTTCCATTGTCTTTATTTTTAACTTACACAACGTTTCGAACAGTTGTATCACTAGCAATCCAAGCGTGGATATACCAAAAATTTGGCAAACTCCGTCATGGATGACCGCCGTCGCCTAGTATATAAACCGTGTAGCCTTAGAATTAAGTTTAGTTTACACTTTATAACGGGTAGTGATGCAACTGTCCGAAACGTTGTATAAATTGAAAATAAAGACAATGGAAGTTCGACATCCTTTTAGTATTTCTACTGAATCAGTATCTACCACCTTCAAGCAAACGTTGAAAAGTTAACCAAGGAGGAAGCCCACATCACCTTTTTATGTACGGCGAGGGACAAATACATCATTCCCGTAAGATTCCACTTAACTTCGCCTATACAAGGAATCAGAGCACGACGCATTCTAGAAAACGCTAGTCGAGCAATTATGTGATCCCAAATCAATTACCACAGATGGAAGAAATCGGTGCTTTTAAATGACATCCAACAGAGATTCGAAGAAATAAAGGAACTGACTTGGGAAGAAGACCACAAGCCCATATTTGAGAAGATTTATAGATCCTGTGCCAAGATTAGGGAAGGTCTTCGGAAGAACCACGAGAGGAAGCTCCTCAAATTTGCAAAACGCCAACAACCAGAAAACACTAAAGAAGTAAAGCAGACAATAGTAAATCTGTCTTCAAGAAACCTTTCCAGTATTGAGGAGCAAATATTGAGCAAAGAAATCAACTTCGCCCTTGCCCCCCAAAGGGCACCAACGTTGGATATTATAAGCTCCATAGAAACTGGGGTGGAAAGTTCGGACAGTTCTTGAGAAAACAAGAAAACAGGCGAGGAATATAACCAAAGAGGAACAAGGAGCCATTAAGAACTTGCAGAAGGATGGAAACGTCAAGATGCTCCCAGCAGTATATGGCACAGTTATAATGAATACGCAGGAATATGATCAAAAATCGAGGAGACCCTTACTAAAGGAAAATACAGACTACTCTCTAGTGACCCTACTAAGAGGATTGAAGGAAAAATCTACTGATCTCTCTCTAAATACAGACGCTATATCCCGGATGACATTAGAACCACGTTAACTCCACATCACACCAAACCACCACATCTTTTTGGACTTCCAAAAATCCATAAAGATAATATACCACTCAGACCGATCACAAGAGATTCTCCAACCAGCAGCTTAAGTAGATTTCTCCTTGTAGGTAAAACTTCTTTGTTTGTGAAAAACTCCGGGCACTTGGTAGATATTCTAAAAAACGTTAAATTAGATCCTTCAGATAAGTTTATTGGTTTTGACGTTGAAAGTCTATATACCAACGTGCTCTTGGAGGAACCGTCAAGTATTGTCGAGGCTAAACTAAGGAATGATACAACCCTATCAGAGAGAACTTCGCTGAGGGAGTGTTGGAGCTTCTAAGGTACTGCCTGCATAGTTCTCACTTTCAAGTCAAAGATAAGTTTTACGCACAAAATGATGGCCTGCCGATGGGTTCTCCTCTCTCACCAGTGACAGCGAACATGTACATGGAGTGGTTCGAAACTCATGTCATAAATACTGCAACTATTAAACCTAGGATCTGGCTTCGATATGTTGACGGTACCTTCTTTATCTAGAGTGGAACCGATAGACAGCTAGACTCTTTTCTCAATCGTCAACTGAAACTGCCAACGCCAAATTGATTTAGTACTGTATTCATTATTTAGGTCTTTTTGTTATTCTATGGTTTTATAGTTGTGGACGAGGTTCTCATGTTATATGTTAATAATTTCAATGTTCTCATGTACCGCTTATGTCTGTGGTACCTTCCATACGTTAATTTTCTGTCCACCACAGAATCCGCAGGACTGACCAAGTTATCCTTATGCCTGGGGTATTTTCGTTTTGGAGCTTGACATTTCATTTGATATGGAGGGTTTTTTTTGACTGTAAAACACCACTCTTGCCAAGCGGGTTGGTGGGGGATATGGAGAGGAAACAATAGGTTCGGCTAAGAGCTCAGAGTGTGGTTTCCCCCTTATGGTACTTGGAGATAAACCAAGGCTCGCATAGGCAGAAACGCATTTCTGAAGTAAATCTGTCATCTATAGGGGTTATAGATGATTATCTCCAGCTACCTAATTGACCGTAAATTGACCACTCTTTAATTAACTACTCAAAAATTGTTTTGAATAACCTCTGTAGAGTGTTTATCGAAGATGTTGAGACATTTTTCGACAAGTGGTAAATCTGGCTATGGGTTCTCCACTATAACCAGTCATACCCATGGAAGTCTATGAGAAGAAATCTCTCGACACTTTCCATCTAAAACCAGAATTACCGAAACACTACGTCTATGATACCATTGTCATTTGGCCTCATGGTCAAGAATTTAAATTCTATACGCCCTAACATACGTTTTACCATAGAGTTGGAAACTAAAATTAACCTCCTATTCTTAGATATTTTTATTAATAGGAAATCAGACCTAGCATTGGGCCATTGTGTTTATAGAAAACCTACGCACAAGGATCGATACCTTAATGCATGGTCCAAAAATCCCAAAAATCATCGGTTATCAACTCTCTTGTTTACAGAGCCGTAAAACTATCTCAGGCCGAGTCACTGAACCCAGAATTAAAACGCCTTACTTGTGCTCTTCTCTCTAATAATTTCCACATTAAAGCGTTCCATCACAAAATACACTTCAGCACAACCTGCCAATAGCAGTGGTCCTTCCTTATATTCAAAACATCACATATCAAAAGTACTAACGAAATATAACGTCAAAACGGGACCTACCACTTGTTCAAAAATCTCTTCGATCCGTCAAAGACAAAATTCCATTTCAGACGTCGGGACTCAGGTCTTTACCTGTCACCAATATGGGAATCAGTCATCCGAAACGGTGTTTATGACCCTCATTTAGCTCCGCCCCACTCAAACAATATATAAGCAGGTAAAAAGTAAAGTGCGAAATAGTTTCAGTCAAGCTCTGAAGAAGCTAACTGGATTATTGGCGAAACGTCAGCAAAAACCGACGCAGGAGGAATCCTGAAGTGTTGTAAAAAATAAAATGTACTTTATAATAGATTAGTATGCGTTTTTATGTCCAATTTACCTATAACCCTCTTCAAGGAATATCAGAATACCATACTCAGCGAATATAAATTTCATGGTATTTCAAAATTATTTCGACCAATTGACCAGTCAATTTACCGGTTAATTGCACAACCCTACTGCCTCATCTTTTAGTTTAGAGCCTTCAACTGCTGACTCTCTATGTATAGAACGTTAACATCATGTAAATCGAAAGGTATTGTTTCGTATAATCGCACTTGGAGAAATAATAACCCTTAAAAATTAATTGATACGCGATAGCAGGAATTTAATAAAGTTTAAAGGTCGTAAAACAATTGTAAAGTTAGTGTTATGTCAACAGCAGTATGGGTGAGTGACCATTTAACCTTTGGAGTAACTTTTTCATTTAACTTTTGGGGATAAAACGTCAAATACAAAAAGTTTTTCAAAAAACATGAAACTATTTGCAAGACATGTTTTTATATATAAGAGTTCGCTGCCGAAATCAACCACAGAGAAAAGTTATTCGTTTTCACTACAAATTTCCCCTAAATTCCCTAAAGTTTTGAGATACATGCGCTTTTAACATACAAGCAATGTTTAAAAAAATAAAATAATATTCCAGAATTTATAATTTATATCTTGGGTGGCTTTGAAGTAGGTCGTTATCATAAGATGAATAACTGACAGATTTGGTACAGATTTGGTAAAAGGGTTGGGGGAAGGTGGTTGTAAATCACCCTCAAAATTTAAACGAGAAAGAGCGGCAAGAAAACGGTAGGACATACAACACCCGAAACGGTTAATCACCCACCTTGATGGTTTCCCGCGTCGTCGTCTGCCCGGCCGGGTCTTGAGCCCCCTTGAGCAACACAAGCAGGTTTTAAATACATAATGGCTAACAGCTTCAGTCCCATTTAATTGTCCCATACCTTCTCTTATCAAAGGTCGGCAGTTGACGGATTGTGTTTATAAAACAAATCTTAAGTCTACCCCATAGAAAAAAATCTAGGCGATTTTAGTCGATGCTCCTGCCATTCTTCCCAATCCATTCTCTATAGTGTCCATTTAAATAGTAAAATAATAATTTCTTGACTTCTGTGATAAGGAGCGCCATCCTGCCAGTTAAATTAAATTTTGTCGTCCCCTTTCAGGCACTTTATTTTCAACAAAATGATGGATAATATTTAAAAACTTTCTAATATATCAATCTTTTCCTCTGTGGTAAACATAACACGCAAGCAGCCTTCTAGCACTTGTTCTGTTTAAACGCCGTCATAGCCACTTTGTGATAGACAAAAAGTAAAAATATTAGGCATATACAACTTTATATAAAATTGTCTTAATTTTTTATGCTAAATATGACAAGATTATAAAACTTGATAGTTTCCATTAAAAGAAAAATTTTTTTAATTTCATTTTTAATCTTATTTTTGACGTATAATTATGTATCCAATTTTCTTATGAAATCCGTTATTCCAATTCTTTGTTTACAACAAAACCTACTCGAGTGAAAAAATAAATTCTTCCGAATAAAGAAATTGGCAGGTATTTTGCGTCTTGCAAATGTCATTTTCCACATAAAAATATAAAAATGTTAAAAACGGTTTTGTATAGAGTTCAAAAATGAAGTAATATGCCAGGCGTTCCATTTAAAATAAAAAAGTTGATACTCGCCCTCGAACAATTAAACACCCTGTATATACAACATTAAAATAAATTGAAGGTTTGTAATACCGAAATTAACTTTTCTTTTTTACTTTTGGCTCAATTCCCTATAGTTTCCGAGATAAGAAAGTGTCCCAAGATAAACGGCCCACCCTAAACGTATTATTATTTAGGGAGCTTCGCAAGCAGCGCAATGATTTCGGCGGCCCTTTGGAATTTCCTGGTGCCCATGTACGCAGCAATCGATCCTAATTGCGATGTGTATCAGGAAATGATAGTCGGGAAGGAGTACCACATCCACAACCAAGAATACCCTCAAAACTACAGTGGAGGTTCGTCGTGTAGATGGGTGGCGAAAAGTGCGATCGGTACCAAAATTAACTTGTCCTGTACCGATGTCTCACTGCCGAAAGTTGGTAACACCACTAAAATTAATCTGAAATGTACAGATTTCTTTCAATGAGTACCATTTTCGTTGCAGTCTTCAAACTGTCAAGGTGACAAGCTGACCGTATCGTCAACCGGTAATCAGACTCTTGGCGACGCTCATAATTACTGTGGAAACGGATCGTTTTCCGCTATTTCCCGGGCAAACACCCTCACACTCGGTAACTGGCCTTGAATAAATAGGAAGGCTATATATTGACCATAGAAAAATAAAGCAATTAAGTCGGGCTTTCGTGGGGTTGCATTTCGGAGAAAATCATTTCATAGGGGTTTTAATTTGTCTATTCTAAATTCTAGCATCTAAATAAAAAAAAAACAATAAAGGCAACAACACCGAAACATTACCTCCTACCTTTTAAGAAGAAATGAAATAGTTATCTAGATTTCAGGCACCATCTAAATACAGACGCCATATTCCGGATAATATTAGACCTTCCGCAACCAGCAGCTTAAGTAAACTTCTCCTTCAAGTCGTCTAGGGAAAAAACATGACGAAACCATGGCAATACATTTGTTCCAGAACTGTTTTCGAAGCTTGACTCTCCCGGTGGTCAGTTCCATTGTACCATGACCGCCATCAAGGACAGTCCGGAAATACTGGAGACACAAAACTCACAGGACTGCAACTGTGGCTGGAAGCAAACGGTTAATCAAACTTTAATGCTTTCAATGATTAATTTAATTAATAAAAAAAAAGTTTTTGCTATATAGGATTATAGGTTAGGAGGCCTTTTATTTACGTTTATTTTTGACTCCCGTAAAGATATGTGTGTATTTACTTTACGACAGATTGTATTTGTTGTATATTTTATGTAATAATAATAGAAGTCATTAAAAACCCAAAGACCGCATTGTCGGAGCAAAGCACGGGATTCAAAATTCGATTAATTTTGTATAGTCTGGTTTTCCCTCCAAAAGTTATTAATGTTGGAAAATTATTACAGCAGCTGATAAAAGCCAGCACTCCATCAAATCTAAAATTAAAAGAAGTGAGCTTTCGTCATCAGAGCTTAGTTCTTTCTTCGCTCGAAAATCCCGTAATGTCAAAAAAAAATTTGAAGTCGATAGCTTCAAATTTCGTACACTTATCGTGTTTCATAGGAATTGGCCAATAGAACGAATATATGCGTTGCAAAACAAAATTCAGTTTCTAGTTGCTTTCGAAAAATCGATGAACCGAGTTATAGTTCACATAGCAAAACGTTCGTTTTTTAGGCTACGATCCTGGGTGGAGAAGAAACGGGGTCCAGTGTGTACCCTTCGATGGCTGCACTGCTACATGTGGGCACTCGTCACTTATTCTGCGGGGCAAGCATAATCTCTGACTTTTTCCTGTTGACGGCCGGCCATTGCGTGAACAGTAAAGACCCCAGTGACTTTTCGGTGTTCGTGGGCGACGACAACGTCCTATCAGGTAATGCGATATCGTCAGATGATATACGATTCGTCGGACACGAGACATAAAATGAGGGGCTCGCAATCAAAAAACTTATTGAAGATATGGATGTAGGTTTCAAAGTTCATTCATGTCATTCAGACAAATATAAGTACTAAAAAGGGGATCAAAGACTCGGTAGTAAGGATAACCAGCATAGCAAGCAGGTTAAAAGGCAAAGAGATACACATGTGGTTGGGAAAAGGCCGAAGTAGTAAGAGTAGTGAAATAGAGAAGAAGTTGCAACACAAACAAGCAATAAACATAATATGGCAGACACAGAAACGCAAACTGTAAACATGACAGAGGAGAAGGAAGCAGAACTCATAAGGGAGTCTTTGAGGAAAATATAATCCTTAGATAATCTTCTGAGAATAGAAACTCACTATCAAAAAGTTCTGAAGGTGACCTGGCGATATACTCCGAAGTCCGTGAAATTACTAAGGGTATCAGTAGGATTTTTAAGGAGAGATATCCCGAACTCACGTTATTGCGCGATCCAAAAGAGACTACTGAAGTAGCATACCTCACTGCCTCAGTAAACACTGGTAGAATGGCAACAAGTGAACGTACGCGTACAACAGAAGCGCCGTTAAGACTACAAAGAAAACTAATCAGTACTAAGACACACTAATTGTTAAGATAGGAAACAAAACATTTGCTAGGGTGGAGGAAAGGGACACCGAACAGGGAACATAAAATGCCTTGTCTACGACAAACTTTTGAAGCAGACAAGACAAAACTAACTAAATGAAGCAACACCTAACACAACTAACGATGACAGGAAACGTAGACAGAGGCTCAAAGGCGGTGGATATGCTATATAAGATAGCAGAAGCACATGAGGTGGATATTGTCCTGTTAGCAGAGCCAAACCGGAAGAAGTGGGAAATGGATTTACGATCAAAATATGAATGCAGCGATTTATGTCCCAGGAAGCCAGATCAGGATATTACTTTTAGGAGGAGACTTCAATGCTAAATCCTTTCTGTGGGGCCCTAAACCAGAAGATGGGAGAGGGGAATTTCAGAATGGATGGCTGAAGAGAACCTCACTGTACACAATAGAGGAAGTGTACCAACCTTCATCAGCCGAAGAACTAAGAACTGGAGTTCGAAAAATAAAGAACAGCAAAGCCGCTCCTGAAATTAGAAAGACAATTTCGAAGGATTATATTGAGAAGTTAACAGACCTCGTGAACAAAATACTGTTGGAGGGAGAATTCCCTAGAATATGGAAATTTTCGCGACTTATCCTTATAGAGTAACCAGGTGAGGATAAGAAGTATAGACGTAGTATAAAGCGTCTCAAAGAAGAAATTGAAATGACTGGCGGACTACCAGAAGGACAGCATGGGTTTCGGGAGAAGAGATCAACTATATTAGCCAACAGTATTAGCCTTGTCGGATATGCTGACGATCTGGCTACCTTAGGGGAAGTAAAGGGGGTCGAGATGGTGGAAGCAGTAGCCAATCATGTCCTTCACAACGTTACGGAATGATTTGCCCTCCCAAAAAACTGAGGCAGTCCTACTTGTTGCTGGAAGAAAGGTTGAAAGCATTTCAGTTGCATTGGAAAGCATAACAACTCAAAGTCAGAAAGTGGTCAGATATCTAGTTATAAAACTAGATAATAACATGTCCCCGTCAGAGCCGTAACAGAAAAAGCCAACAAGGAATTGAACAATATCAGTCGCCTTATAACAAAAGTGAATGGACCTCGTGAAAACACCAGGAGTATGTTATGCCGCGTAGTGACTTGAATACTATTGCATGGTGCCTCAATATCGGAGCAAGCAATTGAGAAGAAAATCTATAAAAGGATACTGAGTAGTGTTCAAAGGAGGGGAGCCATAAGAGTCTCCGAAGCATACAGAACAACCTCCAACAAGGCACTTAGGGTGATAGCTAGGATCCCACCTATTTATCTTCTAGTGCAGAGCCCGTATAGAGAAAGATGATGACAAGGGGAATGGGACAGAGATTATGGTGCAGCGGACTGGAGTAAAAAGCTAATTCCAAATATAAGACCCTGGTTTGAGAAACGACACGGAGAAGTAGATTTCTTTCGCCGTCAAATTGGGACCATGTCTGCAAAATGATAAAGGAAATACTCTCTGGCAAAAGAATAGAACGGCCAAATATTATAAAAGCTCGCTGAACTTCAGTAAATCGGAGACGCTCTTGTCGAATTAATGCCCGTCAGCAGTTCCAAGAAGACAAAAGGGTAAAAGAGGGAACGGGTTCAGTCGATCGGTGACTTCCGGTAGAAGCACCGGATACAATCCGGGAAAATAAGATCGCCATGAGCTAAGCCCGGATGTCTGATTAATTAGCAGATTCCTAATCCTCGAAATAATAATAATAATAATAATAATAATAATAATAATAACCATAATAATAATAATAATAGACGTTTTACTTTAGTCTATTATTATTAATATTATTATTATTTATAATAATACTTTATTATAATAAAGAGGCTCTGGTGTGATTTTTTTTTACTCTGATTATTTTATGTACCGTAATCGAGGTAAAGCCAAACAATTTTTTTTTTAGGAAACAGCTCTTATTCGGCAGTTTATATGGTCAGCGGTTACGAAATTTTCCCCAATTTCCAATCAAATCCGCTAATGCATGACATCGCGATCGTTCAAACTCAACAGCAAATTGTGTTTAGTTTGTTTGTTGGTCCCGCATGCTTACCGTTTAGGTACTCGAATTACGATTTCGGTGGTGAAATTGTTACGATATTAGGTAAGTTCCTAGAATCAAAAACCCTATA
This sequence comes from Cylas formicarius, assembly GCF_029955315.1. Lineage (NCBI taxonomy): Eukaryota > Metazoa > Arthropoda > Insecta > Coleoptera > Brentidae > Cylas > Cylas formicarius. Next base: position 1,263,986 of record NW_026844214.1, on the reverse strand, counting down.
GTTTAGATCTAAAAAAATTGAAAGTGGATGTGATAGTAATAACAGTAATCTTGTTTTGTAAATTATTGAAACTGTTGTTCCTAATTCTTAAACTGTCATTTTATCATGTAAGTTGTTATCCTACAAATTGTCGAATGTTCGAATCGTCAAAAATTCCGGACGGCGTTCGGTCCCGTTTTGGAAAGTCTAGGTGATTCTCGCGGGATCTGGATGCAGCAATTGATGGAATGTCAAATAGAAAAGGACAATAGCTGCTTCCTTTGAATGATGTGATTTTCATATTTAATTTGGAAGACTTTGTAATTTGACAGTCGATACTACAGAGGTACAATCCGAATATGAATTAGCAAAAGGTTGCTTCCTTTAAAGATACAGGACGTACATCGGATGCTAAATCCGCACAGAACATATCAATTTCTACGCATATAATACATACATGGGTTAATTTTACGGAACGGTACTGCATTCAAAAGAATATTTTTTGTTAACCCTTGAGTATCTTTTTCATCATTTTATCGTCATTATCGCCCCCTATATATTACAGCCGCCGCCTAAAGTAAAAGTTGACGTCTATCAAATGAAATCTATCGAAATTATATGAATGGCAATGTTGACATTGTAATGAAGCACCTCACCAAAGTATTTTTGACTTTTTTTCAATCTGGAATCTAAAACTCATTTACTTACCTGCGATATGGACCACTCTATATAGAATTTTTCAGAGAAACTTCCAAAATACCATTTACAAATCTTCTGGTTTCTTTCTGTGTCGGTTGTGTATAAATAAAACTTGCTGACTGAAACTGATGATTGGAGAAATGTCAGCAAAAGAAACCCAGAAAATTTGTAAATAGTACTCTGTATAGAATAGATTAAGGGCAAAAAAGGTCTTGGGATGTATCACTCATTTAACATTTCTTAAACTTCGTCATAGAACTGACAACTTGTAAGGTTATAGGTAGGGTTTACACCTGATGATGGGAATAAGCTGACTAGATTCACTGCGCAATTTGTCCTAGCCAGTTGCGAGTGAGCTTTGGGGTAACACACATTTATGGGCTTAACTTAAGTTCGGACACGTACGAGTGACATGGACGCGCGGCCTCTGAAGATACCTCTGAAGATACCAAGTGATATTTTGGCGAAACGTCAGGCGAATGATCCTACTCCAGGGTCAAACAACGAACGGATGAACACCCGGATTTCCAGCAATACACATAGTTCCATCTGTGAAGGACTAAGACAAAACATATATATATATATATATATATATATATATATATATATATATATATATATATATATATATATATATATATATATATATATATATATATATATATATATATATATATATATATATATTTTCACGTATTGATTCACGGATTAAAAAATGTGATGACACTATATTCCGGCATATCATACGTTCGCTTGTTGAACTCCGACTGGAATCCTGCAGACGTTTCGCCAAAATCTCACTTGGCATCTTCAATGCTCGCGCTCCGAAAACACTTCGAACACTGTGAGTGTGTGTATATATGTATATATATATATATATATATATATATATATATATATATATATATATATATATATATATATATATATATATATATATATATATATATATATATATATATATATATATATATATATATATATATATATATATATATATATATATATATATATATATATATATATATATATATATATATATATATATATATATATATATATATATATATATATATATATATATATATATATATATATATATATATATATATATATATATATATATATATATATATATATATATATATATATATATATATATATATATATATATATATATATATTCTCACGTATTGATTCACGGATGGAAAAATGTGATGACACTATACTCCGGGATATCATCCGTTCGCTCGTTGAACTCCGACTGGAATCCTGCATCCGACTGGAATCCTGCAAATCCTGCATCCGACTGGAATCCTGCAGACGTTTCGCCACGACACTTCGAAGTGTTTTCGGAGCGCGAGCATTGAAGATGCCAAGTGAGATTTTGGCGAAACGTCTGCAGGATTCTCCAGTCGGATGCAGGATTTGCAGGATTCCAGTCGGATGCAGGATTCCAGTCGGAGTTCAACGAGCGAACGGATGATATCCCGGAGTACAGTGTCATCATATATAAATATATATATATATATATATATATATATATATATATATATATATATATATATATATATATATATATATATATATATATATATATATATATATATATATATATATATATATATATATATATATATATATATATATATATATATATACATCCTGCTATCTTTTCTGCGTCTTTCAATTCTGCTGCTATTCGGCGTCCAGCAAAGTATATCAATAAATCACTCTATGCATATGAGCAGTGGATCTTTCTGATCACAAAAGTCCAGAGTATATCAAAATATTCAGTTTGGTTGCTTCAAAATATTAAATTTTACATTGCACTGCTATTCTGCGTCGTTTCATTTTACTACTCTTTCGACGTCCTCAATATACAGTAAATAGCAAGATCATTTGTGCATCTGGAGAATATACAAATCTATTGCAATATCTTTTCGGCTTCCGACATGGTTGCCACATCTCATAACTCGTACCGAATTTAGGTATTCCTAATTATCAGAGATATACACATGGAACTGCCTCTCTTTCGGTATTTTAATGAACTCGTTTGTACTTGGGTATTTAGTTCGAATTTTCTAAGCAAATGCAAATAATACATGGGTAGTAGGTAGAGTTCAAGGGGCTTATAGGTTTAATGTGACGAATCAACTTTTTTATTTTTGCTATTATCCAATTGAGTCTCTTAATTTATGTATCACATGTAACAGATAATTGAGCGTTATGACCTTGGCAAGTCCAGTGAATTTCCAGTGTTTAGATTATCTGGATGTCAGTTATAGGATTCCAAGCGCGCATAAGTAAACATGAGTACTGCAGTAACATTGAATTTATGATTAAAGCAATAGATTCAGGATAATGGAACCTCAATTATTTAACGCAGATAATTTGTTTCATCCATTTTTTAGTTAGTTTAATAGGTTCTGATATCATAATAACTTCATAAAAAATAATTTATTAAAACTAAGACAAACTTTATTATCATAATAATAATAATATATACAAAAATTCAAAAAAATGTTGACCCACATGTATGGTACAAAAGAAGACAGACTAGGATATGTCTATTTTGGCAATATCCAAAACTGTAATAAAAACTGAAAATACAAAATTTAAAGAAAAAATTGAAGTTGAAGGTCATTCAAAACAAACAAACACCTTAATTTTCAACCAGGATTTATTTTCCAATAAATCTGAATGACTGCTTATTAACATCTCACATTCAGCTTTCATTGGTGTTTTTTTTGTTTGTATGTGGTTCTTAATAAAATCTTTTACAACTTTTTTTTGTTCCGCTTTCCGTGGAATCAGTTCTCGTTTTTTTATTGTTGCGCCATCTTTTTTGGAATGTGCAAGTTCCGTTCTTTTGTTTGTTTGATTTAATGTCTCATTTTTGTCTGCAAGAGTGGGATGCTCATCAATTTCATCTTCGATTGCAAACTGTTGATCAGTTTCGTCTACGTTTTCTGGGTTTAATTCTTCTTCTAAATTTAAGTCAATTTCTTCCGGTGTCTTTCCTTTGTACTTTCCCGCTTGGCCATCTTCCATGAGAAGTAACAGTTTCGGAATTTCTGCAGTTTGAAAAATGTCATCTGGAAGTCTATAATTTTGACTATGTACATTTAAAGTGTGGCCCATAAACGTTGCCAACTGTTCAATTTCGTTTTGTGACGTATTAAAGACCTGTGATAATGTGGCCAAATGTTTCCTTAATTTCGTAGAAGTTAAAGCTCGTGGGTCTCTGCTCAACATATTCCTGCGTGTGTTTGTAGTACCTTATATATTTTTTTAAATTGTTGTCGTTTTCCAATCAGAAAATGTATATGGCTTTGGATATCTCGGCTAAATAGAACGGGAACCCCTCTTCCCCTTTTCCTTCTTATCTCAATCCGTTTAAAGCTTTTCAAAAGAATTTTTTTAGAAGTTGTAATGGCGTCCGAAAATTCTTCGCAACTGTGGTTATTTTTTTTATCAGATAATGTATAAGACGTCAGCTTCATTCTCTGCAATTCACCTGCCCTCTTTCTATTAAGAAGCAATAACCGACAAAACACTGTTTCCATCAAAACGGTGTAATTTTTTAGACTATAAGAGAATCCTCTTTTGCAATAAAAGATATTTTGTCACATCTCATGCGTGGAAATACTTTTGCTATTAAATCAGAATTGATAATTCTCTTAGAAAGAAGGAAATTGTGTTCATTACTAGATGATTCTTTTTTCTCTGGACAACTTTTTATGTCTCCAAAGTAATTTACGTGAATAATGGCCACAGCAATATTTACATGCAACGTAGCTTTCTTCAGACGTGTCAACATAGGTTCTGTGAACAGGCTTAACCATAGAATGACAGTTTTTAATGTGATTTCCTCTCTTTCGTAAAGATGCAATAAGTCTTTTCCTTTCGATAGTTTTTCCTGCGAATGATTTCGGAAAATATATCGAGCAAAATTCAACACATCAGTTTCACAATAAAAGCAGAAATCTGGAAATCGAGTTATTTTATTTTTCCTTATAGTTTTGTTTGCAGAAGGGAAAACGTTTTCAGTTGCAGGACTGGAAATTACTGAGTTCACTTCTTTCTTATCGTAAAAAGTAGAAATGAAATGAACAAAACATGTTATAAATATTTAACAATACAACAATTATTCATTCTCTAAATTATTTTGCTTTTAATTTACTATTTTAATTTACTTTTTTAGTTCATGTCGTAGTCGAAATTTGGAATAATTACATTTACATAAGCATTTACACTATTCTTTTTGTTTTTTGATTGTTTCATTTAAAATTTTTAGACTACGGGAGCTCAAACCTCGCTCTAAACTTAATATTTCAATAAATAACTATAATAATAAGAAACTATTTTAATCAACAATTGATGACAAAATATCGTTTATTTAGAACCAGAAGTTATGCAAAGAAAAATAAGTATTAGAAGTTCAACGTTTTTCGTACACAGCAAAATGCTTAATGTTTTATTTATATTTATTATTTTTATTTATTTAATTTTAAAACGTTGAAATTAAATGGCATTTAATATTGATATTGTTGCGACTGTCTTTCAAAACTAATCATTCGGTTTATATATACCTTAGGTGATGTTAACAATAAGTTAATTGAACAGGACTGTTTAGCATCGGGACATGTCTAGAATAAATAATTCATTTTTTGAACTGTAATTTAAATTGTAAACCATAGATTACCGAAACTAAAGAATATTGTAAATCAGTAACTTTATCTAATGAGTCGATATATTAGGATCTTGGTTCCCTTAAGTGTTAAGGCGTAAAGGATAACATTTTCAAAATTTTTAAAAGTTGACAAAAATGAAATGACAATCTTACAAGTTCGTCTTCGGAATTTGAGTCCGGCGGATAATATGTGGGTTCTTCATCTGAGTTCGATGACAAATCGAAATTATCTAAAATGATAATATAATTTCAATACAATCATATCTATAAACATGTCCTTTCTCCATAAAATCTCTAAATTCTTAAAACTGAATATGCATTTTTACAAAACTAATGGATTCCTCCTGCGTCGGTTTTTGCTTAGTCGAAATTGCTGACGTTTCGCCAACCATCCTGTTGGCTTCTTCAGAGCTTCACTGAAACTGAAGAAGCCAACAGGATGGTTGGCGACACGTCAGCAAGTTCGACTCAGCAAAAACCGAAGCAGGAGGAATCCAGAAGTTTAATAAAAAGTATTACAGTAGCCCGTGGAAGCTTCTTTGAAAAATTAAAAAAGTATTGAATTTTAATAATATCGTTGTCCAACAAATCTCAGCAGGCTAGAGCCGCCTGCTGCCGCTTAAATGCAATAGAATTACAGTTTCCTAATAATATAGCTTAGAATTTTGTATCCTACTCCGCAGCCCACTGAAATTTACTTTAAAGTAGGAGACTAGTTTGAGAACAAAGGACAAACTATATTAAACTAAATAAACTAAATAATAGTAAAAAATAAACAACTTTCTCACCTCCTTACGAAACTCTTCTGGGATCTTTTCCGAGATATCAAAGCTACTTTCAAAAGAAAAAGATAGTGTCAATATTTGGCCGTTCGAGTGCCATTGACACTAATTTTTGCGTTCTCGTATTCATAATATTTTGTAAAATTAGAGTTGTCCTTAAGGTGCATCTGAGATGCCTTTTTGCAATAACTTGAATGTAACATAAACATAACATAAATCATTAAATATAAGTTTTAAATTTGATACCCCTATAAAAATTGATGGTTCCTTCCTATAAATTCTGTTAATCGATTATAACAATGTTATGGTTTCAAATAAGGAGTAAAATAATCAAAAAGTCTTAAAATAAGGACTTTACTCTTTGCTGTAAACTCTTGGCATCTCAAATCGAATTGTCTTTGACGGATCGAAGATGACAGATTTTTGGACAATTGGTTTTGACGTCGAATTTCTTTAGAACATTTGTTTTGCATATAAGGAAGGACCACAGTGGCAAATGAGGGATTGCTTTCGGCTTCATTGCTACTGGAAGGTTGTGATAAAGTGTTTTTTGTCATGGAAGGCTTAATATCTCTAATGTGGAAATTATTAGAGAAGAGCAGAGGTAAGGTTTTAATTCTGGGTTCAGTGACTGGGACTGAGAGTGTTGTACGGCACTGTGAACAAGAGAGTTGATAACCGATGATTTTTGTGCCGGATGGTGATCTGACAATTAAGGTCTGTGTGCATAGGATTTTTGTTAACCCAATGACCTAATGTTAAGTCTAATTTTCTATTGATAAGAATATCTAAGAATGGGAGGTTATAGTTCGTTTCTAGTTCAATGGTAAAATAACAAAAGTGTCATGACTGGTGACAGTTGATAATCAATTAATTTTTCAAAGAAACTTCCACAGGTAATGCTTTTTACAAAACTTTCTGGATTCCTCCTGCGTCGTTTTTTGCTTAGTCCACCAATCCGCCAGTAGGATGATTGGTGAAACGTCTGCAATTTTGACTAAGCAAAAACCGACGCAGAAGGAATCCAGAAGTTTTGTAAAAAGCAGATAACCTATTGCTGTTCCCGACGATTGTTCAAAAATTTGACACTTATAAGAAAAATATGTTCCCGATAAGCATTTTTTAATTAAGGTGAGAAGATTTGGTTCCAGATTCTCGGATTTTAATATATCTGAATTTTTGTTGAGAGTTTCAGGAATAGGAACTTTAGTAAAGATAGATTCTACGCCAAATCTAACCAGAATATCTTGTGTATCTAATGTAATGTTTTTTAATTGTTCCATGAATCATGAAAGAATTAAGTACGAAACTATCAGCTTTCCCTGTTAAGGGTTTTAATAAATAATTTAGATATTTTGTTAGAGAACATGGTGCTGACAATAGGTCGAAGGGGTAATTCTGGTTTGTGCATTTTTGGGAGTCCGTAGAGACGAGGAATTTTAGAGTCATGAGGGGTGACAGATATTTTCACGGAGTCTGATAGAGAGGAAGCCTTCTTTAAGTTGACGAAATGATCCGTCTGTAAGAACATCTTGAATCTTTTCCTGATATTCATTTGTGTTCACGACCACCGTGTTAGGTACCCTGTATAAATAGGTAACTGACTTTGTAACTTGTTTCACATATTTTTACTCTACTAGGATGGGGTAGTGTGGACGGTACTATGAACCTTTCGGACGTGCTAAGGAGGGCACGTATCACTGTAATTTCGACCCTGCAGTGCGGGCAACAACAGAGCGAGACCATCACCAGCGATCAGATTTGTACACTTACTCAAGGATTGCACGCGTGCATTGGCGATTCCGGGGGCCCGCTGCTGTGGAAGGATCCTAACACTCATAGCTTACAAATCGTCGGGGTCATATCCAATGGGCTCCAATGCCCCAATGAGATTCCCGGAATAAGCACCAGGGTAACTTCGTACTTAAAATGGATCGCTGCAACGACAAGTACGTTCATTGCGCCAGCAAAATTTAGGCTCAGCAGAAAAAATCAACCTTTCAACTATCTTTCTTTGTAAATGTTTCCCTATAAAGGAGAACCTTTAACGGGAGAGATAAACCTATTTTGACAGGTTATAAAATCTATCTAAATGTATTATACAATCTATTATAAGCTTGGCCAAATACCCACCGTTAATAAATACAAATTCAAAATGCTCCCTTTTCTTTTCATCTTTTTCTGTATCAAAATAAATAAGAACTAAAAGTTCCGATTTTCACGAAATTATATATTTTTACAAGACAATTGTTGCGACAACACCGTGTCTTTATCAAATGTTGACATTTGATGGGGATTACGTCCACAAATATGGGAGAGGCAGATATATCCATCTATTTTCACAAATGTCATTTTGACGTTGTTAGAAAAAGGGGTCTGTAGTATCACTGTCTAAATAATTTTAAATATTTCTATAAAAAAATATAAAATATCATATAATAAAGCCTTAAGCCGTGATAGATACTGTCGGAATATTAATTCAATTCGATGCAACTGAATCATTTGTAATAATTTCTAGCGAAAGGGCAGTTTTTATGTACAGGGTAGCCTATACGTTACCTATGAGTTGTTTTCTGTAAAATTATCTTTAATTTTATTGTATTATTTCAATTGTCGCTGAATTACGTACAACGCCTTTTAAATGGCTATCCGAAAACATATATAGGGTGATTGACATCGCAACGCCGCGTATCGGATAAACACATTTTCATTTTTCGCCATTTAAAGGGATATTTAAAAACGTAACAAAAATATAGGGCATTCCATAAAAAAATATGTAACTTTATCTGATCACTCTGCACGTAATTGAGCGACAATTGAAATAATACAAAAAGAATTGAATTCAAATTCACCTTGCACCTACAAAAAATTATTTCTTTTAAATTTTTACAATGATGGATTTCTCGAGTCATTAAAGAATTATTTTTTGTTGGTTGGTTAAAGCCAGGGGCGTACGCTTTTAATATTTCACCTAAAATGAAAACTAAATAAAATATTTAAAAAGATGAGAGAAATTTTCCCTTTTTCACTAAATTCATAAATTAATTTGATAAAGTTCTTTAACTTCAAAACGAACCTCACAACATCTTAAGTTTAAGGAAAAAAATCCAATAACATTGATATAGAGAAAATGACAGTGACTCTTAATATTACTGGCTGAAAATCAAAAAAGCGCAAAGAGATGGCAATTTTAAAGTTAAAAATATTTGTGTTTCTTCTCACCATGTTATATCTGAGTCTTCTTTCTTTACCAGGTGCCACTTTTTGTACGTAGTGGACACGGCCGCTACAGGGGACTGCATCGTTTATATTTTGGGAGTAACGAGTAAAATAATATTCGGTTCATTGTATTTATTGCACGGCAGAATCAATAAATGTTTATATGGTTGAAAGAAGTTTTTCATTTTGACCCTCAATATGCCACAAAGGTGAAATGAAATTTATCAATGACTCCGAGTCCTTTGTCCTGTTGGTGTTCAACTTAATATGTTATATCTGTCCATCTCTTGTATCAAATATGGTTGATTTTTTATAATTTTTATTTCTGTGTAAGCAAATTCTCTAGATTCTTTAAAATGCACATTTAAAATTGTCACATGTATATTTATTTACGTCGGATAATAGGTTTAATCTAAGAACAGTCAGCATTTCTGACAAAAGTAAACATAAAAAATTAATAAATTTAACAAAAAAAGCTACTATGCGGGAAACATAATCAAAATAAATTGGCTTGGTCTATTGTGTCTGTGCGTTAGCCAATTTTATTTGTTTTTCCGCTTTTTTTGAATTACGCATTTATTTACTCAATTTTATTAACTTGTTTAGTTAGCCTATAAACTATAATTATGTATTTTAGTTATTAGGTATTTTCAATCAAGCTAGATAATTCACGAATAAATGTTTCTTTAAATATTAATTCTAAAGTTTTATGAAATATGTTAAAGTGTGTGTAGTATAGAGTAGATTTTTTCAAAATTTCCACGTATTAATGAGCACCCTGTATTGTTAGCAATAGGTTTTACTCGTATATCTGGAGTATTGTATCTTGAAAAGAAGTAATACCATGTCTTTAAAAAATATCTAATTAAAAAATACCTAATTTTTTTTCCTAGAATTGATATCTGAATAAAAATATAGGGTGTTCCATTTGAAAATCTTAAGATTTTGTTAATTGCACCTCATGTGTCAAACCGATTAAGTAGTGCATCATCTCCTTAGTCTGTGGTTATATTTTCGTTGCAATACCTGGAGCAGTAGCGCCACAACACAATTCAATACGGGGCAATCAAAATATGAAAAAAAAAACACATAACCTCAATTTCTGCCTAAACTATGCAAAATTTGTATAGCAATTTCTTAAGAGAGTGACGTTTATTTTAACCAAGGATTCCAAAAATGTCGAAATAACAAAGTTGATGTAGGAGGGGTCAATTTTGGGACACCCTGTATCAACAAAATTATAGTATTGTAAATCTTCAGGAAAGTCCAAGAAACTTTCCTACGAAACTTTTTTTCGTATATCCTATGGGTTTCCAGAATCCAGACGATTTGTGAATAATGATGAACAATTTTCCATAAGCTGGCCTAAATAGAACTTGTACAATAAGCAATAAACAAAAATGCTTTTTTCAATTAACATTATTATTATACTTTTTTCAAAACTTCTGGATTCCTCCTGCGTCGGTGTGTGTTGAGTCGAAATTGCTGACGTTTCGCCAATCATCCTGTTGGCTTCTTCAGAGCTCGACTGTAACTGACTCGTATTTTACTCTGTACCTGCTTATGTATTGTTTAAATAGACGTGAAACTATCTCAGCCCGAGTCACTGAAATCAGAATTAAAACACCTTACCTCTGCTCTTTTCTCTAATAATTTCCACATTAGAAATATCAAACGGGCTGTCACAAAATACACTTCACCACAACCTTCCAATAGCAATGAGGAAGAAAGCAATCCTACACATGCCGCTGTGGTCCTTCCTTACATTTAAAACATCACTGACCACATATCAAAAGTTCTAAAGAAGTATTAGGTGCTTTTTTTTTCAATGTATAGAACTTTATGTTGACATTACTGTTCAAGATATCGACCGATTTAACAGCTGTCAAGTGATTTATTCTCAGTTTGGTTTGGCAATTCATCATGAATAGACTCACGCCTGAACAACGCTTGCAAATGAGCCCAAAACGAGGTTACCGTTGTTTCCGATTTTCATAAGCGAATTTTGTTTAGCGATGAAGCGCACTTCTAGTTGAATGGCTACGTCAACAAACAAAACTGCCATATTTGGAGCGAACCTAATCCTCAAGTGTATGTCGAAACACCGTTACATACAGAAAAACTGACTGTTTGGTGCGCTTTATGGGCTGGTGGAATCATTGGTCCGTGCTTTTTCAAAAACGATGATGGCCAGAACGTTCAGTCAATGGTGATCGGTATAGAGCTATGATAACTAAGTCTTTCATTCATGAATTGAATAACCATGATGTCCAGGAGATGTGGTTTCAACAAGGCGGCACAACATGTCACACAGCTCGTGCCACAATCGATTTATTGAAAGACACGTTTGGTGACCGCCTAATTTCACGTTTTGGACCTGTGAATTGTCCTCCAAGATTTTGTGATTTAACACCGCTAGACTACCTTTTGTGGGGCTATGTAAAGTCATTGGTCTATGCGGATAAGCCACAAATGCTTGAATGTTGGAAAAAGTCATCGAAAATTGGACATCCAGATTGGACTACATCCGCGCCAGCCGTGGCGGTCATATGCCCGAAATCATATTTAAAATGTAATGCGACAAGATTATCTTTCGGATAAATAAAATTCATGTCAATCGAATAATCCATCGTTATTTTATTGCAACTTAAAGTTTTATACATCGCAAAAGAACACCCCTTATAACGTCAAAACCAGATTTACCACTTGTCCAAAAATTTCTCAACATCTGCGGTCAGTCAAAGACAAAATTCCATTTCAGACGCCGGGAGTTTACAGCATTCCATGCATATGCGGCAAAGAATACATTGGAAACACCGGACGAAAAGTATCAACTACACTCAAAGAACATGGAAGAGCCTTAAGACTAAGACAAAGAAACTCAACAGCAGTTGCCGAGCACAATCACGAAACCGAACATAAAATTTAATTCTATAAAGCTAAACAATCTTAACCGCGACTCAGGTCTCCACCTCTGTCACTAATATGGGAATCCCCCCCGCCCCCTCAAACAATATATAAGCAGGTACAAAGTAAAATGCGAGCCAGTTTCAGTCAAGCTCTGAAGAATCTAACGGGATTATTGGCGAAACGTCAGCAAAAACCGACGCAGGAGGAATCCTGAAGTGTTGTAAAAAGTAAAATGTATTTTATAGTAGATTACTATGCGTTTTTATGTCCAATTTACCTATAACCCTCTCCAAGGAATATCAGAATACCATACTCAGCGAATATAAATTTCTTGGTATTCCAAAATTATTTCGGCCAATTGACCAGTCAATTTGCCGGTTAATTCCACAACCCTACTGGGTCGTCGATAGATTCATCGGAATGCTGCCCCATCTTTTAGTTTAGAGCCTTCAACTGCTGACCCTCTATGTATAGAACGTTAACATAATGTAAATCGAAAGGTATTGTTTCGTATAATCGCACTTGGAGAAATAATAACCCTTAAAAATTAATTGATACGCGATAGCAGGAATTTAATCCAGTGTAAAGGTCATAAAACTAAAGTAAATTTTAGAGTTCTGACAACAGCAGTATGGGTGAGCGACCATTTAACCTTTGGAGTTTAACTTTTTCATTTATTTTTGGGGATAAAACGTCAAACGCAAAAGTTTTTCAAAAAACAAACGATTTGCAAGACATGTTTTTATATATAAGAGGGCGCTGCAGAAATCAACCACAGTTAAAAGTAATTTGTTTTTTGAAATAATAAAATTCGCTAGAAATTTCGCTCAAATTCCCTAAAGTTTTGAGATACATGCGCTTTAAACATAAAAGCAATGTTTAAAAAATAAAATAATCTAGAATTTATAATTTATATCTTGGGTGGCTATGAAGTAGGTCGTTATCGTACGACGAATAACTGACAGTGACGGCTACAGATTTGGTAATACTATGCTTTTCTTTGTAATAAATAAAATGCGTCATTCTGAAAGAGAAAAACAATTAATTTTGAACGTTTGCAATTGGAAATAAGGGGGTTAAACATGGAAATAATCACCGAATGTACGTCCCAGACGAAAAAAACTATACTATTACCGTATTACCTTTCATTTATTTTAATTTTGTATATACAGGGAGTTTCATTTTTCGTGGTCGAGAATCAACTTTCTTATTTTAAATGGAACACCGGGTATACTACTTCGTTTCTGAATTTTATACGAAATTTTATACATATTTAGGGTATATTGTCCCATACCTAAGGTTTCCGATATTTTTATATTTTTATGCGAACAGTGACATTCGCAAGACTTATATTTTTATTATTATATATTTATTATTATATTTATATATATATATATATATATATATATATATATATATATATATATATATATATATATATATATATATATATATATATATATATATATATATATATATATATATATATATATATATATATAGATGTTTTCTTGTCGACGAAGGACTCGAATTACGGATTTCATAAGAAATTTCGATACATATTAATTAATAGAGGGTATGCCAAAAATAACATTAAAAATGGAGTTAAAAAAAAACTGCAAAATTTTTTTTTATTTAATTGAAACTACCCATATAATCTTCTCATATTAAGCATTAAAAATTAATGCAATTCTATATAAGGTTGCATATGCCCAATGCGTTTACTTTTTTAAACATTTCTTTTTAAAAAATTGTCTATCACAAATAATATGATGTTGCCATATAAGTTCAGTTAGTGTAAGGTGGCTATGACGGCGTTTGAACAAAACAAGTGCTAAAGTGTTACCATTATGTATGAATATGTATGCATTATTTATACAGAATAAGGATAAGCGATAACGTTGGTGATTTCTTTTGTTAATAAACGATGAATAATGTATTAAGTTGTTTAATGTTTCCTGCCCTTAGAGCAACACAAGCAGTATAAAAGGTTTTTAAATACATAATAGCATTTCTATCAGTTTCAGTCCCATTTAATTGTCCCATACCTTCTCTTATCAAACGTCGCCAGTTGACGAATTGTGTTTAAGTGCACCCCATAGAAAAAAATCTAGGAGATTTAAGTCGAAGCTCCTTGGAGGCCGGACGTAATTACTATTCTCCCCAATCCATTCTCTGTAGTGTGCATTTAAATAGTAAAATAATAATTTTTTGAGTTCTGTAATAAGGAGCGCCATCCTGCCAGTCAAATTAAATTTGGTCGTCCCCTTTAAGGCACTTTGTTTTCAACAAAGGGATGGATAATATTTAAAAGCGTCGGGAATTTAAATTCTGATAAAAAAATACTGGACTTATTACTCTGAATCTCCCAATATCGCACCATACTTTGGTGAACCTGAACTTGTAACTTAAATTTGTTTTTTATTATTCTTGTTTTTGCAGTAATTGGTATTTTTCCCATTAAAAATTTAAGTGGAGGTTCTAAATATGGACTCATCTGTCCAAATAATATTAGCAATTATAGTTTCTGAAAAGTGTCTCTCCATAAGATTGTTGCAAAAATCTAACCTGATTCTGTTGCACTGAACAGAATTTATAGGGCTTCCAGTTGTTTATTTAAAGGCAAGTTCGAAGCGTTGTTTTTTTGACATCTAGATCTAAACACACAATTCGGGCGAAATCTTCAGGGGTTTCCGCAAAATGTAACAAAATATTAAGTTGCTCTTCATTATTCAAAATATTTGTTTGTCTTCAAAGTTCCATATATTCTAAAGTGTTTGTAAATCTGGTCCGGTTTTTATTGTTCAATACGTAACTTTCTAACATATCAATATTTTCCCCGCACTTCTAGCACTTGTTTTATTTAAACGCCGTCATAGCCACCTTACACTAACTGAACTTATATGGCAACACCATATTATTTGTGATAGACGAAAACTAAAAATATTAGGGATATACAACTTTATATAAACTTGCTTTCATTTTTGATACTAAATATGACAAGATTATAAAAATAGGTAGTTTCCATTTAAAAAAAAAGTTTTTTGGCAATTTTTGTTAATTTCATTTTTAGTTCTATTTTTAGCGTACCCTGTATAATTATGTATCGAATTTTTTTACGAAATCCGTTATTTATTTATTTTGTTTATAACAAAACCACTCAAGCGAGAAAATAAATGCTTCCGAATGAAGAAATTGGCAGGTATTTTACGTCTTGCAAACGTAAGTTTCCACATAAAAATTTAAAAATGTTGAAAACGGTTAGACTTAGGTATAGGACATTATACACAAAATGAGTTCAAAAATGAAGTAATATACCAGGCGTTCCATTTAAAATAAGAAAATTGATACTCGCCCTCGAAAAATTAAACACCCTGTGTATACAACATTAAAATAAATTGAAGGTTTGTAATACCGCCATTAACTTTCCTTTTTTACTTTTGGCTCAATTCCCTATAGTTTCCGAGATAAGAAAGTGTCCCAAGATAAACGGCCCACCCTAAACGTATTATTATTTAGGGAGCTTCGCAAGCAGCGCAATAATTTCGGCGGCCCTTTGGAATTTCCTGGTGCCCATGGATGCAGCAATCGATCCTAATTGCGATGTGTATCAGGAAATGATAGTCGGGAAGGAGTACCACATCCACAACCAAGGATACCCTCAAAACTACAGTGGGGGTTCGTCGTGTAGATGGGTGGCGAAAAGTGCGATCGGTACCAAAATTAACTTGTCCTGTACCGATATCTCACTGCCGAAAGTTGGTAACACCACTCAAAATTAACCACAATAAAAATTAATCTGAAAGATACAAATTTCTTCCAATGAGTATCATTTTTGTTGCAGTCTTCAAATTGTCAAGGTGACAAGCTGACCGTATCGTCAACCGGTAATCAGACTCTTGGCGACGCACATAATTACTGTGGGATCGGATCGTTTTCCGCTATTTTCCAGGCAAACACCCTTACAATCGGTAATTGGCTTTGAATAAAATCGAAGGCTATATATTGACCATAGAAAAATTAAGCAATTAAGTCCGGCTTTCTTGGGGTTGCATTTCGGAGAAAATCATTTCATAGGGGTTTTAATTTGTCTATTCCAACTTCTAGCATCCAAATAAAAAAAAATAAAGCAACAACATCGAAACAGTACCTCCTACCTTTTAGGAAGAAATGAAATAATGATCTAGATTACATGCACTACATAAATACAGACGCTATATTCCGGATAATATTATACCTTCCGCAACCAGCAGTTTAAGTAGATTTCTCCTTCAAGTCATCTACGGAAAACCATGACGAAACCATGGCAATATATTTGTTCCAGAACTGTTTTCGACGCTTAACTCTCCCGGTGGACAGTTCCATTGTACCATGACCGCTATCGAGGACAGTCCGGAAAAACTGGAGATACAAAACTCACAGGACTGCACCTGTGGCTGGAAGCAAACGGTTAATCAGACTTTAATACTTTTATTGATTTAATTAATAAATAAAAAAATCAGTTTTTGCTTTTGTTAAGGTTTCGCCAATCATCCCGTTGATTTCTTCAAAACATAGCTGAAAAAAAATATTTTTTTCATTTAAGCTCCAAAGAAGGCGACAAGATGATTTACGACACGTTGGCAAGTTCGATTAAAAAACAATCGACGCAGGAAGAATCCAGAAGTTTTGTAAATAGTATTACAGTAGCCGGTGGAAGTTTCTTTAAAAAAATAAATTTTTTCATTTGTACAGGAGGGTTTTCAAAAAATATTGGTTTTATTTAGTAAGTAAAATAATTTTAAACTTTTCAATATCGAAAAATGCTATATTGAACAGAACTAAAAAGTACGTTTTTAAAATAGATTTGACATAAAATACCGACAATAGGGAACTTGAACATTTTTTTTTATTCCTTTGATACATTTATTTATGTATAGAACTAACTCACACTAAGTATTAAAACTCAAAACCCAATATTTAAGTCGCAATAAATAATTCAAGTTCCTTTTAAAAGGCACTCAACGGACGGGTATAATCGTGACGTCATACCGCTGCTTATAGCATTATTCTCAGGTTAGAGGCCGAGAATTATAGGTTAGGCGGCCTTTTATTTACGTCCATTTTTAGTTCACATAAAGGTATGTTCGTATTTACTCTATGTCAGATTGTATGTTTTATATGATAATAATGGAAGCCATAAAAAAACCCAAAGACCCTCATTATGCTGTCATGTTCAAAAATCCAAGAAATTATTAATGCTGATAAAAGCCAGCAACTCAATTGTAGTTCCGACTTTGGAGAGCTTACTATTTACCCAATAACAAACTTCCACTTCTTCTATGCAGCCACATTAGAAAGGCAACACCTAACGCGTAAAAATTGGTGCAAACTGACACCCATCCTATTGCTGTCTCCATTTATCCATATGAAATAAATAACACTTTAAGTTATTAATGACAATGTACTTTAAAATCAATTTAGATTAAAATCCTTTTTGTTTGTTTTTTTTTTTGGCTGAATAATTTATATTTTATTTGATATACCATTTGCATTTTCAAAAATAGAAAACCTTAAGCAAAATGACGAAATTTTTAATTGCTTATATTTGTTCCATAGAACTACGAATTTTTTTGTGGTTCCTTTAACATTATAAACATACTTTTTCAAGCGATATTTTTCAAATTCAAATTTTGTTCAAGTTCCCTATTGGTTCGCCATTTCTAATGAAACGTATTATTTATTATAATGTATTATTAACATTGTCGATGGTGATCTGATGAAAATAAGGATTTTGTGAAACAATCTCATTACCAATATTCCTTCAGACCAGAATAAGACTTTGTTTTCTAAACTCACACGAATTTATACACCAACTACTTTTACAAGAGTGACTTATTTGGTATGTCGATGTAATTTTAATGGGCATACACCCTGTATAAGGCGTCTTCTGGTAATCGGTAATTTTCTGGGCCTTTTAGATATTTTACGCCCACCATGTACATAATCGAAACAATTCCGGAAATGAATGTTATAGCCCTGGATCTCCCACGTTTCCTAGTCAAAGAATTTTTTCAAAATAGGAAATGGTTTTCGAGAAAATAAGTTTTCAATCAATGACGTCATCGCGTCTTGACTGAACCGAAGTAATAATGATGTTCATATGGATTTTCTCAAATATCTCGAGCAGCCTGTGTAATAGACACCGATTAGCCATATTTCTCAGAAAAAAAAAACAATTTTCTGGGTCTTTTAGATTTTTGTATATAATTGGAAAACCCTGTATATAATCGAAAAATGCCTGACATAAATGTTATAGCACTCCTGCGTCCACTGGGAAGAAAGCATGTTTTTCTGGAAGCTAAAATGACCAGTAAATAAATGTGGGCAAGGACTTTTACATCCCTGCTAAATTTGAAGTCGATATCTGCAAATCTAGGACACTTAACACATTTCTCATATAGCAGGGGATATCGGGAACACCCTTTACAATAGGTGAAAACCTTGAATATAAAAGTTTTAGCTATCTGTAAAAGAAACTAACATCTGAGACGTCTTTAAGTTATAGCCAATATTCAATATTAGTTATGAAGAATAAAAGTTTATGGAGCCCAAACTTATCCGTTTTCTCGTTCAAGAATTTTTTCAGTTGTATAAACGGTTTTCGAGAAATGATTTTTTGTTAGATCCTCGCAAACAGGATTTTCAATTCTATTAAAATACTTCCCCCCCATTGAACCTATTGAAATTAGGTTCCGTTAGGGGCCCAAACGGTATTCGCCCGGAAGTCGATAGCTTCAAATTTCGGACACTTATCGTGTTTCATAGGAATGTGCAAAAAACAGTCAAGAATCGAATCGAAAAATAAAGATTGGCGCCGAAGCTTATGCGCCCCGTGGACTGTCAAAAAACAGCAAAATTTGAAGTGCGTAGCGTTCGTTATAGTCCAAAAACCCTGGAACAGAGAACGGAGAATGGACAGACCAAAAAAAAAATTTTTTTTCTACGCTAGTCATTTCCGTACCAATGGCGGTCCTCTAGGTTCTACCGTTATCGAGATCTCAAAAAGTTGTTTTTTTTAGGTTACGATCCTGGGTGGAGAAGAAGCACTGCCCACTGTGTACCCTTCGATGGCTGCACTAATACATGCGGGCACTCGCAACTTAATTTGCGGGGCTAGCATAATCTCTGCCTTTTTCTTGTTAACTGCCGGCCAATGCGTGAACGATAGAGACCCCCGTGCGTTTTCGGTGTTGGTGGGCGAGGAGATCATTTCAGGTAATGCGATATCGTCAGATGATATACGATTCGTCTAACTTGAACACATTCCATCAGGGGACCGAAATTCCGATATGTGGGTTTCATTCCACAACCTTTAAGTCAATATTCCTGTATCTGTTCTAACTCCCGAATCCATAGAATACCGGGTGTGCAGGAAAGTCTCTGGCATTTAGATAAAACACGACAATATTTTTTTTATTGAAAAAAAAACCCATAATAATATTAATAATAGTAATAATAATAAAATCAAAATATATAAGAACTAAAAGTTCAGATTTTCACGAAATTATATATTATGACATGACAATTGTTTCGACAACACCGTGGCTAGCAAAAGGAAATCTTAAGGCTCAGACAGTCGCGGCACAACATCAAGCCATTAATACTCGATATTAACTCAAAAAATATCCTAAAGAACGCTATAGACTCAAAGGGTCGGTTATGCAATAACTACGATGAAACAGGGAATCATATCTTCTCTGGCTGTCCTATACTAGCAAAAATTGAGTATATAAAGAGACAAGATAGAAACAAGAAAATAGGCCAAAATTTTTATATTAACACAAGCAATGAAGATGTTAAAATACGGTGGAAGCAACAAATATTAAAGATAGACGTAACAACTGTTGTGACGAAAGAAGCCGACAAATTAGTTAAATACAGGGACCTAGCCATCGAAATTGTCCCCATCGTAATTGGTGCAACTGGAACACTCACAAAGAATTTTGAAAAATGCCTTCAATCGACGGAAAACATAACATCATACAGGTTCAGTCCACGGAAATAACGGGAAGTGCCTACATTTTAAGAATTCTAGGGTAACCCAAGAAACACAGCGTGTTCGTGGTTAACTAGTGAACTTCCGGTGTTAAGAAAATAAAATACCTACACTGTGAAAGTTAATTTTGTAATAATATTAATAATAGTAATATTAATAATAATAATAATAATAATAATAATAATAATAATACCAACAATAATAATAATAATAGTAATATACTTTATTTCCAGGTAATTTTGACAAAGAAAATAAGAAATATCTGTTTGCTTATTTTTATACTTATCCATAGAAAAACAAAAAAAGAAAACGTATCACAAAATTTCATATTCGTTAGGTACCTACCTACATATAGCAAAAAAAAAAAACTGAACCCACCTCTCCAACAAAACTAAATGATCTTTCAAATATGCCGGATCGGAATAATTCAGGTTATTTGGTTTTTGGGTAATTGATTTTCGAATTGGTTCAACGCGCATCCTTCAGCTTGTATTTTTAAAATATTCAATTTACGATATCGCTTAAACCTTTTGATCTTTTTGATTTTTTATCCGCAATCGACACACCCTGTACATAATTGAAAAAATCCAGGAAATAGAGTTTATAGCCCTGGATCCCCTTCGATTCCTGGTCCAAGAATTTTTCGAAAATGTAAATGGTTTTCGAGAAAATAGTCGATGACGTCATCGCGTCTAGACTGAGTCCCATTAATAGCGATTTTCATATGCATTTTTTCAAATATCTCTTTATATGCCATCTTTTGTGCTTTAATTATATGGGTTATCGATAGTTTATCATATAGTTCGATTACTTCCCGTTTTTCCCCATACTCCCCCCACTTCGCGATATATATTTTCCCTGAACCTCTCATTCGAACGTTTCTAATGATTGCCCTTATTTAACCATATAAAACTACTTAACTTATTATTGTTTTATACATACTCTTCCTTAAAGAGGCTCTACTGTTAAAATTTTTATTTGACGCTGATTATTTTTGTACTATATTCAAAATAAAGCGCCAGATAAAACTGGGAGATTGGACGGCAGACCTTTATTCACAAGAATAATTCCCTTTTTAGGAAATGGCCGTTATTCGGCAATTTATGACGTCAGTGGTTACGAAATCTTCCCCAACTACCGAACAAGTCCGCTAACCGATGACATCGCGACCGTTCAAACTCAACAGCAAATTGTGTTTAGTTTGTTTGTTGGTCCCGTATGCTTACCAATTGGGTACGCGGATTACGATTTCAATGGTGAAATTGTTACGATATTAGGTAAGTTTCTGGAATGAAAAACCCTCTAGTTTAGATCTAAAAAAATTAAAAGTGGATGTAATAGTGATAGCAGGAATCTTGTTTTATAAATTATTGAAACTTTTGCTCCAAAAGTACAAATTGCATGGACCGCTCTGGTCCACCGACAGACTCTGGTCCAGCAGATCGAAATCGAACAAAACAATCAAATAGCACGTCAACACAGTTCGTCCCCTAAAAAGGAACTTGCCACTCCGCGCTCCTTCGCCGACTTCGTCTCCGACAATTGGCAATAGAGGGCGCTCCGCACATCACCACCTCACTGTATACTCCGACCAATTTTTAAACCGTCATTTGGTGTAGTAGAAAATATTTGTACTGAGTGTTCTCTTTTCTGGTGTAAAACTGTTTCAAATGATTGCAATGAAACAAAAAATGGTTTATTCCTGTCTGATAAATTTGACTCCAACTTCTGTCTTTGTCCTTCAAGTGTTTATGATTGTGTTGTCCCTTCCCTAAGGTGAATATACAATTCTTTTCAACCCTTCCTAATGCTTGATACTTAGTTCCTGCGCATCTGAGATATCTTTCTGCAGTAATCTAAATGTACATATATTTATTAACCCACCAACCAGTAAAGGATTGAATAATGTTATAAAATGCGACGTTTTCGCGCTAAACGTGCAAAATGCATTTTTTGTGAGCTACTAAAAAATATTAAATCAATTATACCTCGTTCCTTAACACTATTTGTTAAGGGGTTCTGTTCCTGTTCTGCATTTTAACCCACCTACCCTTAGAATTTACTACCCACAGTTGGACAAGTGTACATACTAGGAAGTGTCAATAAAGAGTGTTGTGGAAATAGGTCCCGATATGAAAAATTTCACTGCTTAGACAGTATAGTCGGCAAAATGCGTTTTTGCATTCTAAAGACTTGCTACGCACATAGAGAACCTCCCCAACAAGGCGTAGTTGAGACATCATCATGTTGGCTTCTTCAGAGCTTGACTGGAACTAGCCGGTTTCGTAATTGTGTTCGGCAACAGCTGATGAGTATATTTGTCTTAATCGTAAGACTCTTTCGTGTTCTTTTAGCCTAGTTGATATTTTTGCTGTAACTCCTGACATCTCAAATAGAATTTTGTCTTTGACGGACCGAAGATGTTGAGAGATTTTTGGACAATCAGTAAATCTGGTTTTGACGTTATATTTCTTTAGAACTGTTGATATGTGGTCAATGAAGTTTTGAATGTAAGGAAGGACAACAGTGGCAAGTGTGGGATTGCTTTCAGTTTCATTGCCATTGGATGGTTGTGATGAAGTGTATTTTGTGATGGAAGGCTTAATATCTTTAATGTGTAAATTATTAGAGAAAAGAGGAGGGGTAAGGTGTTTTAATTCTGGGTTCAGTGACTCGGGCTGAGATAGTTTTACGGCTCTGTGAACAAGAGAGTTGATAACCGATGATTTTGGGGCGGATGGTGATGTGACAATCCATTAAGTTATCGGTCTGTGTGCGTACGTTTTCTGTAAACCCAATGACCCAATGTTAGGTCTGATTTTCTATTGATACGAATTTTTAAGAATGGGAGGTTATTATTTGTTTCTAATTCAATGATAAAACGTACGTTAGGCTCATAATTCTTGACCATGAGGCCAAATAACAAAAGTGATAGAAGGTGTCACGATGACTGGTGACAGTAGAAAACCCATTGCTGTTCCCGACGTTTGTTCAAAAATGTCACAGTTATAAGGAAAACATGTTTCAGACATCCATTTTTCAATTAAGGTGAGAAGGTTTGGTTCCAGATTCTCGGATTTTAATATATCTGAAATGATAAAATATAATGATTTTTAATTGTTCAATAAAATAAAGAATATGTTAGAGAACCAGTATTGCTTACAATAGGCCGAAGGGGTTTTATGGTCTTTGCCTTTTTTAAGTTGACGAAATGATCCGTCTGTAAGAATTTCTTGAATCTTTTCCTGATATTCAATTGTGTTCAGGTGTTAGCTACCTTGTATAAACCAGCAACTGACTTTGTAACATCTTTTACATACTTTTCCTTTATTAGGATGGGGTAGTGTAGACGATACTGTAAATCTTTCGGAGGAGCTAAGGGAGGCAAGTCTCACTGTAATTTCGAACCAGCTGTGCGCACCACAACAGAGCGAGACCATCAACAGCGATCAGATTTGTGCATTTGCTCAAGGAATGCACGAGTGCATTGGTGATTCCGGGGGCCCGCTGCTGTGGATGAATCCTGACAATGGAAAGTTGTACCTTGTCGGGGTCATATCCCATGGGATCGATTGCCCCAATGATATTCCCGGAATAAACACCAGGGTAACTTCGTACTTAAATTGGATCGTTGCAACGACAGGTACGTTCATTGCTGATAACCCGCGAGCAAAATCGACTCTTAGCAGAAAACATCGACCTTTCAACTATCGTTCTTCGTTAATCCTAATGGTTATGTTTCGATTTGCCATTTTATAAAACCTGGGAAATTATTAGTGGTTCTGAAAATGTTTCCCTATAACGGAGAACCTTTAAAGGTAGCGATGAACATATTTGATTACATAAAAATAAATAAGAAATAAAAGTTCAGATTTTCACGAAATTATATATTTTTACATGACAATTGTTTCGACAACACGTGTCTTTATCAAATGTCATTTGATCAAGATACTATGGACAAGATACGTTGATGACGTATTTGTTGTATAACCTTTTGGCAAGGAGGAGCTTTTGAAATTCCTAGAACATCTGAATTCCATTCGCCCAAGGATTCAATTTGCAATAGAACTTGAAGAGGATAACAGCCTGCCCTTTCTAGAAGTGTACATCACATGTCTTTTAAATTGCTATCCGAAAACATATACAGGGTGTCTGATATCGCAACGCCGCGTGTGGTATAAAAACATTTTTCATTTTTCGCCTTTTAAAGGGATATTTAAAAATGAAACAAAAATATATAACCTTATCTGATCACTCTGCAAGTAATTGAGCGACAATTGAGATAATACAAAAAAAATTGTTCTTGAACTTCATAACGAACCTCACAAGATCTTAAGTTTAAAGAAAAAAATCCAACAACATTGCTATAGAGAAAGACAGTGACGCTTAGTATTACTGGCTGAAAATCCAAAAAGCGCAAAGAAATGGCATTTTCAAAGTTAAAAATATTTGTTTTTCTTCTCACCATGTTATATCTGAGTCTTCTTTCTTCACCAGGTGCCACTTTTTGTACGTAGTAGACACGGCCGCTACAGAGGACTGCATCATTTATATTTTGGGAGTAACGAGTAAAATAATATTCGGTTCATTGTATTTATTGCACTGCAGAATCAATAAATGTTGATATGGTTGAAAGAAGTTTTTCATTTTGACCCTCCATATGCCACAAAGGTGAAATGAAATTTATCCATGATTCCGAGTCCTTTGTCCTGTTGGTGTTCAATGTAAATCTGGCATCTATCGGGGTTATAGTATCTACCAGCTATCCAATTGACTGTAAATTGACCACTTCTAAATTGACTACCCAGAAATTGTTTTGAATAACCTCTGTATAGTGTTTATCGAAGATGTAGAGAGATTTTTGGACAAGTGATAAATCTGGCTGTGGGTTCTCCACTATCACCAGTCATAGCGAATACAACTATGGAAGGAAGCCTTTGAGAAGAAAGCTCTCGACACCTTTCATCTAAAACAAAAATTATGAAAACCATACGTCTATGATACTTTTTTTATTTGGCCTCATGGTCAAGAATCCCTAGTAGATTTTCTTAGACATTTAAATTCTATACACCCTAACATACGTTTTACCATTAAGTTGGAAACTAATATTAACCTCCCATTCTTAGATATTCTTATCAACCGGAAATCAGACCTAACGTTGGACCATTGTATTTATAGAAAATCTACGCACACAGACCGATATCTTAATGTATGCTAACATTACCATCCAGCCCAAAAATCATCGGCTATCATCTCTTTTATTTACAGAACCTTAAAACTATTTCAGCCCGAGTCACTGAACCCAGAATTAAAACACCTTACCTCTGCTTTTCCCTGTCTAATAATTTCTACATTACAGATATTAGGTGTTCCATCACAAAATACACTTCAGCACAACCAGCTAATAGTAGTGGTCCTTCCTTATATCAAAATATCACTGACCACATATCAAATGTTCTAACGAAATATAACGTCAAAACCAGACTTACCACTTGCCGATCGCGAAACCAAATATAAAATTTTATTCTATAAAACTAAAATTCTTGCATGTAATCAATTCTTCTACCAACGTTCAGTCAAGCTCTGAAGAAACCAACAGGATGATTGGCGAAACCTCAGCAAGTTCGATTCAGCAAAAACCGACGCAGGAGGAATCCAGAAGTTTTGTAAAAAGTGAAATGTATTTTATAATAGATTATTATGCGTTTTGTATGTCTAATTTACCTATAACCCTTGCATGGAAGGGCAGGAGACCCCGTATCGTCTGCACACCGAGTGCCCCGCCTTGACATGGGCAAGATTGGGAGTCTTCGGAAGCGCACGATATTGAGCTGAAGGAGTTGTTGACCTTCTATAGGAGGGGCGGCATTCTGGACGCCCTCTAGAGCGGCCCGGGGGCACAACGGGCCCATCTGGTGGCCTAAGTGCTTGGACGCCCGCGAGGGCGCCTCCCTTTAACACCAATACCAATACCAATACCTATAACCCTCTTCAAGGATTATCCGAATACCATACTCAGCGAATATAAATTTCATGGTATTTAAAAATTATTTTGGTCAATTGACCAGTCAATTGCACAATCCTACTTGGTCGCCAATAGATTCATCAGAATAATGCCCCATATTTTAATTTAGAGCCTTCAACTGCTGACCCTGTATATATAGAATGTTAACATAAGCTTACTAATGAACTTAAATGTGAATCGAAAGGTATTGTTTCGTATAATCGAACTTGGACAAATAATAATCCTTAAAAATTAATTGAAACGCGATAGCAGGAATTTAATAAAGTGTAAAGTTAGTGTTATGTCAACGGCAGTATGGGTGAGCGACCATTTAACCTTTGAAGTTTAACTTTTTCGTTTAACTTTTGGGGTAAAACGTCAAATACAAAAGTTGTTCAAAAAACATTAAACTACTTGCAAGACATGCTTTTATAAATAACAGGGTGCTGCAGAAATCAACCACAGATAAAAGTTATTTGTTTTTCATGGAACACCCTGTATATTATACGCTTAATAAAATTCACTAGAAATTTCGCCCAAATTCCCCAAAGTTTTGAGATACATGCGCTTTAAACATGAAAGCAATGTTTAAAAAATTAAATAATATTCTAGAATTTATCATTTATATCTTGGGTGGCTGTGAAGTAGGTCGTTATCATAAGACGAATAACTGACAGTGACGGCTACAGATTTGGTAATACTATGTTTTTTTTGTAATAAATAAAATGCGTCATTCTGAAAGAGAAAAACAATTAATTTTGAACGTTTGCAATTGGAAATAAGAGGCTTAAACATGGAAATAACGAATGTACGTTCCAGACGAAAAAAACCTTTAGTTATGATCGGTAGTGCAAGCGTTGATCAAATGAAAAATATGAAAAGGTTGTGGTAAATTCATAGCATCCCAAATGAGGGAATAATGTTTTCCGTAGTCATACCAGAACCGGAACTCCGGCAACTGAAGAAGCAGTTTTAAATTCTATTTAAACAATTAATTTTGTACTAGAACAATTGGAAATAATCAAAGTATCTTGCACGTCTTGGTTTCGAATGTTCTTCCCACCTGAAAGGCTAAATTTTTAGAACAGTATTTGCCAATATTGTTAGGAGTGTCACGTTTAATAAGGAACAGAATATGGATCACACATGAGAGCGCGCCTGCTCACTTTATTGTTGCAGTAAGAGAATATTTAAATCAAACATTTAATTAGGCATAATATAATATATTATTATCGTATTACCTTTAATTTATTTTAATTGTGTATATACAGGGTGTTTCATTTTTCGTAGGCGAAACTCAACTTTCTTATTTTAAATGGAACACCGGGTGTACTACTTCATTTATAAATTTTATACAAAGTTTTAGACATATTTTGGGTATATTGTCCCATACCTAAGGTTTCCGATATTTTTATATTTTTATGCGTGACGTTAGCAACACTTAAAATATTTATATATAAATGTTTTGTTGTCGACGAAGGACTTGAATAACCGATTTCATAAGAAATTTCGAAACATATTAATTAATACAGGTTACGCCAAAAATAAGATTAAAAATAGAGTTAAAAAAAACTGCCAAAAAAAATTTTTTTTTGGGAAAACTACCCATTTTTAAAATATGTAGTATCAAAAATTATGGTAATTTTATATAAGGTCGCACATGCCCAATGCGATTACTTTTTTAAACATTACTTTTTAAAAAATTGTCTATCACAAATAATATGATGTTGCCATATAAGTTCAGTTAATGTAAGGTGGCTATGACGGCGTTTAAACAAAACAAGTGCTAAAGTGTTACCATTATGTATGAATATGTATGCATTATTTATACAGAATAAGACCAAGGATAAGCGATAACGTTGGTAATTTTTTTTTTGTTAATAAACGATGAATAAAAAATTAAGTTGTTCAATATTTCCTGCCCCTTGAGCAACACAAGCAGTTTTTAAATACATAATACCATTTCTAACAGCCTCAGTCCCATTTAATTGTCCCATACCTTCTTTTATCAAACGTCGGCAGTTGACGGATTGTGTTTATAAACCAAATCTTAAGTCTACCCCATAGAAAAAAATCTAGGGGATTAAGTCGAAGCTCCTTGGAGGCTGGGCGTAACTACCATTCTCCGCAATCCATTCTCTATAGTGTGCATTTAGATAGGTGCTAATTTCTTGACTTCTGTGATAAGGAGTGCCATCCTGCTAGTCAAATTAAATTTGGTCGTCCCGTTTAAGGCACGTTGTTTTCAACAAAGGGATGGATAATATTTGAAAGCGTTGGGAATTTAAATTCTGATAAAAAAAATACTGCACTTATTCCTCTGAATCTCCCAATATCGCACCATACTTTGGTGAACCTGAACTTGTAACTTCCATATGTTTTTTATTATTCTTGTTTTTCCAGTAATTGGTATTTTTCCGATTAAAAATTTAAGTGGAGGTTCTAAATATTATTAGCAATTATAGCTACTGAAAAATGTTTCTCCATAAGATTGTTGCAAAAATCTAACCTGATTCTGTTGCACTGAACAGAATTTATAGGACTTCCAGTTGTTTATTTAAAGGCAAGTTCGAAGCGTTGTTCTTTTGACATCTTGATCTAAATACGCATTTCGGGCGAAATCTTCAGGGGTTTCCGCAAAATGTAACAAAATATTAAGTTGCTCTTCATTATTCAAAATATGACGACGTCTATTTTGTTTTTCTTCAAAGTTCCATGTATTCTAAAGTGTTGACAAATCAGGCCGGTTTTCATTGTTCGATATGTAACTTTCTAACATATCAATCTTTTCCTCGGTGGTGAACATATTACGCACTTCTAGGACTTGTTTTGTTTAAACGCCGTCATAGCCACCTTACACTAACTGAACTTATATGGCAACACCATATTATTTGTGATAGACGAAAACTAAAAATATTGCTTTCATTTTTGATACTAAATATGACAAGATTATAAAAATAGGTAGTTTCCATTAAAAAAAAAAGTTTTTTTTCAATTTTTTGTAATTTAATTTTTAATCCTAGTCTTGGCGTACCCTATATAATTATGTATCGATTTTTTTTATGAAATCCGTTATTTATTTATTTTGTTTATAACAAAACCCACTCAAGCGAGAAAATAAATGCTTCCGAATGAAGAAATTGGCAGGTATTTTACGTCTTGCAAACGTCATTTTCCATATAAAAATTTAAAAATGTTAAAAACGGTTAGACTTAGGTATAGGACATTATACACAAAATGAGTTCAAAAATAAAGTAATATACCAGGCATTCCATTTAAAATAAGAAAATGGATACTCGCCCTCGAAAAATTAAACACCCTGTGTATACAACATTAAAATAAATTGAAGGTTTGTAATACCGCCATTAACTTTTCTTTTTTACTTTTGGCTCCATTCCCTATAGTTTCCGAGATAAGAAAGTGTCCCAAGATAAACGGCCCACCCTAAACGTATTATTATTTAGGGAGCTTCGCAAGCAGCGCAATGATTTCGGCGGCCCTTTGGAATTTCCTGGTGCCCATGTACGCAGCAATCGATCCTAATTGCGATGTGTATCAGGAAATGATAGTCGGGAAGGAGTACCACATCCACAACCAAGAATACCCTCAAAACTACAGTGGGGGTTCGTCGTGTAGATGGGTGGCGAAAAGTGCGATCGGTACCAAAATTAGCTTGTCCTGTACCGATGTCTCACTGCCGAAAGTTGGTAACACCACTAAAATCAACCACAATAAAAATTAATCTGTAGATACAGATTTCTTTCAATGAGTACCATTTTTGTTGCAGTCTTCAAATTGTCAAGGTGACAAGCTGACCGTATCGTCAACCGGTAATCAGACTCTTGGCGACGCACATAATTACTGTGGGATCGGATCGTTTTCCGCTATTTTCCAGGCAAACACCCTTACAATCGGTAATTGGCTTTGAATAAAATGGAAGGCTATATATTGACCATAGAAAAATTAAGCATTTAAGTCCGGCTTTCTTGGGGTTGCATTTCGGAGAAAATCATTTCATAGGGGTTTTAATTTGTCTATTCCAACTTCTAGCATCTAAATAAAAAAAACAATAAAAGCAACAACACCGAAACATTACCTTCTACCTTTTAATAAGAAATGAAATAGTTGCCTAGATTTCCGGCACTACATAAATTCAGACGCTATATTCCGGATAATATTAGACCTTCCACAACCAGCAGTCCAAGTAGACTTCTCCTTCAAGTCGTCTAGGGACTTGCGGGAAAAACCATGACGAAACCATGGCAATATATTTGTTCCAGAACTGTTTTCGACGCTTACCTCTCCCGGTGGACAGTTCCATTGTACCATGACCGCTATCAAGAACAGTCCGGAACAACTGGAGATACAAAACTCACAGGACTGCAGCTGTGGCTGGAAGCAAACGGTTAATCAAACTTTAATGCTTTTAAAAAAAAGTTTTTGCTTTTGCTAACGTTTTGCCAATCATCCTGTTGAATTCTTCAGAACATAGCTGATTTTTTTTTCATTTACGACACGTTAGCAAGTTCGATTCAAAAACAAACGACTAAGAAAGAATCCAGAACTTTTGTAAATAGTATTACAGTAGCCGGTGGAAGTTTCTTTTAAAGAAATAAGTTTTTCCTATTGTACAGGAGGGGTTTCAAAAAATATTTGTCTTATTTAAGGGTAAAACAACTTCAAACTTTGCAAACTATATTGATCAGAACTAAAAACTAAGATTTTTAAATAGATTTCACATAAAATACCGACTCTAGGGAACTTGAACACTTTTTTATTCCTGTGATACATTTGTTTATGTGTAGAAATAACACATACCAAGTATTAAAACTCAAAACTCAATATTTCAGTTGCAATAAGTAATTCAAGTTGTGGCACTGGTATAATCGTGACGTCATGCCGCTGCTTAGAGTGTTATTCTCAGGCTAGAGGCCGAGGATTATAGGTTAGGCGGCCTTTTATTTACGTTTATTTTTGGCTCGCGTAAATGTCTATTTGTATTTACTTTACGACAGATTGTATTTGTCCTTAGTATATTTTATATAATAATAGACCATATTAATGCTGTTATGTTGTTAGGGACGCATTGTCGGAGCAAAGCTCGGGATTCAAAATTCGATTAATTTTGTATAGTCTGCTTTTCCCTCCAAAAGTTATTAATGTTGGCAAATTTTAACACCAGCTGATAAAAGCCGGCACTCCATCAAAACTAAAATGTAAAAGACGTGAGCTTTGATCATCAGAGCTTAGTTCTTTCTCCTCTCCAAAATCCCGTAATGGCAAAAACTTAATTGTAGTTCCGACTTTACTCTTTATTCTTTACTTTTTGCTCAATAACAACTTCAACTCTTCTATGGAGGCCCATTAGGAAGGCAACACGTAAATTTGCATCACAAGCCGAATGCAGAAAGTTTAAAAGTATAAATTCATTTTAAATGTAGGATTTTCTCATATTCTTTTTCACATTCTCAGTAATTGCATATTGTTTTTTTGTTATGTTATAGCCTTAACCGTGAAAACATTTTTAACGTTTCACTTGCACTCATCCTATTGCAGAGTCACCATGGGAATGCCTTCGTGATCTAAATAAAATAATTGTGACACTACAACAGTTCAGTGAAAACTTAACGTTTCATTGCTTACATTTTATATCAAATATTTTGGTAAGTTTTGCATAAAGTTCATGTTCTCTACATTGGATTTAAATATTTGATGTGTAGTTTGAATTTTTTTTTAAGTAGAGTCAATAAATATAAAATAGAAGTTTGAAAGTTGTTTTAAAATTAATTTTATGTGATTTTATGTTACAAAATGCCACGGACTTCCTCAGATTGTTTTTGCTACATTTGTGGGGAATACATACTAAAAACACAGCGACATGTCATGACCGATCTGGTTAAAACAGCTTATAAGCTATATTTTGGATTTTCTATCGATGGGCGAGATAAAAGTTGATTGCCAAAAGTATGCTGCAATAGCTGCTCAAGAACGTTGAGAGGTTGGCTTGAAGAAAGTCACAAATCCATGCCGTTTTCAATGATAATGATTTGCAGTGAGCCTCAAAATCATGAGAATGATTGTTATTTCTGCATGACATCTACACGAGGATTCTCGAAAAAAAAATTATAATTTATACTTTAATAATATCGTTTTTTGATGAAATAAATATTAAATTCAAAACCTACGTATGGACCAGTGTTGTGGGGCTACTTGAAACAAACATTTGTCGGCAAAGGCCGTTTCAAGATGTTCATCATTTTAAAATTTTCTGGGGCTTTTAGATTGTTGTGTATAATTGGAAAATCGTGTATATAATCGAAAAATGCCTGAAATAAATGTTATAGCACTTCTGCGTCCACGGGTTAAAGAATTTTGCCTATCCGGTGAATGATTATGGAGGAAAGCATGTTTTTCTGGAAGCCAAAAAATTTCAAAATTTTCAAAATACTAGGTGAACCGTTCGTTTTTTAGGCTACGATCCTGG
Source organism: Cylas formicarius (assembly GCF_029955315.1). Classification (NCBI taxonomy): domain Eukaryota; kingdom Metazoa; phylum Arthropoda; class Insecta; order Coleoptera; family Brentidae; genus Cylas; species Cylas formicarius. The sequence goes on along the minus strand of NW_026844214.1, from coordinate 1,231,175 downwards.
GTGGAGAAGAAACGCTGCTCACTGTGTACCCATCGATGGCTGCACTGCTACATGTCGGCACTCGCAGCTTAATTTGCGGGGCTAGCATAATCTCCGACTTTTTCTTGTTGACTGCCGGCCAGTGTGTGTACGATAGAGACCCCAGTGAGTTTTCGGTGTTGGTGGGCACTAGCGCCATCTTTTCAGGTAATGCGATATTGATTGATAATTAATCCAAGTAAATCATCTGTTATTCTCTTTGGAAAGAATTGGGATCGTTTGCTGTCTGAACTTAACATAAACGTTAGTGGTAGAGTTTTGCAGTTTACAAATTGTGCAAAAAATCTTGGCCTAAGAATTAACACAGATTTTCGTTTTTATTTAGAAAAGGGATATGTCCCCTTAAAGTTGCTTTATCCTCGTCGCCATTTATTGTCTGAGGCTTAAAATATTGAATTAACGGATTCTCTAGTCTTAGTATAAACATCACCACGCAAATACACTAATATTGCAAAAAAGATGATCCGCAACAAAATGAACATAAGAAAAATTAACAACATAAGAAAAATACTAATCAAGGCAATTACTCAACTGCGAAGGCAACGAAGTTGCAATAAGATTAGACACAACAGAATTTTAACCTAATGCTACTCAATCTTCAATTAAAAATGTCAAAATCGCTGGTACGGTTGGAAACGTTGCACATATTATATAAGGGGAGAACTTCAAGACATTAGTGCTCGCGGAATCATGAAATTCAGCTGCTCAAGTAAGGGAAGACAATTTACCGAATTATGCATCACCTTGTATAACAAAACTTGTGACAAATACTCACGCATGGTCTGCAGAGAGTCCATCGAAAACTAATTCAATAACTCAATCCGAGGAACACCCTGTTCAAGATAAGATCCATAAGTTTTATAATACATATATTTTAGAAATCGCCTTTGAATGGACTCCAAGTTCTGCGAACGAACGCTATAAGCAGGCGACCAGACGGCAGAGGCATATTCTAACTTCGAGCGAACAAAAGCGGTAAACAAAAGCTTTATCGAGTTATGTGAAGCAAAAAACCTACCGCATCTGGCGATGTGATCGACAAACGACAGCTTTTTATCCAATATTACATCTAGGTCGCGCACTGAGTCCGGTCTAGCGAGAGATGTTGAGCCAATGCTGTAGTCAGAGAGAATTGGGGACGATTTCAAAGAGTAAGTCATGACACTACAGATTTAGAAGAAAATTATTTATGACAGCATACAGTTTTAAGTCATCCGGATAAAAAAGGTATTCGAAGGAAAGATTCAGCCCTATGTCATTCATAAATAGAATGAACAATAAGGGCCCTAGGAAGGAGCCCTGTGGCACACCCGAAGTTACATTATATTAGCTCGAACTGAAACCATTCACGAAAACGTACTGCCTGCGGTTAGTTAAGTATGATTCGGTCAACGTGAGTAAAGAGGAGGAAAATCCAATTCTAGATAATTTGTTTAACATAATGCTGTGATCTAGTCTGTCAAAGGCTTTTGTTAAATCTACATAAATGACATCCAGCATTAGCTATATCGATGGCATTAGCTATATAATGCGTGATAAGAAATAAATTTGTAGTTGTCGATCTACCCCTTATAAAACCGTGCTGTTTCGAACACAGCTGTTCACTCGTCGCCGAGTAAATAACATTATAGACAAGGATTTCGAATACCTTGAGGAAGTTGCATATTATCCAGATGGCTCTATAATTACTGATGACATTCTTGTCTGATTTCTTATGAACTGGGCAAACTCTGGAAGTTTTCCACGACTCACGAATGCGGCTGGACTGAAGACAGAGATTAAATAATCGCTGAAGTGGCTTGGCGAGTACATAAGCGCAGTCCTTTAAAAGCAGTGATGTATGAGATCTGGTCCTGCAGTCAACTTGGGCTTTAATTTTTTACAAGCAGATATAATAAAAGAAAAGAAGAAAGAAAAGAAAAGTATAAGAAAATATGATCCAATCTTACACACACTACAGGATGCTAAGTGGTTGAATATACGGAATAGGCGTAGATTACAGTCCTTTATTTTTAATAACAGTCCTCCTTACTTGACAAATAACAGATTGAACCTTAGATTTAGGGGTCTTATCTCTCCACCACCACACATGACGTCTCATTTTCAAAGAAGCTTCGCCTATAACGTTTACAAACTTTACAATACCGTTCCTCTCTCTTTAAAAGCCTTATCATCGCTAAACTTAAAAAAAAATAACAAGAAATGTTCAGCCAACAAGCAAATTGCAAGTGATTTCGAGTAAGTTCAGTCCTAAAATTTTCTATGCAATTTTTAATTTTTATATTCACGTACACATTTTCTTTTTGCTATAGTTATCTCATGCGAACTAATAGTTTTAAAATATTTGCTATATATTATTTTATAGGGGTTGAACTTGGAACAATTTTAATTGCTTTCATCTCCTTTTTTGCAATTTTATGCGGTTCATTGGAATTTTATTATTATTATTATATCGTCAGATGATATACGTTGCGTCTGGGAAAAATAAATTCGATATATGGGTTTCATTCCACAACCCGTAAGTCAATATCCTTGTATCTCTTTCAACCCCCGAATCCATGGAATACCGGGTGTGCGCGAAAGCCTTTGGGATTTAGATAAAACGAAACATAATAATAATAATAATAATAGTAATGATAATAATAATAATAACAAGATTGCTTTCGAAAAATCTTCACTGCGGTGGTGGTGGGGGGCTTGTTATTTTAAAAAGAAGGTGTTTGGCGGATTCTTATCCTGCGGACCACTGTCGAACATTCGCAAAATCGATGTAAGTTGATTGTGAATACTCCCTGTATATAGTGTCCTTCACATCTCATCGAACTTCAAAGTTACATCACACTTCGGTAAATATTAAAATTTGTACTGGTAATTCCAATTTAAAATTATATTTTTTCAATTACCTTGCGTCCCCTGTATTATAGACGAAACATTAAACTCTCTCTGGACACAGTTTACGTAATGCGAACAATCGCATCTTGGATCTAGTCCTTTCCAACTATGATTGCAGCCAGGTAGAAAGATCTCTCGATTTGCTGGTCAAGGAGGATGCGCACCATCCTGCACTCTGTTTGTCCATTAATTATATGCAGCCAACATTACTCTCCAATCTTGCTACAAACCTTCAGGGCAATTTTAATTTTCGAAAGGCGGATTTTCCACGCCTCTATCGAATGTTGGCGAACTGCGATTGGTCTTGATATTTCGCACAGTTCACAAACCTAAGAAAAAGAATTAAAACCGAAGTCGATACTGCCTATCGAGGGTATATTGAGAGAATCGAGTCTCAGATAAAGACCGATCCATCTAGATTTTGGACATTCGTGAAAAACAAAAAGGATGCCTCTGGCGTTCCCGATTCTATGACCCATGAAGGTTGTGAATTCAACAACCCATCTGATATCGTTAATGGATTCGCAGATTTCTTTAAACAATCGTTTATTCCTAGATCTAACCTACCTTTGGATAACAAGTCAAATAGCTCTCTGAATTGTCAAGTCATAGATGTTCGGAATGTTACCGAAGATGAAGTGATATCTGCTTGTAAAAAATCAAAGCCCAAGTTGACCGCAGGACCAGATCTCATACTCGCCAAGCCGCTTCTGCGATTATTTAATCTCTGTTTTCAGTCCAGCCGCATTCGTGAGTCGTGGAAAACTTCCAGAGTTTGCCCAGTTCATAAGAAATCAGACAAGAATGTCATCAGTAATTATAGAGCCATCTCGATAATATGCAACTTCCTCAAGGTATTCGAAATCCTTGTCTATAATGTTATTTACTCGGCGACGAGTCAACAGCCGTGTTCGAAACAGCACGGTTTTATAAGGGGTAGATCGACAACTACAAATTTATTTCTTATCACGCAGGATATAGCTCGTGCGATCGATGACCATGCACAGCTGGATGTCATTTATGTAGATTTAACAAAAGCCTTTGACAGACTAGATCACAGCATTCTATTAAACAAATTATCTAGAATTGGATTTTCCTCCTCTTTACTCACGTTGACCGAATCATACTTAACTAACCGCAGGCAGTACGTTTTCGTGAATGGTTTCAGTTCGAGCGAATATAGTGTAACTTCGGGTGTGCCACAGGGCTCCGTCCTAGGGCCGTTATTGTTCATTCTATTTATGAATGACATAGGGCTGGACCTTTCCTTCAAATACCTTCTTTATGCGGATGACTTAAAACTGTATGCTGTCATAAATCATTTTCTTGATTGCATTCGACTGCAACATGATCTGAAGATTCTAAATCTGTGGTGTAACAACAACATGATGCCTCTTAACATTAACAAATGTAGTGTCATGACTTACTCTTTGAAATTGTCCCCAATTCTCTTTGACTACAGCATTGGCTCAACATCTCTTGCTAGACCGGACTTAGTGCGCGACCTAGATGTAATATTGGATAAAAAGCTGTCGTTTGTCGATCACATCGCCAGATGCGGTAGGTTTTTTGCTTCACATAACTCGATAAAGCTTTTGTTTACCGCTTTTATTCGCTCGAAGTTAGAATATGCCTCTGCCGTCTGGTCGCCTGGTTATAGCGTTCGTTCGCAGAACTTGGAGTCCACTCAAAGGCGATTTCTAAAATATATGTATTATAAAACTCATGGATCTTATCTTGAGCAGGGTGTTCCTCAGACTGAGTTGCTGAATTAGTTTTGGATGGACTCTCTGCAGACCAGGCGCGAGTATTTGTCACAAGTTTTGTTATACAAGCTGATTCATAATTCGGTAAATTGTCCTGACTTACTTGAGCAGCTGAATTTCATGGTTCCGCGAGGAGGAGGAGACATTTTTAATTACGGCTTGAGGAGCATTAGGCTAAAATTTTGTTGTGCCTAGTCTTCTTGCAATTTCGTTGCCGTTGCAGCTGAGTAATTTCCTTCATTACAATTTTTCTTATGTTCATTTTGTTGCGGATCATCTTTTTTGCTATATTAGTGCATTTGTGTGATGGTGTTTATACTTTGTAAATAATTTTGTAATTCTGATTAAATGTAGTTGGTGTTCTCCTGCTCTGTAATTGGGTTTGATCCTGTTGAGCAGTGTATGTAAATAAATAAATAAATAAAATAGTGTTCATAACAAATTATCACATCTTTAAAAGTTTTTCACGTATCGCCAATAATTGAATCACCAAAAGCGGAAATAGAGAATATGGCCCTGGATCTCCTTAATTTCCTGGTATCCGAATTTTTTCAATGGAGTAAACGGCTTTCAAAAAAATGACTCTAGGATTCATGGCGAGAAATGGTGATTTTCATTTGGATTTTTTCGAATAAAACCGTTAATACATACTGCCTATACCGGATTACCTATTGTTTGTACGAATTTTGATTTACGGTTAATAATTTACTCTCTAAAAGAACAACTTTCAGTCCATAACTAATGCAACTTGCATATAATCGAAAAAATGCGTAACACAAAAGTTAATGTTGTTTCGTTGACATGGCATCGTCCTCATTATATGAAATCTTTTGTTCTTTCGATGGGCTATCGATAGTTTATCATATAGTTCGATTACTTCCGCTTTTTCCCCATACTTCCCCCACTTCCGACATATATTTTCCCTTCAACATCTCTTTCGAACGTTTCTAATGATTGCCCTTGTTCCGAATTTGATTTCCATGTTTCGCAACCATATAAAACTACTTAACTTATTATTGTTTTATACATTCTCTTCCTTAAAGAGGCTCTAGTGTTAATTTTTTTTTTTTGACGTTGACCTTCATTCATAAGAATAATTCCGTTTTTAGGAACGGGCCGTTATTCGGCAATTTATGCGGTCAGCGGTTACGAAATCTTCCCCAACTACCAAACAAGTCCGCTGACCGATGACATCGCGATCGTTCAAACTCAACAGCAAATTGTGTTTAGTTTTTTCGTGGGCCCCGCATGCTTACCATTAGAGCACGCGGATTACGATTTCAATGGTGAAATTGTTACGATATTAGGTAAGTTCCTGGAATCAAAAACCCTCTAGTTTAGATCTAAAAAAAACAAAAGTGGATGTAATAGTGATAGCAGTAAACTTGTTTTATAAATTATTGAAACTTTTGCTCCAAAAGTACAAATTGCATGGACCGCTCTGGTCCACCGACGATATTAGGTAAGTTCCTAGAATCAGGAATATTTTATTACCTTTCCCTTTTAAAATAAATATTTGAACTTGATACCAAAACTAGATTTTATTGTCTTTTCTATTCCCCTATGTAAAATACCTAATTATACATCGATCTGGCGTTCTTAAACTGTCATTTTATCATGTCAGTTTTTTATCCCACAAATTGTTGAATGTTCAACGTTTTGGAAAGTCTAGGTGAGTCTCGCGGGATCTGGATGCGCCAATTGAGGGAATGTCAAATAAAAAAGGACAAACAGCTGCTTCGTTTGAATGATGTCATTTTCATATTTAAATTGGAAGACTTTTTTAAGGTTAGCGCCAAAATTTTCCGGCCTGACATAGATGCAGCTCCAGTATCAGGACAAAACTTTGTCTTCTATTAAATATACATCTTAGTAGGCTGCGAAAAAAAATTTGAAGTCTTGCGTCAAATAGTTTTTTATTGGCAACATTTTAAACAAGACGTGTCCGAAAAACTCTCGCATATAACGCAAATTGAGTATACAGCAGACATAAAGTTTTCGACAAAAGAAGAGTTAACACCTAAAATCATTAAAGAAATTCTAGATGGTGTGTACGCCCAAAGTTCTCCTTCGTATTCTTTAGTGAAAGAAGGGGCAAAATGTTTTCGAAGGGGGCAGGAGTTCCTTGAAGATGTGGAGGTCATAACGGAAGATATTGTTGCGATTGTGGAAGAGGTGGTATTGACGTTTAGAGGTCAAGGAAATCTCGGAAATTACTAAGCTTTCTGGTATAAGTGTTCCTAAAAACCTTTCGACAATTCAAAAACAACGCCGTGTCGAGTACGCGCGGTCTTTTTTGGAACTCTGTGGGTCGGAACCGAAGCCTGCGATAGAAACTATTGTGACGGGAGATGAAACTATGGTTCTCTATTATGACGCTCTATCGAAAAAAGAATCAATGGAGTGGCGTCGTAAGGGTGAAGCACCTCAAAGAAAATTCAGAGTCTGTCAGTCAACAAAAAAAGTGATGGACACGATCTTTTGGGATTGTGAAGGAATTCTTTTGATAGATTTTAAAGAAACTAATACCACTGTCAATGGTAAATATTACGCAACAGTATTACATAAATTGCGAGACTGCATGCGTGTAAAACGTCGAGGAAAACTGACCAGAGGCGTCCATCTTTTGCACGATAATGCGCCTGTCCATACTGCTGGTGTTGCACAAGCTGCCATTTTAGAGTGTGGGTTCCAACAGATAGATCATTCTCCCTATAATCCAGATATGGTCCCCAGCGACTATTATTTGTTTGTATATTTGGAAAAGGATTTACGTGGACGGCGGTTTAATGACGAGTTGCGGACACGTATGAGTGACATGAACGCGCGGCCTCTGAAGAGGCCAAGTGATATTTTTTCGAAACGTCCGGCGAATGGTTACGTTCAATATATATATATATATATATATATATATATATATATATATATATATATATATATATATATATATATATATATATATATATATATATATATATATATATATATATATATATATATATATATATATATATATATATATATATATATATATATATATACGAGGCAGCGCCAAAATTTCACAGCCTGAATATGAAAGAAACAAACTAGAGTAACAATTTTTTATTATTTTTCAATATAATCCCACTTAACTTCAATACACCTATTACATCTCTTTATTATATTATATATGTATATATATATATATATATATATATATATATATATATATATATATATATATATATATATATATATATATATATATATATATATGTGCGTGTGTGTGTGTGAAGAAATATGTAACTTGTTTTACATATTTTTACTCTATTAGGGTGGGGTAGTGTAGACGGTACTATGAATCTTTCGGACGTACTAAGAGAGGCGAGCATCATTGTAATTTCGAACCAGCAATGCGTGCTAGAACACAGTGAGACCATCAACAGCGGAGAGATTTGTGCATTTGCGCGAGTGCATTGGTGATTCCGGGGGCCCGCTGCTGTGGACGGATCCTAACACTGGAAGGTTGCACCTTGTCGGGGTCATATCCCATGCACTCGATTGCCCCAAGGATAGTCCCGCAATAAACACCAGGGTAACTTCGTACTTAAATTGGATCGTTTCAACGACAGGTACGTTCATTGTTGATAATTCGACTCTTAGCAGAAAACATCGACCTTTCAACTATCGTTTTTCTTTAATCATAATGGTTATGTTTCGATTGGCCATTTTATAAAACCTGGGAAGCTATTAATTGTTCCCAAAATGTTTCCCTATAATGGAAAACCTTTAAAGAGACGAATAAAGTTGAAATCATTTTTAAAATGGTTAAATTTGACGTTATTATGAAAATGGAAACGTTATGGATAAAGTATTCAAAAGCTGTTAGGAACAAATCACACGCACACAGCCGAGTATGAACTGTCTAATTTTTACGTTCTATATTATATCCGAGATCTGTGTTCTACCCGGGTTCATGCCCATATACGTAAGGTGACCAACTATTTTTATCCAAAAAGAGTACCCTTTGCAAGTTTTTAATTTTTGAAAAAATCGTGACATCGGTGAAATTTTAAATAGAAATTTTAGACAATTATATATTAGACAATTATAGTTAAATATCATAAATCATTCGGAGATAATATATTGAAATATTCAACATGACGGACATGTGGAAAATTTAATACGAAACTATTTGAAATAAAATGTTATCGATACAGTAATATTTAATAATTAATATTGCTTCGGAATTGATAAAAATTATCAACAAATTCAAAACGCCTTTTAAATGGCTATCCGAAAATATATACAAGGTGTTTGACATCGCAACGCCGCCTATCGGATAAAAACATTTTTATTTTTCGCCTTTTAAAGGGATATTTAAAAATGTAACAAAAATATAGGGTATTCCCTAAAACAATATGTAACTTTATAATGGGTGTTTTTTTTTCGATGTATAAAACTTTAAGTTGCCATTGCTGTTCAAGATGGCGACCGACTTAACAGCTGTCAAGTGAATTATTCTCAGTTTGGTTAGTTTTGGTTAGTTAGTTAGTCCACTTTATCGTCGACAAAATCGTCCATCAGAGCAGTTAATTCGATTAACCATGGAACGTTTTCGCACCACGTTTCCTCCTATTGATAACTCGCATCCCCGAGACGCCGTACGGTGCGTACAGAAGAAGCTATTGCTGCTGTAGAGCGTATCATTGAGGATGACCCGAATGAGTCCATCCGCCATCGAGCACAGGAATTGGATCTGCGTCCATCCACTTTATGGTAGATTTTGCGGAAGGATCTTGGTTTACGTGCTTACAAAATCCGACTCGTGCAAGAATTGAAGCCAAACGATCATCAAGTAAGACGTAGATTCGTCGAATGGGCCCAAAACGTTGTTCCCGATTTTCATAAGCGAATTTTGTTTAGCGATGAAGCGCACTTCTGGTTGAATGGCTACGTCAACAAGCAAAACTGCCGCATTTGGAGCGAAACTAATCCTCAAGTGTATGTCGAAACACCGTTACATTCAGAAAAACTGACTGTTTGGTGCGCTTTATGGGCTGGTGGAATCATGGGTCCGTACTTCTTCAAAAACGATGATAGCCAGAACGTTACAGTCAATGGTGATCAATATAGAGCTATGATTACGAACTCTTTTATTCCTGAATTGAATAACCATGATGTCCAGGAGATGAGGTTTCAACAAGACGGCGCAATATGTCACACAGCTCGTGCCACAATCGGTTTATTGAAAGACACGTTTGGTGACCGCCTAATTTCACGTTTTGTAACCGTGAATTGGTCTCCAAGATCTCGTGATTTAACACCGCGAGACTACTTTCTGTGGGGTTATGTAAAGTCATTGGTCTATGCGGATAAGCCACAAACGCTTGACCATTTGGAAGACAACATTCGCCGTGTTATTGCCGACATACAGCCACAAATGTTGGAAAAAGTCATCGAAAATTGGACGTCCAGATTGGACCACATTCACGCCAGCTGCGGCGGTCATATGGCAGAAATCATATTTAAAATGTAATGCCACAAGATTATCTTTCGCATAAATAAAATTCATGTCAATCGAATAATCCATCGTTGTTTTGTTGCAATTTAAAATTCTATACATCGAAAAAAAACACCCTATATGATTACTCTGCATGTAATTGAGCGACAATTGAAATAATACAAAAAAAATGTATTCAAATTCACCTTGTACATACAAAAAAGTATTTTCTTTAAATTTTTATAATGTTGGATTCCTCAAGTCATTAAAGAATTACTTTTTGTAAAGAAAATGGTTAAAGCCAGGGGCGCACGCTTTTAATATTTTCACCTAAAGTGAATACTAAATAAAATATTTAAAAAAATAATAGAAACTTTCCTTGTTTTACTTAATTCATAAATTACATCAATTTGATAAAGCTCTCCAACTTCATAAGATACCAAGTTTAAGGAAACAGATCCAACAATATTGATATAGAGAAAAAGGCAGTGGCGCTTAGTATTACTGCCTGAAAATCCAAAAAGCCCAAAGAAATGGCATTTTTATTTTTTTTTAAATTTTAATATTTGTTTTTCGTCCCACCATGTTACTTCATATAATTATAACTGAGTCTTGTTTCATTACCAGGTGCAACTTTTTGTATCTAGTAGACGCGGCCGCTACAGGTGACTGCATCATTTATATTTTGGGAGTAACAAGTAAAATAATATTCGGTTCATTGTATTTATTGCACCGCCAAATCAATAAATGTTTATATGGTTGAAAAAAGTTTTTCATTTTGACCCTCAATATGCCACAAAGGTGAAATGAAATTTATCCATGACTCCGAGTCCTTATCATTCAAATATAAATATTTGTTATCAAAACAATGATTCTCTTATTTGAGCTGTTAGTGTTCAACCTAATATGTAATATCTGTCCATAGGCTCATATCTCTTGTTGCATCAAATGTGGTTGACTTTTTATGGTTTTTGAAATTCTGTAAATTCTCTAAAATGCACAATTAAAATTGTCACATGATATGTTTAATTCATTTCTCCTGTGTATTTATTTATTTATTTAAGAACAGTCAGCATTTCTGAGCAAAGTAAACATAAAAAATTAATAAATTTAAAAATAAAGGCTACTATCAGCGAAAAATTTTAGAGTCAGATAATCAAAATAAAACTGTTTGGTCTATTGTGTCTGAGATAAGTGGAAGGAATAAGCGGCCAAAGAATTTTGAGATTAAGAATAATGTTAGTAATGTAGCAGTAGTCAATTTTATGAACAACGTTTTCATAGAAGCTCCTGATAATAATAAAATTAAGAGGTCATCTAACTTGCACAAAAATTTATTTCTAGATGTAATTGGAAGCTTCCCTGAAAATATGTACATTAGACCTTTCTCTCAAGAGGAAATATCGAACTTAATAAAAAATAAAATAAAAAACAAAAATTCTTATGGCGCTGATAGTGTGCCTTTTGTAATATTCAGAAAGTGTGCCGACTATATCCTGAGTCCATTGAACTCCCTGAAAGTTTCGAGTGTGGCTCCCATCTTTAAAAAGGACGACAGACATTCTGCAGAAAATTATCGTCCAATATTTGAATACGCCATGCTTGACCGCTTGACCGATTATTTAAGTAAAAACAGAATTTTGTCTGAAAGTCAGCACGGTTTCAGAACAGGTAGATTAACCCAAACAGCGATCCATTCATGCTATAAGCTATATTGAGTCTGGAGAGCACAGTGCTGGGATATTTTGTGGTCTTAGCAAGGCGTTTGACTGTATGAACCACGAAATTCTTTTGAATAGGATGGAACAATACGGAATTCGTGGAACAGCCCTGAACTGGTTCAGATCGTTCTTAACAAATCGTAGGCAGCATGTTGAAATAAAGCAGGAGAGGGGAAACTTGTGTCAAATTAAAAAATCTCAAGTCCAATCTGTAGATAGAGGCGTACCGCAAGGTACAGTGCTGGGCTATGTTTTATTTATCCTTTTTATCAATGAACTTTCTGCTGACCTACCTAGTTTGGGTCTATTAGAGTTCGCTGACTACTGTTCAAGTTAGTATCCTCACAATGTTATCAAACTCTTTAAGTAGAATTAATTCAGCACTTGAACTGCTAAATAGCCGGTTTAACACCAACGAACTATTTTTGAATGTCCAAAAAACAAGTGTGCTGATTTTGAAATACCCAGAAAACAAAAAAGATCTTTCGGTGAATGTCTGGTCGGACGGGAACCCAGTTGAAATAAAAAAGCATGCTAGATTTTTAGGACTAGAGCTCGACGAAACCGCATCTTGAGAAACTCAATGCCAATTATTTTCTTCAAAGCTGCATAGTTATTGGTTCCTAATAAAAAATTTAAAAACTTTTCACTGGAAAGTATATTTTACAAAATAAATAAGAACTAAAAGTTCAGATTTTCACGAAATTATATATATTCACTTGACAATTGTTTCGACAACACCGTGTCTTTATCAAATGTAATATTTACAAACTACTTGCTGCTATATATACCGAAAAATTACAATAAAACCTTAATTAATGTTGTTGTGAGAATTTGAGTTTAATAATGGAGAGGTATTTAAAATTAATTGATCGTTAAGCAATACATTTGAATGTCTCATTTTGTTAACCTCCATGGCTTCTAATAAACTTGATTTTCTACTTTTTGTAGCTTTAGATTTAAATAAAAAAATAAATAAATAAATAGGTAGTTTGTAAATATTACATATGATAAAGACAGGTTGTTGTCAAAGCAATTGTCATATGAATATATATAATTACTTTCAGTTCTTATTTATTCCGTTAAATGGATTTTCATCATGTAAAAGCCACCTCAGTTCAACATATATATTTTATTGGGATTTTACTTTTACCTGAGTGCGATTTCTATAACGGTAGATCAGTTTCAAACAGCTTAAGCATGCCCGCGCAATAGAGAAGATGGCGAACAATAACACCACAAATATAAACAATTCGACGTCGAAAGACTTTGCCGAAAAACTGCTGACGTATCGAGTGGAAGGACTTAAGAACGACGTATCGTTGTATCTCAAAAGGTATTCGATCCAACGTACCGCCTTGACTACAGGATTTTCCAGTTGGGCCTTAAACTTGAGCGAGAATGTGTCCATGTTGTCTTTGAACCTGCAAAAAACACAATCAACTTATGACTTCTAAGGGCCGCTACCACCAACGTGTTTAGGGACCCGCTAACTCTGTTCGCTGCAAAAATTATCTTAAAGTGGTTGGTAATTAAATTTAGGTGTGTTCGTATGAAGTTTCCTTTTTAAAATGGACCCAAAATTCGTCCCCTTGATTGGGGACATTCAATTAGAAAACACCCGGTATGTAAAATACACAATTTTGTTCATTCTTTTGGTGTAAAGCCGTGAAAATCTGCCCGAGCTAACATTACGACACGTGTGAAACAAAACCTGCAGCTAGGTGTAAAAGGCTTTTTAATGATAAGGATCTCATTTGCCAAAGATACACTGTATAAATTAATAATGTATGTATATACAGGTGTGGAAAAGGAATTTTAACGTAAAAAAGCTTAAAATTGCACATATGAATGCAAAATCTTTGACAGCCCGTTCGAACGATTTTAAGTATATAGCGGTCTCTGGTGATTATGACGTTGTTGGGGTGAGTGAAACATGGTTAAATAGCTCAGTTGAAAGTGAGACAATTAGAATTGAGGGGTTCAGTTCAGATTTTAATATTTAAAACTTCGTGATGTGCGGATGCACCGAGGGATGTGCAAAGTACACAAAATAAATAGATTTTTGTTTTTTTTATCTCTAAAAATGGACAGAGCCCTTATGGAGGTGGTGATAACAGCATTTCTTATGTTTTGATCAGCGGTTTCTAAAAAAAAAATGAAATTTAAGTCAAAAGTTAACATTAGGCACGCAACTTTACTTTCTCAGAGAATGTAGTACTTCAAAAAGACCATTCGATCAGCGATTTTGTTGTCATGTTACTAGCAACGGAAATCCGAAAATATGATCCGAATTCGAAATCTAAATTTCCAGAAAATACGTAAATTTGCTTTCACATTGAACATACACTGAGTGTTTTAAAAAAATACGGATTGGCTATAATTCGAAAACGTATTGGTGGGAACTGCCGTGTAGTCGAAAAATGGCGTACACCGGGTTGTTTAAAACTGTAGTGACTGAATCGTAAATCAGATCTTCGGTCAAGTTGGTGACATCCAGTTGCAAACCTAGTTTATTTTCTGTGATAATTTTCATGTTTTCCCGATGGTCTTCGGTGATAGGAAGTCCGATCACAGGGATGCCGTGCACAATAGCTTCCTGTATGCTCAGCAATCCACCAGTCGTTATGAGCAGTTTTGTGTTGGCGTGAGCTGGAAAAGAAATTAGCCATTTTCTGAGTCAAATTACATGTAAAAACAATTGGTATTATCTTCAAATTTAAAATTTTGGATTAAAAGTTTAAGGTGCATCTTGAAATTTTACCGTGAAATTTCGAACTTTACCCCAAAATTTTAAAAATAAGTATCCAAACTTTAAATGGCATAATTCGAAATATTGAAAATTGCAATTTGCAAAAATTTCGACTTACGTATCATAGTTGTTATTATTATTTTTAAATGTTATTAAATAATTGCATACGTGTATATAATGTATGTAACTGTATTCTGCATTCTGCATTCTTTTTAATGATGACGCTTTACGTGGGTCGACCAACCAGTGTATGATAAACTTTTTGCTACTACTAATAATTTTTGTAATTCAATCTTTAGTAAATTTTTTCGACTCTTGTGCCTCTTTATCATGGATAAAAATATTTATTCAACTTAGCAAAAGTTGAAGGAACAAATGAAAAATGGAATGATTGCAAACAACAAAGAGACCGAGTAAAAAAAAAAAAAACGCTAAGAAAAAATCATGGGAACAATTCGGAAATAAAATAGAAAAATTTTCGTGGGAGGAGGAGAAGATCAACCAAATTAAAAATAAACAAAGGCAATTGCTAATAAAAGAAGAAGAAATAACGGAATAATGAAAAAACTCTGCAAAAGGAAATGGAGAAGAACGAGTAATGGACCAGACAATGTACTTTTGCAAACGACCTGGCGATGTTTGCCAGTAGAGAAGATAAATCACAGTCGAAGCTAGACGCATGGTGTGAACCTTTGCAAAAGAAAAGAAGAAACTAATGTGGGAAAACACGGTAGAGAGGAAGCAGATATTAAAATCGCCGTGAATGGTAGATAGCTGGACCAGGCGGACAACTTCAAATACCTAGGAGTACATATCAATAGTAAAAGCGAGCAAGAAGGGACATTTAGAGGAAAATAAAAATGAATTTTTTCAAAATTGTTTACATAACATTTGGGTTTGAATGCTGGGCGCTAAATAAAAAGTAATGAACTACTTGGTCATGAAGAGAACCAGACAAAATTAGAATACTACATTTTTTATTTGACGTTTCGTTCCAAAAGTGACCTTCCTCAGAAAAATATAATCTAAAAGTTACATTTGAGAAGGAGATCAGTCAGTATAGGATAAATCTTACTTACACAGTTAGGGTCAAAGTGAAGGAGCATCATATTAATTATTAAAATTTTGGGTCATGTATCTAGAATTTTGTTTTATTGTTCCTTATTTCTTTTCTTATATATAACAACTCACCCTTGTGTGACACAATCCAAAAAAAATGTATATAAAACGACTCACGCACATGGAACAATGGTTCACAATACTACAATTAACACAAGGGGGTAGAAACCCATCGAATTCAAATAAATAGAGTTTTTTGTTTTTTTTATAACTTTTTTTCCTCTTTCGACTGCGTTCCTTTTCGCACAGAACGATATAAAATCGTGCGATATGCGAAATATTTGGATGCATTGAGTTAGACTAGAAAACTGATTATTTAAGTATGCTGCAATATATTTTACTATGATTGTTGACGTCTGTCTTGGCGTTTATAACATTTTTATTTTTTTTGAATTTCAATCATTTCTAGGATTTCTCTTTTCTTTGTATTGTTTTGTTTTGAATTTTTACTTTTTCAAAATTAAAGGAATGTTTTTAAGATACTGGCTTATCTGACCAATGGTATTTCATAAATGACGTGGCTTTTTTTTCATAGGGAAGCCTATCTTTTAGATATCTAAAGTGACGTCGCACTAAATTAAAACCTTTATGTGCGACAGTAATGTTAGGGTTTATGAAAATCTTGTTGAGATTTTCCGACATACCCGGTATACAGGGCAAGGAGAGGTTATTTTTTTTCCTTTGGTTTCATGTTTATTATTTTTAAGTTGATTTTGATTATAAAATAGGTTTATGCGTTTTTTAAATATGTCATTTTCTATTTTTTATTGAGAATTATTTAATTTTAGTGCCTGCTTCGCTTTGCTTATGGATGTCCTTCTAAAGGCAGGATCGGAAAGCCTAATAGCCAGTCCAATAATGAGTGACTATTTTTGGGGTATGGGATGTTGGGAGTTAACATCAACATATCTAGATGACCAAGTTCCTTTAGTGTACCACTCAGTTTTAGGGTCAAGAAAATTAATTTTGTTTTTTGATTCAACCTCGATTGTGAATTGTATTTTTGGATGATAGGTATTGAACAGTCGTACAACTTCATCTTGTTTACTCTTGGGTATTGCCATAATGCAATCGTCAACGTAACTGTAAAAAAATGGAATGTCGAAAGTGATACTACTTAGTATTGATTCTTCCAGATCCTTCATCACAATGATTTAGATTAGGTAGAATTTAGGCATACAGTTTAAAGCGAAACAACAAATTAGTTAAGTCAGTAAAAGGCAATGATAAACATAATGCTGAAAACATAAATAAATGTAATTAAAAACAAACTCAATATCATTGCCATACCGAGCAGTTCGTTTTGCGGCATCCAGGCATGGACGACGATATTCTCAGGCAGGTCCGTATTTATGGTGCGGTTTTTCCAAATA
Organism: Cylas formicarius; assembly: GCF_029955315.1. NCBI lineage: Eukaryota > Metazoa > Arthropoda > Insecta > Coleoptera > Brentidae > Cylas > Cylas formicarius. The sequence goes on along the minus strand of NW_026844214.1, from coordinate 1,214,031 downwards.
ACCGTCTTTTGGACCAATCTTCCAAGCGCATTCGCTATAGTTTTAGTATCAGCGTGGCATAAAATTTCGGGCTGAATATCCGTCCCCAAGGAAACGAATACAACGCCGAGGAATGCTTTATTTAAGATCATAGCCAACACCTAAAAATAAAAATTGAAAACATTTTTTTCTGTTCGGTATAGGGGAGGAATAATGCGATAACACTAACTTCACTACAATGTGTACCAATATCACCAATCAAATTGCTTATTCATATTTTGACAAAAAAAAGTTTATTAAAAAAATATATCACTTTTTGGTTCTTCCCCAGAGTTTATTATACCCTAGAGTAAAATATATAAATATAGACGGGGTTTACCGAATTTAGATATCCAAAAATACTGAGGAATGCTACAACAAACAAACAACCTAAAGCTGCAGATTAAATTATCTTAGAAACGTTTTGAATGAACTTCAGATGTTCATTATGCATTCCAGTGGTCAGTTTTACAATTTTGAGATGAGGAGAAGTACATCTTAAAAAATTCGACATTATGCAAAAACATTTCCCAAAATTCGTCTTTCAAAAAAAAAAAACATGAAATTAGTCTCTTGTACAGTTGTTTACAGAGTACAAATGTTTTACGCAAAGGAATTACTTGTTAAAACAACAAAAAAACGAACTACAAAATACAAAACATTGCTATAATACAATAAATAGGGAAAGCGAAATGTTATAGCAAATCAGTGTAAAAAACAAATAAGGTTAGTTAGATTAGATAGAAGTACATAAAGAACAAAAAGTAAACGAAAAAAATGTATACCGCTAACTGCTAAAATAAGGAACAAAAAAGATAGGATATATAAAAAATATAATAAATAATAAATTTTTATGTATTCTAGGTTAGGTTTTGTATCTTAAATATATTATATAGACATTTCTGTAAACATTTATTAGATTTTGACATGAGCAACGACCCACTATAAAAATATTAGGTATTTTTTAAATAGCAAAGAAACGTAACCACTTCTTTTAAAGATATAATACTCCAGATATAAGAATAAAACTTATTGCTAACAATAAAATATATAAATTCAGACGGGGTTCCATTAATAGTTCAGAATTCACATTTAAAGAAACATTTATTAGTTAATTTAACAAATTTGAATAAGTAATCTGTACAAAAAAAAAGTTAACTAAAAATTCGGTCCATAAAGTTTAGTTAAAAATGTTCCTCTTAAAATTCTCGTTTCATCTGGCATCAAAACAATAAAGAAACATCGAGATATTTAAAAATCTTTTTTTGACTAATTAAGGCCTAAACAAAAATTGACATTTCTGTTTTTGTTGTTTTTCATATTTCTATTCAAAAAGGTCATAGTTGTCAAGTTTTTTGGTAGTATATGTTTTATTTGTATTTTAAATAAGTTACAGTTTTTTTGTTATCCTATGAACTTTAATTATTTATTTTTATTAATAATAATTTTCAATCAACCTAAATAATCAGCTATTAAATGTTTCTTTAAATATGAATTTTGAAGTTTTATTAAATCTGTTAAAGTGTGTAGTACAGCGTCGGTTTTTCTCAAAATTTCCATGTATTAATAGACACCCTGTATTGTTACCAATAATAAAAGAAGTAATATCGTGTCTTTGCTATTTTCTAATATTACCAACAAGTGACATATAGTGGGCAGCCTTAAAATAAACAATAATTAATCCTCGAATATCTCAAAAAGTGAGTAAAATTTAAACATACATTTGAAAATCTTGAGATTTTGTTAGTTAAATCCGCCAAAACGTCACCACCTATTTGGGATACCCTGTATGAGCTGAGGCGCATTTGTCAAACTGATTCATTAGTGTATCACCTCCTTATTCTGTGGTTAAATTTTCGTTGCAATACCTGGATCATCAGCACCACAACACAATTTTATATGGGGCAATCAAAATATGCAACAAAAAACCATAACCTCAATTTCTGCCAAACCTACGCAAAATTAGAATAGGAATTTCTTAAGAAAGTGACTTTTATTTCAACCAAGGATTAAAGTTCATAAATTATAATATTTTATATTTTCAGGAGAGTCAAAGACACTTTTGTAAGAAACTTTTTTGTATCTCCCATGGGTTTCCAGGTCGTGGGTTATTTTATTTGGCTCACATAAATATATGTACGTATTAAATACGCATGTGCGTATTATATTAAAGTTTGATTTTGTATCAAGCATGGAACTTTAGTTTTTTCGCAATTTCAAAAAAATATATATAAATTAAAATCTATTTTAGAACAATTTCGACAGTATGTTGTCCGCCTTACCGAGGGTAATTCCTCAGGCCGTTTCAAATGCAAACCAGCGACAGGCACGATATTTGGAGGTAGCAGTTGAGCCCGATTCAAAAGCGGATTGTAGTTGACCAAGAGCAACGAAACGGACCGTTGGAGTTCTTCGAAGTTGAACTCCTCCTGCAAATGTTTCTCGGCTAGATTCTCTATCGATTTGAGTTCCCAATTTTGTTTGAAAACGTATTCGAATTTGTTGGTCAAATAATTCAGCAGGCGGTCGAAGAAAAACCTCAAGTCTACGTCCCTGTAACATTTGAACGATGCTTATAAAAAATGGATTAACTGTAATAAAAATAAAGTGCATTTTAACGGGCACAGCATAAAATTATTAACAAACAGGTGTAATGACCTGGCGGGTAAAAGAGCGTCGAAGATCTAATGAACACTGAATAGAGATTCTGCTAAGAGAAGCTTCCAAATTTCTAATCGCCAGCTCAAGCCGTTTAAAAGTTATAGAATGTTCCCACTTTCTTATTATTATTGTTATTTCTAGTTATTAATTTTTTTTTCAAGTTTTATTGTGTTCTTTTCATTTTTTGTTCTTTCTGTCCATTGTCTGTATTTATTTTAGCATTTGTTATGCTGGGTATAAAACGTGACGGTCCATTTGTTACTATTGTCATCGTATCCTTAAGAAAACATCAATAACAAAACTTACCTCAAGTGTCGTGAAGGAATATAAGCTGACTGATCGTCACTGCCAAATACCGATGACAGATACGGATTTAACGAAGACGGAGAAAATCCCACTACTTGAGCTCCTCCAAATTTTTTGATTAACGGATACAGGCACTGACCCAAACTAACGTCGACGATGATTAAATCGAATTTGAAACTATCCGGGTAGCTCCATAGACGCTGAAAGCCCTTCGATCGGTAAACTCGGTCACAAATGTCATAATTGTAACGGTGGGATGTTTTAAGGGATCCCACGAGCCCCGAGTGGATAAGCTGCCTCTGGTCAAAATGCTTGTGGTAGGTAATGATTCCTGAAAAGTGTTCGTAAAATTGGGAAATTACAATGGACTTGTTTACAGCATTCGTTTCGTTTCGCACGGATCCGAGCCACTTCGGACATTTCCGGGATTTTACCGGATGTTTTAGGAGATTTTACCGCACGGTTTGAATTTTGACGTTTGTCAATTCTGAAGGTCATGTCAGTGAATGTATTCGTGTCGTTTTGCGAAAATGTACTCAAAAACTAAAGGTCGTAGAAATATTATAGTAGGCAACACGGTCGGTAAACTTTTTAACTCACTCGTGAGTCAAATGCCGTTTACCGCACTACAATACAATAATATTTATATATATGTTGATAATATGCGTTGCGTCGTTCTGAGAACTAAATGGAATCGATATTTTTATTGAGATTCCCAGAATATTTTAGCTTTGAAGTGCGCTTGGTTAGGAGCACTACAGTGTTCTTAATTACAACACGAGGCGTAATATAATCGTAACAATACAGAATTCAGATTAAGACAATTACCTTCCAGTGCTATGGAGGTGTAATTTTCATGTTCGGCGGTCACCTCATCAATGGATTCCCTTACTTTGGCTTTGATCCTCGCCAAGGTATCCGGAAATGGTATCGCCATCGTAACGTTGTGTTTTCTCTCTAATAGTTGCTCCACCACGTTACTGATCCATATCTGGTGGCTTCTTCTGGGAGCTTCGAACGTTATCAAAATGTTAGCGCCCTCTGTAGTGGTAGCGACATACGTCAACATTAAAAAAACATACGTTTTCATTGTGTGACCCTATAAACGTATTCGTGGAAACTGAAATCGTTATAGGAGCGAGGATCTTCCAACCAGCGCAAATCCATCGATAACGTTTATAAATTGTATTTTTATCATTTGACAGGGGAATTAAAGTTTACCGAATGTCCCGCTAAGTAGACGTAATCGCTTCTGGTTCGTTGGTAATTTTGTTTGTCAGCGCGAAATTGCTTTTTGCCACTTTTATTTATTTCCTCAAAAGTTCTCGTGGGAAACCAGGTGCCCAGATGCAAGAACTAGAACCTAATCAACTGTTTTATTGCGTTAATTCCTAGAGCTTAAATTTCCTACAGGAGATGAGTGTCAGTTATGCGTATGTTGAAATAAAAATAGAACAGAAATAAAATGCACCATCACCTTTTTAATGACCCCAAACGTACCGTGCGTTCAATTTATATTGATGACATTTTAATTGGCTGTAAGAGATATCAATGTAAACAAAAAAACAAAATATTTGGTTAGTAGCCAAGTGACGTATAAAACAAAACACTAACAATTTTCTGACATATAAGCCTACATCATATTTTTTTAAATTTACAATGATATAACGCACTTTAGTAGACTCGTTTTTGACAAATCGATAGGAATAGGAAATCTTTATAAATTTCAAACAGTGCTGTGACTGACTGCAACAGCAATAATTATTTACAAATTAAAGTAGAACAAAAACATTAAAAATGACAAGACACACTAAAGTAAAAAATTCTTTACTTTCTTTGTTTTATACGTCACTTAGAAAAAAAATTGGCTACTAATCCTACAATTTGTTTTCTTGTTTGCCTTGATATCTCTAAAAACAAAAAAGTTACGGGCAATTAAATTGTTAAAAAGATAAATTGAACGCACGATACATGTTGCATATATGTTTTAGATGATTTCCAACAATGTTGTTGCACGACATGTACGAGGACTATGATACGTTCGAGTATCAGGAACGTAGAAGAGACTCCCTATAGCGAAACTGTATAACGTAAAACTCTGTATTACGAACAAAATTTGTTGTATTATTAGGTCTCCATACAAAGCTATGTATTAATCCACTCTGTGTAACGAATTTGTCTATACCGAAAGAAAAAAATTGAAGATTTGGATGGGACAATGTTGCAGTGGTTCCAACAGCAACGTCTTAGAAATGTACCACTCCCTGGACCTATCGTGATAAATAAAAACAGAAAAGTTTACTGAACAGCTTGGCATTATCGATTTCAAGGCTTCGGAAGTTCAAACAGACACATGGTATAAATTATGGACAGATAAGTGTCCACGAAAATGTCACTAATGATTGGCTGGACAAGACGTGGCCAAAACTAAAAATGTATCCTGCTGACGACATTTTTAACGCTTTTTACAAAATGACGCCAGATAAAACACTTAAATTTCGAAGCGAAAAGTGTATATTGAATATTGAATATTGAATTGCCATTTCTCCTAGCCAAAACAACAAGTTACAGCCGATGGACCAGAGCATAATAAAAAGTCTTAAGAGTCGATACAGGAAAAACATATTTTTTCAAATATCCCGAACAGCGTTTGTGTAGCCCTTGATACGGCCTATAACACTGTGTGAACGGACTGGCTATTTTTTGCTCAAAGTAAAAGTTATAGCCCTAGATCTCCCACGTTTTCCGGCATATGAATTGTGAATGAATAGGATAAATAGTTTTCGACAAAATACTTGTTTCCCGACAGCACGCCGTAATAATAAATGACGTCATTGTGTCTAGATTGATATTTCGATCTATCAATATCTTTCAAAATACAAAAATTGTAGGTCTCGATGTGGTCTATAACACTGCTTAAACCAATTACACATATTTTTTACGAATTTTGATTTACGTTTAATAATTTACTCTCTAAAAGAACAATTTTCAGGGTCTTTTACATTTTTGTCCATAACCAAAACACCTTGTATATAATCGAAAAAATGAGCGAAAGAAAAGTTATAGCGCCGGGTCTGCCACGGATTACGGCTGTAACAGTTTTTCGATCGGAAATGAATAATTTTGGAAGAAAAGAGGTTTTTCTGCAAGCCAATATAATAAAAAAAAAATTAAAAATTGTAAAAAAATACTTTGCGGTACTTAATTGCGCTCGATTTTAATAGCTTAAATGTGGGTCTGAACTTCTACTTCTCTGCCATGGTTATAATGGTTTTTAATATTGCACGGAATATCCCAAAACGTTAAATACAAAAGTTTTTGATGTCTATAGCCCGCAATGTAAAAGAAACTGACATCTAAAACACAGATTTTTCATTATTGCCAATTTTCAATAATAGGGGGACCCATTTTTCAGATGGCGCACCCTGTCTATTTTTGAAAAAATGTCAAGAATAAAATTTTATGGAGCCGTACCCTCTGCTTCTTCTGGTTCAAGAATTTTTTCGGTCTTCGGTTTTTGAAAAAAAATGGTCTTTTTCGAAGACCCTTGCACACGCGATTTTTATTTATTTATTTTTAACACTTCCCGACACCCCCGTTTTCAACAACACGGGAAAAAGCTGCATATATTTACCAAATATGAAGTCGATTGCTGCGAATTTCGGACACTTATCGTGTTTCATAGCCAATGTTCAAAAAACAATCGAAAATCGCGAAAAAAAATGGATGCCGGCGTCGGATCGAGGCCATTTTTTACAAACTTATGTATTTCGTGCGGGATTGAAAATGAGGCAAATTTCAATTTTGTAGCTCCAACGGTTCGAAAATTATTAAAGCGAAACCAAAAGCTGAGAACGGAGAACGGACAGACAAAATAAATTTTTTTTCGACGCTGGTCATATTTGTACCAATGGCGATCCCTTATGACCCAACGTAACCCAGATATGAAATTTTTATACGAGGGTAGATACTTTCGAAAAATCGCCAATCCTATGATCTGTGAAAGCACTATATATGTTTTTTTTTATAGTTGGTTGTACGTCGTTCCAAGACATATACGACGACTATTATACGTCCGTGTATCAGGAACGTAGAGGTGTGTGGCGGCAACGTACGTGTATTATCGATTTAATATATTCCACAGTCACCTATCATAAACACATCCAGATATGCACTTTGGCTGATATTTTTATGTACCTGTCTGGGTATTATTCAAAAACCAAATAACCAACCAGCAGAATTTTTCAAAACCGTGTTTCGGAAATTGACACCTTTTCTGCCTCAGCACTGATAGACTCAAAATCAGTAGTTCATAGCGCTAGGAAAATTTATTACCCATATCTTTAATATACTTTGAACAGTTGTGGAGGAGTTATTTATCACCCCAATAAAGATTTGTTTTAAACAGAAAATTGCAATGCCAATCTTGGCGGGTATTTTATTCGTAACGTTAATTCACCGACCTGAAGATGGCGCTGCCTCCTTCAACATTCGAACTTAGATATAAATGTTTGCATTCTCGTATTTTGCTTGATTGGCGAATGTTAAGTTCGAAAATATTTCAAACAGGTCAAAAAAATTGTACTAGTTAATTAATTCTTTAAGATATCAAACATTCTTCCTTTACAAGTTTAGAATAATGGCGCCATCTGTGAGCTCTCGCCTTTTACGACATATTACATTGCTATAGAGATTTCCCAAAGCGAGCCGACAGGTGCAACCTCTAGCTCACAGATGACGCAGTAAAGTTCAATTGGTCTTTTCACGTTTCGGACGTTAAAAGTAGAAAATAAGCTATATCCAATTGTTAAGTCCAAATAGTCACTAAATATAAATTTAAAATTCTCCTTGGTATTTATTTACTGAACTAATTCAGAATTATTATTACCTAATTCTTGGATTTATTGTATCATGTAGAATCGAATGAAAACGTATACTGTTATTTGGCGCAAACGTTATAGGTATCGCGCTTTTAATCGCATGCAATTCTAGAATGAGAAAACCGCAGTGTAAAATTAGACAAAACTTTCTACGGCCTTCGAGCTGGTTTCCTACACCTTGACTTCGTTCTGCAACTTGGTCTCCCGCAAGTCTGAAAAAAACAGTTACATATGCATGTATTCCAAATACAGTGCACATGATATACAGAGTGACCTGATATGTTCGGATAATTTTTAAACATTTGAATGTATTTTTATACAAAACTCAGCTAACTTTAAAACTAATACAGGTTTGGCACTTTTCAGGCTATGGCCCTTATTATTATAGATATGCGGTTTTGGCGGCACTGTACCTATTTTTCGTGAAACCAAACTGCCATTAAGAAAACTTTCGTAGTCGTAGAAATGTAAAAACTCTCATATACCTTTAAAAAATTAACGTAGCGTCCTTTATATTTCATTTAATTGAACGCCCTGTATATTTGTAAATTCTAAAATTTGTTTTTTTTTACCATTTCAAAAACATTTATCAAAAACAAGTAAATAAATGACAATTGTCAAATTTTGGAAGGGCTTAACGTAATTTGTTTCCTTTCGTTTGTTGTTTTAATTTCGTAGCATATTTTATTTTCTTTTAATTGAGCACCCTGCATATTTATAAACTCTAAAATTTGTTGTTTTTTATCATTTCGAAAATATATAATGGTATGCGCTTATTCTCAAAAATAAACAAGTGACAATTGTCAAATTTTTTGAAGGACTTAATATAATTTGTTTCCTTTCGTTTGTTGTTTTAGCTTCGTCGCATGATTTATTTTCTTTTAATTGCACATTCTGTATAATTATAAACTCTAATATTTGTCATTTTTTAAACTTTTCAAAAATGCACTTTTTCTTAAGAACAAGCAAATATATGACAATTGTCAATTTTTTTGGAGGACTTATATTTATATTCATTTAATTGAACACCCTGTATATAAACTCCAAAATTTTTCATTTTTTTTAACTTTTCAAAAATATATAATAGTATGCACTTTTTTTCAAAATTTTATATAATATTGTTTATTTCGTTCATTTACCAGTTTCTTTTAATAATGGCACCTTGTGCTTCATACACAGCAAAGAAAATTCTGAAGCAGCTTCGGAATTATATTTCCAGAGGTGGAATGAAAATGTCGTTGTAAATTTGTGATTGTTAGATAGGCAGAACGGAGGCAGCCGACACTTTTGGGCCACCCTGTATATCGAAAAATATTTTAAAAAATAACAACTCTCCGCAAGCTACAACTTTTGCATTAGACTTTTTTTTTCTACTGTCCTAAGGTATCATCCACACAAATTCAATATGGCCCTTTTAAGATTATACTAAATGATGAGGTTATCTATACTTATTCAGAAGGGTGTAAAAATTTAGGATTATGGTTTGACGACGACTTGCGGTTTTCTAAGCACGTTGGCTTAGAATTACAAAAATTCTTTTATAAGTTGAGAGGACATTGTATATTCATAAACATTTTCTTAGTAAAAAAGTCAAACTTAAACTCTGTGATATGTTAGTTTTATCCCATGTCGCTTATTGCAGTATCGCCTATTAGTCCAGAGATAAGGACTTCATAATGCTTGTATTCGTTTTAACTATAATCTCAAAAAGTATGACCATATTTCCCAGTGCCTCTCTGATGGGCGTTGCCTCAAGCTGGAGCACCGATATAAAGTTCAGTTAGCCACCTTTGTTTTTTTACTAAACTTTTTTACTACTAAAACTAAACTACTAACTTCTCATCAGTTTCGGCCAAAACAATAGTCTCTGTATATGTCAAAACAAACTGCTGTTAAAAACTATCATTTTTTATTTTTCTAAAAATTAACCATTTAAGCAAACCAATTTCGTTTTTTATCATTTTCACACAAAAAAAAACGTAAACTGTCAAGAAGTTAACACAGCAAACATGCATGTGACACGGGAAAGGTCAACGCAAGTGCGTCGCATCAGACAACGAAGAATCCGCTGGCCAGGCGTATTTTGCGGTAGACGTGCAGAAACTCCGGAATAAGCGCTTTGATTTTTGCAAACGTCGCGTATGCTTGTTTTGCTGATATCCCCGAAGTATATCTTCATGACACGGCACCAGTTGATAAACGTATGACCAGAAGCAAATAATTTTAATTACAATTTTATGTATGAGCTCCCAAAAACTTTGGAACAATATGTCTTTAAAGCCTTTGAAATCAGAACAAAAAGATCTATAAAATTTTGATCGCTTTTTTGACGTTTTCTACCAAAAATTATGAAGAATGCCATTTTTATATTTTACTGGCCCATTAACAAATTGATTTTTTAAACATATCTTCAATAACAAAAATTGTAGTATCATCCGGGAACCATATTTCAAGAGGAGGTGCAAGAGAGCAAAATATCTTTGCGGCGTACATACATTGTCGCATTCCAAAAAAATTTCGTTAATTTTTAAGCTATCGAGGAAATAAAAATACACCTATAGAGATGTTTTTACGTAGATCCAATATAGTAGCTAGTAGTAGTTTTTTGAATTATGACATAAAGTTGTGTATTTTCAAATGGGACACCTTGTATATTTTTACGTCATTTTATTACCATTTGTTTTTAATTGTAGTTGTCAAAGTACAATTTTTGTTCCAATTTATTATTTTAAAAAGTTGGCGAAACAAACAACGCTTTGCCTCTCAATTTATCGATTTTACAAAAACTTCTGAATCTTGCTTCGGCAATTTCAATGTTGCATTTAATTTGTTAATTAAATTTTTCGAAATATTATGTCTGTCAACAAAGACTTCAGCTGTGTTGAAAAATATGACATGCATTTGCATATGTATAATGGATAATGAATTATGCTTTACTTTCATGTAACTTTTACATATATATTATTTAGGTATCCACAAAGAATAAAATAATATTTGGTAGGCGTAAAACTAATTAATTTTGGATCTTTCGTAAAGTTCGGCCAAAAATATAAATTTTGTGGAAGCACAGGTCAGGACCTATTGTTAAACCCTGTAAAAATGATTCTATGCGATCTGTTATGGTATTGTCACACAAAGCCTAATTAATCGTATGACACACACTGATCCAGCTCTCATCTAAATGACAAATTTAAAAATTCTACTCTTTCCTACTTTTTTTTATAAAATTATTAGGATTTGGCATTATTTTTCATTAACTACTTGGCAAATCCGAATAATCTTATAAATATAAATTAAATTTGCTGTAATGTTTTTGAAAATAAAATCGTCACGAACCACTTGACTTTCTTGCCCGCTTTTTTGTTGGAGTAGGACTTTTAAATTTTCCATTGTTCCGCTTTTCTCGTGTTTTTTCACCAGCATCTCCAACACCACTCAGTTGATATTAAAAATCACAATTTTGGCAATAGCATGGAGCACTTGTTTTTCTTTGAATTAAACTCTTCCGATATACCTGCCCCTAAACACTTGAACTTTAATCACCAAGCAAATTTAAAACACGTTATTCTAATCTTTGTGTGAAAACTTTATATGTGAACTGAAAAAACTCTGTATTACTAACAAAATTTGTTGTACTATTAGGTCTCCATACAAAGCCATGTATTAATCCACTCTGTATAACGAATTTATCAGTCTCTATACCGAAAGAAAAAAGGGCACATCAGGTAACAAAGTAAGGAATGTGGAAGTGATGTGGGACGTGGATACGGACTTACACCGTCGATTGTATCCACGATTTGGAAGTCCAAGGAAAAAATCATTCAGGTTGAAGCGGCAGGCAGTTCTAGTAAAAAACTAAGAAAGCCAATATTTGAAGATTTGGATCGGACAATGTTGCAGTGGTTACAACAGCAACGTCTTAAGAATGTACCATGCTCTGGACCTATCGTAAAACTAAAAGCAGAAAAGTTTGATGAAGAGCTTAGCGTTATCAATTTCAAGGCTTCGGAAGGATGGTTGGGGAAGTTCAAACCGAGACATGGTACAAATTATGGACAGGTAAGTGGCGAAGCCCGTGATGTCGACAGAAACGTCACTAACGATTGACGGGAGAAGACGTGGCCAAAACTAGCAGAAAAGTACCCTGCTGACGACATTGTTAATGCTGAGGAAACTGGTGTTTTTTACAAAATGACGTCAGATAACACTCTTAAATTTCGAAGCGGAAAGTGTGGACAGAAAAAAAAACACATATGCGTATTGTTATTTTTCAATTTTACTATTTAGAATTTCGACTGTAACTGATTATTTATTTGGATGACACACAGTGTCTGTGTGTCTGTGTTCTCAGTGTGGGCTATAGTAACGGAGATTCCTAACATTGACAAGTAAAATTGGACACTCTGTATATTAAACAGAGAATCATATAACATTGGGTACGTCATTTACAGTACATTTAAATGTACTGCGAGCGTGGATATTCAGCACGCTGCCGCTGCGAAAGCCTTTTGAACCGTAACAATTATTATAAGATGCGTAACAGCATCAAACCATCCAAATGACCATTTAATTAAAACACGCAAGGCTTTTAACGCGTTTTCATCGTACGAGGTGTGTTCAAAAAGTAAGGTTGTTAGCACTTCAACGGGCTAACAAAGAGAAAAAAAGCTAAAACTGAGGGGTACGTCCTTTTACCCAAGCCACCCAGTTGGTGAAGGGGTGGGTAAAACATAAGCAAAATTAGAGAGATTTTAGAGCCCCCCGTTTTTCACAGGACGTATCTCCTCGAATAGTGAAAAACTGATCATCACAAAACGGGAAAGGAGGAATGTTAGTTAGAAAAAAAAGTCTAGGAGTTAAGTTAACAACAACCGTCTATTGTTATTAAACAAAATCACCAAAAAAAAGGGGGAAAGCCAAACTTCTGAGTTTTGTTATAAATAATCTTTTCAGCTTTACGGTCTTGAGCGCTCAATCCTTACATATGCCGGCAGCATAACAGGCATGTAATACACAAAAGCTCAAAACCAATCAATCAACACGCTTTAGAACAGTATAAATTACTCACAAATACCAAATTTTAATGCTATAGCTCTGTTTTGCTCTGGTGGATGTTAATCAGCACGACCGTCTAGAATATTCTGGAATGAACCGTTAGTTTCAAAGGTCGTCGAGATACGAAGTTCATCTTTCACCTTGGGCGACCTTCTTGGACAAAAGAAACTGTCTGTCCTTGTTAATTTGATAGGCCATTTATAATGCCTAGAAATAAATGACCTAAAAGGAAGCAGTCACGAGGGCTGCCTTTTATATTTCGGGATTTTATTAAACTAGTTCTGCCATCTGGCGACTAACGTTTTTATAGGGAACTTTGACATTTTGAGGTTAGGTTCTGTCGAAAGGGTGTTGTTCGTGTTTTTGGTGATAAATTAAAAAAAAATCTACAACTTTAGACGTGGACTAACTTAACAACAATGCATCGATGAACTCAATTCGACTTTTGGAGTTAGAGCACCATCTAGGACTACTGTTTATCGTTGGTTTTCTGACTTCAGTTGTGGTCGTGGTTTTCTTAAGGATGAATTTCGTTAAGGCCGTCCAAAATCGGTGGTTGTCCAAGAAGAGATTGATGCAGTACGGAAACTGATTTTGCAGGATCGTCATGTGACTTACCATGAGATTGAGGTATCTTTGGGCATTAGGGAGTGTGGGTCTTTCAGAATGAGACCAAACCCGCAAAAGTTGTTCGTACGCGAAGTACCTCGAAACAAATGGTCACAATGGTGGTCACTATGATGGCCTGTTCTCTAGATGTTGTCAGCTTAAGCCTCATTTAGTTTTTCTGTGACTTTTTGTTTCAGGATAGGTTGCTTTAAGTTGTTGTTGTCGATCTTCTTTATGATTTAAGGTTTTGCTTACTGTTTTCTTTGATTATTGTAGCCTAGTACATCGAGAGTTCTTACTTCAACGTCGAACTGTCAATAAAGAGTAGTGAGGTTATGCGCCGTTTGCGAGCAGCAATACGAAGAAAACGTCCTGCTCACTCATCTTTGCTTGTGTCGAACTTTTTGGTCCTGCCTCAGCCACCATATTCACCAGATATGCCCCCTGCGACTTTTCCTGTTCCCAGAACTCAACCAAAACCCACCAAACATGGCACACTTTT